>NW_017728886.1:193017552-193050941 GCF_001723895.1 Crocodylus porosus
TCTGAATAGCAAACTGGATCATTTCATGATCACTGTCCCCTACCCTCCCTTGTACTAGCACATCCCCCACCAGGTCATCCCCAGAGGCTAACACCAGATCCAGTATGACGTTTTCTCTAGTGGGTACGAGTACCTCCTTCACAAGGTGTAGGTCCTGTACGCACGTCAGAAGTCATTGCATTCCTGTGTTACTGGATTTTTCTGTGGGTCATTCCATGTCTGGACTACAGTTGTGTGTTGACATTGTTGTTTGCTTGCATTTTGCTGAATCTTGCACTTTAACACAGAATTTGAACTCAAACTCAGACCTATGTTGGGATTCATCTACTTAAGATCTTCTGAAGTTTGCATGGTGGGGCAGACTGCAATTTACCCTATAGTATTTTCTCCAAGTCTGGCAGCTTAAGGTAGGTATAATTATTTCATGCCCACTTTGAAGCCCTGGTACCTTTCTTCCAGTGAAGGGTAAAGAGACCTAAAATTAGAATTGGTCCAGTTATCAGTAAGATGTAAAGAAGCACATTCAGTAGTTAGGCTGTTTTACTCATATCCAATTCCATTTATTAGGCAAAACTCTCATTGACTTGAAATGGCAATTTTACCAGAGCAAGGGCTTCACTGTTTGAACCATCTGCACCATAATGTAGTAATATGTGTTTCATGCATTTTGTTTCCTCTGATACTGCTCAAAGACTGGCCACACATGTTTCTGATGGCTAGTGATATCCCTAGGTTGTATTTTTCCATTCTGCTCATTTCTTTTCTGGGTTTTCTCATCAATGACTCTTGATGAAATCTACGTAATAGAGTTGTCATGCTTTATAAACTGTGCTGAATATTCTGATACCTTTCATTTAAAGGGGCCCAATATTTCATGCCCATCGAGCTCTGAGCTCCTTCTGAGATTAATGAGGTAGTCACTGACACTTTTCATATACAGCCACTGCTGCATGGAAAGTCTATAAATTCAGGTTTTCTGATCAAGAACTACTGGATATACAATTCCTGTAGCTTATTTCAGCACGGTCCTTATTTAGATAATTTACCAGGCTCTAGCCAAACTATGGGATATAGAGGAGCTTTCCAGTTATTTAAACATTACAATCTTAAGCTTAGATGTAACATTTAATAATTTCTGCTCTTAGGTTATAATATTTCACACCAGATATTCATGCACGTAGTATGGTATTTAGACACTGTGATAGCAAGTTATAAAATAATGTACTTTTTACAGTCTTAAAATTGTAACTTTTGTTCTATCTCATTATGATTGTATCATTTACAAGATAGTCATGTCTATCACCTACAATAGTAACTGTGTGTTATCTGCTATGTTGATGTGTATCACAAATTAAGTAAACCTAACTAGTATAGATTAAACCTTATTTTAGCTACAAATATCAGCTGTAGACAACAGTAACTCTGTTTAACTTGCTGTAATTGAAGACTGCACATCATTTCTAGAAAAAAGAGGTGTTGTATTTTCAAGTTCTTCAATTACTATGAAACTATCTTTATAGATCTTGCCCTGAAGCTTATGATTTTTTTTCAAAAATGCTTGAGCTAAAAACTTCATTTCTTGTATTTCTATTTTTATCATAGTTACTGCATCTCAGCTTATCAGCACTGAAACACACTGCTTAAAAAAAAAAGATAACACCTTCCTCTCCATTTTTCCTGTGGTGATAGTAAAGGAAAGCAATTTTAGTGGGATTTAGATATAAACACACTGCCAAGGCCAAGAAGAGCCAATGAAAACAAAATCTAACTAATATGTAATGAAACAAGTATTCACAGGATTATTGCATGAATGTAAAGGGTGACAGGGTCTTATCTCCCCATTTTATTCAGTTTGGGGGAGAAAAATAGATGGTTTAGTTGTTTAAAGAACACAGGCCTGGGAGTTGGATAGGAATGTGGAATTTAATGTAGATTAAAAGAAGGAATCTTTATGTCCATAAGCACAGTACTTGAACAAGTTTTGAAGGAAAGACTGACTGTTAATATTATGGCTAGACAGGGTTTCCTGTCTCCTGGTTCTGGTGGAGGGGGGGATTGGAGTCTCCCAGCTTTAGTAGAGCTGGGCATGGTGTCTTGTGGTTCTAGTAGGCCTAGGTACAGGGTCTCCGGTCTTCTGACTTCAGTGGGGTGGGCAGGGTTTTCAGTCTCCTAGCTTCTGTGGGGGAGGACAACTCTGTTTTCCCAGTTCTGAGGTCTTCTGGCTCAAACAAGAGGCACTCTGGAGGAGTGAAAGCAGTGTGCATAGGACAGAGCTCACTGACTACCTGACCCACTCTCCCCCACCTCCTTCCATGGAGGGGAGTGGGAACAGTGGAGCATTGTAGGATCCTGGAGACCCCGGGGTCTCCTGCCACACTGCATAGAACTACCCCTACAGAAAAAGAATCACTTCAATTTGAACTGCTTCTAAATAGTACTTCATTCCAGCAGGATCACTTTTGGAGTGCTTCAGTCATTTTTTGAGCATTTCAAGGGGCATGTATATTTGTCTGCCTTGCCATTTGAAACCCTTCGATGATGTGTGAAACGCTTCAAATACAACACCTGCTAACACCCATAACTTATTGCCAGCATGCACAGTGGAGGTTGTGGAATCTTTATCCTTGGAAATTTTTAAGAGCAGGTTAGATAGACACTTGGTTGAAATGGGTAGTGACAGATGATCCTGCCCTGAGCAAAGAGTCAGACTAGTTAAGGGGTGGACAATGAATTCAGCTGGAAAGCCACATAACGCTTTTTGGTGAGCTGCAAGGGCTGCACACAAAATATTTCAGAAGATATCATTTGAACAAATAATAGATAAAAAAAAAAAAAGTGTATACTACAAATAAAACATCTACTGTAACCTATTTTAATTTTATTTCAGAAAATATTTGTTGTCCTGATCTCTGTTTTTTTGAGTAGAATATATAGAGAAGGAGATTCGCATAATGCTAGGTCCTAGAAGCTGGCTGGGATTAGGAAAAGGTATGGAGGGAAGGCAGAGGCCAGATGCAGAAGGGGTCACCCAGGCAGTATGGTGCAGGTGCAGTCCCATCCGCCTACCCCCAATTCAACCCATGGCTGCCCCTGCAGTGCTCTGCATGGGGCTGAGCAGCCTGTGCCATGCTCCTGCTTGCACCTACCCCATGCCTGTTGACCGCTCCAGCCCTGGCCCAGGCCACAGGCTGCTCATCATACCAGGTGGGCAGAGTGGGTGGAAGGTGGCCAGGAGCTGGAGCCCCATGCACTGAGGAAGGAGCCATCTGGCTGCAGCTTCCCCCCAACCTGAAGCAGCACAACAGGGGCAGGAGAAGGAGCTACTGGAAGTGGGGGGAGTTGAGCTGTACCTGGGCAGCAGCAGGAGCAGGCCTGCCAAAAAGTGCTGGCTGGTGCTGGGACCAGGGTAGCTGGCAATTGTAGTTGGAAGTGTGGCACAGGCTGCCACGAGCAGGAGTGGGTAGGGCTTGGCCCTATGCAGAATGCTGCAGGGGCTGCCACAGGCTGGAAACAATCAGTTGATGGTTTGGATTTTGCTCGATCCTGGACTAGCTGGATTTCTTAAAGTCCTTTCCAACCATATTTTTTCTGTGGTTATATGATTAAGTTTGCCTGATATTTGCCATTGTAATAACACGTTGTTTTTAGCTTCTCTAACAACTTGATTGAAATTTTCCACCAGATGTCTGCCTCAGGCTTGATTTTTTTTTTTTTTTTGTAAAAGCTTCTGCCAAAACTGTGCAGAGAATCAGGTTTTTTTAAAAAAATCATTGTTCTGTCAGGTTTTAAAAAATGACCTTTGCAGCCATTCCACCCAAAAGCTGTAGTGTCCTCATGCCTTGGAGAGGGGGCTAGGGTGGTGTGGGCACTAAGGTGCATGTTTGGCAGGCTGCAAGTTCAAGGCTACAGCAGAAATGTTCATGGTGTGGCCCTGTTAAGTTCCAACAAATCTGCTTGTGGCAGAGCCTGGTTACAATCCAATAAATTCTGCTCAATACCTTGTCACAAAGATATGGGAAGGAAGGGAGGATGCCTTGGAGAAATGAATATTTAACATGGGATGGGTTATCAGTCTAGGAGGTGCCTTTTGTTGGTCTCATAAATATCCACTCTAATTAAAGTTATAAGCCTGGTTTTCACAATTTTATGCATATACTCGCTAGAGCTCTGCAGCTAAAATCTCTGAAAATTCTGTCCTCGTAGAGCACGCTACCTTACAAGCATAAGATTTGAATGCTTGACTCTGAAATCTTAATCTGCTCACACATGTAAAAAAATACCAAAAAACCAAAATGGTGTTTTACTATAAACACAGCACACCCCCATGCTGAAACTAGTGCATGTTCAGAAGAGGCATCACATTAGTTTGAGCTGGCTCACCAAATGTCTGTATAGATCAGGTGCTCCACTGGGGTTTCTTTGGCACTTTTATCTAATAGCTGATTTAATCAGCTATTAGATAACAGTACCAAAAAGCCCTGCTGAAGTGTGCAATCTATGTGGACACTGCAGAGCCAAGTCAAACTAATGCGCTGCATCTTCCGATAAAGCGTGTTAGTTTTTTTCCCTTATATCTGTCAGCAGCTCCTATGTTCTTTTTACATAGGATTTTTTTTATTGCAATGTAGATCCATAAATTACTGTGCCAGTAAGTTATATCCCTTCTCTAATCATTTGGTGCTTCAGAACAGAAAGGTGCTCTAACAGTATTGCCAGCTATGATTAATTTAGTATGAGTTTCCCTATTAATGTTTCCTTATTAACTATGAGTATCCTGTCTATGATGCAAATATATAGTGACTTTATATTTTTCATACCACTACACTGACCCTTTCTTTTCATCTTCAACATCTGTGTCTCAGTGAATCAGAAAATGACTGAAATCCAGTGACTGAATATGTATTGAGATGGTCAGAAAATCATGAAGACAAAACAGAAACTGCTTAACACAGTACTTTTTGTCTGATTAAGAGCTTGTTTTTGTAATATTGACTAGTGTCATTTTAGTAATAAATGGAAGTAATCAACAACTTATTTACTATAGAATGTCAACTAAGCTGTGGTTCCAGAAAATAAAAGGCAGAAAATCTATCAGCTAGATAATAAAAGTACCAAAAATATATTGGAGCCATTGAAAAATGTCTCTTGTTCTATAGATGGAATCCATGTTCCAGTTGTGATTAATAGAGTTAGACAGGAATTTTTCATTAAACATTTTCTTTGTCAGAACTGCAGTTTCTCTTGGAAATATATATCAGTTTTGATGCTTTAGGTAGGTGATGTTTCTGGGGTCCAGAACAATTTCTAGTCTAAATGAGAGAAGCCTGCCAAAGAACAGCCCATATTGCAATAACTGAGTCACTCATCTAGAATGAGAGAGACCCAGTTTCAAATCCTAGCTGTTCTTCATTCAGGACAGTGACTTCAGCATGGGTCTTTCACATGATAGGTAGGCAGGACATACCTAACCATCAAACTATTTTCATAGTATCTCCCTTTTCCATTTTGTATAAAGTAAAAAATAACTGATGCAGAGAAAGCAAAAGAAACTGAGTCACTGGTTCAGTGACTAGGGCAAACTTCCAGTATAAAGGAGGTCCGTATTCAAGTCCCTGATCCAGGCAGAGCAGGGACTCCAGCTGGGACTTCCACATGGGTAATGGGTGCCCTCCTCACTAGACTCTTTGTTGGTGTCTGTTTTGTTTTTTCTTCAAAATGTTGAGATGTTTTCATTCTAATGTAATATAGTAAAATTTTCTAATATCTTACAAGGCTTTCTGGAATGGAGAAATACTTTCCAAACCAACTCTATTGAAGAAAGACTTGTGATTAGCATTGGCTGAGCACATAGAACAGGAAGTCCGCGATCATTTAGGGCAGGGATTGCCAACCTCTTCTGTTGGCCCAGGGCCCAAGCATGGAGGTGGGCAGGGGGAGGTGGGGGTAAGGAGGAGGGTACATGTTACCAGGGACTGCAGATCCAGGGGGGCCCGGCCCAGACTGCAACCCTATTACCATGAGGGGAAAAAATGAAGGCTAAATTGTAGGTCATGCTTGAGAATATGTACGGAAAGTTACGTACTACCTATACGGGGTCTCCACTGTGAGATTTGCTGGAGCCAATTGGAGAACTAGTAACATTGAGAACAATGAATTTCTGGCCAGCCCAGGACCTTTCTGTAGGACAGACAGAGTGTGCTTGTGCAGTTAATGCTAGGACTTGTCATTTGAGAGACACAGGGATTTATGCTTCCCTATGTGACATGCTCTCTCAAGAACTACAAGTCCCAGAATCCATTGTGCATATAGGTGGAGAGGGGAGGGACAAAGCACCAGGTAACAAGGGACACTGATCCCAGGGACAGTGGAAGCCATGGTGTTGCTGGTAGGATTTACAGGCCCAAAAGTGAGTAACAAGTTGGGCCTGGTGGTCTAAACTTTGCACAGAGAAGAACTGAAACAGAGGTAGGGTTAGTGCTTGGAAGGAAAGGACATTTTTTTCTCTCTCTTTCACACCCCCCCCCCCCCCATGCCTGGCTATAAATACAAGTCAGGCGGCCAGAAACCTAAGGAGGTAAGTCAAAGGGAATTAAAAGAAACTAAAGGACACCAATCAATCCTCCAGTTTTTCAGAACAGAGAAGGCCATTTTTGCAGTCTGGCTCAGGCAATACACTAACTAGGGAAGTAGATGAACAAAAGCAAGATGGAAATAATTTTAATATAGAGGCTGTATCTGTGGCAACTGTTGGTGATGAAAAGCTGCAAGATACATCGGGACTCCAATCTAATGCTTTCAAAGATAGGTAGGATCACCATTAGCACTATGTTCAGAAGAAGGCTTACAAAAAACAGGAGAGAGTACTGCTATGCTATCTGTTTCATGCTTTTTTCAAAGACCCAAGCTTGTGGCCTAAACTGATAACAGATTCTGTCCATCAAAAAATTGTTCTGTCTGGTGTCCTGACTTTTGAAGAAATGTGGAAGCTGGCAAAGTCAATTCCAAAAGATGTTGGTGAGCATAAGTTTCCTGAATTTCATCTCAAATGTAAGACTTCCAGTGGAGAACAGCTACCAAGAGACTTGCTTGTCTGGAGTCTGACTAAGGAAGCACTGTATTGTTTTCCATGTTGGTTACTTTCTGGAGGGAGACAAAAACAACACAGTATGCCGGCAAAAAGTGAAGGGTATTCCCCATATGTGAAAAAATGGCAAAAGCTGTATAATAAACTTCCTGAACATGAAAAGACCATAGAACAGAAAACTTGCTACTGCCAGTGGAAGGAATTACAGCAGTTACAGTCAGGTGGACATGGAGTGGACATTGAGGTTCAAAAACAAATATTAACAGAAGCAACAAGCTAGAAAGAAATATTGGAAAGGTTGTTGGATGTTACCTTATATCTTGCTTCAAAAGGTTTAGCATTCCAAGGAGATAATGATCTGATAGGTGACCCTCACAATGACAACTTTTTTGAAACTCTTAAGTTAATAGCTCATTATGACAGCATCATTTGTGACCATTTGGCCAAAGTCAAACAGAAGGAAACAGAGGGCAAAACGGTGCAAAGACAGGTTTATTATCTCTCATGGGAGAGTTGGAATGAGTTTACAGAATTATGCGGTAAGAGCTTGCAGAAGGCCATCCTTGCAGAGAGAGAAAAGGCCATTTAATATTTTATCATATGTGATGCTACTCCTGACGTCTGTCACCAACAACAACACATGTTGATATTCTAATTTGTAGTTCAGAACAAAAAAAAGATTTCTTGGAGTTTATCAACTTTGATTTAAAAACCAGAGAACAGATAGCTGAAATGCTAATTGCCAGCTTGAACTGTCATAACATTCCTCTTGATGACTGTAGAGGTCAAGGTTTTGATAATGGCTTTAATATGTCAGGGAAAACAAAAGGTGTTCAGGCCTGCATTATGTCCAAAAATGAACTTGCCGTGTATTCTCCTTGTGCTTCCCATTCACTAAATCTTGTAGGCGTTAATGCTGCAGCATGTACTGAAACATTAACATTTTTTGGTTGTGTACAGCACCTTTTTTTCAGTGCTAGCCCTGTGAGGTGAAAGATTATAACAAATGAGGTACACTGCTCACTCCACTCTCTGTCAGACACGTGCTGATGCTATCCATCCATTCACAAAGCATCTTCCAGGTATTCTGGAAGCACTGAAATGTGCTCTTGAATCAAATTTGACACACGACGTTCAATCACACCTGGAATCCCTGAAAAGGTACTTCAACTCATTTTCATGCCTTTTGCGGGCTAGCTTTTGGTACGAGGTTCTTTCAAGTATTGATGACAGAAACAAGATTTTATAAGCCAGGAGAATCTCTCTTGAATCAGAGGCAGCTCTCATAGCTGATATTGTTGAAGGAGTAAAACAACTTAGAGGTCAGTCACCCAAAATTCTACAGGAAGCATGTCTTGTAGCAGAAGGCATAGGACTTTTGCCACAATCACCAAAGAAGAGAGGCAAGAAGCAGAAAAAGGTTTCATGATGACAGCTGAGAAATCATGTTCTACCATGTCTGAAAATGATCCAGAATCTTTATTCAGAAGGAAAGGTTTTGATGCAACTTTAGACAACATTATCTATGGATTAGAGTGCAGATTCAAAGCAACCAATAACATTTGTTTTACATTCTGTTCAGTCCTAAAATAAGTGATGCTACTAGAGCCTCAGGTACTGGACAAAGCTTCTAAATGTCTACTTCACAGGTATCCTGCAGATCTTTCTGAGAATTTTCCTTGTGAAATGTTGCATCTGACAAAAATCTTCAAATCTACTTTTGGAAAAGAGTATGAACTACCCACATTTATCTTATTAAATGAGAGTTACAAAAAACAACTGCAACTAATTTTCAGTGAAGTGTGCATAGCCATACAGGTCTTTTGCATACTGCCAGTGACTGTAGCAGAAGCTGAAAGAAGTATCAGCAAGCTAGCACTCATCAAAAACTGCAGGCATTCTACTGTGGAACAAGAACAGTTAAGCCACCTTGCTATTTTGTCTATCAAGTGTGAACTTGCAAGAGAAATTGACTTCAGGGAGATAATTCATGACTTTGCAAAGAAAAAGGCCAGAAAAATAAAGCTTTAAAGTGAATCTGTTTATTTATAAAATGTTTGTAGCCATGTTGGTCTGTTAGAACAGAAAAATCAAAACATTGACTCGATAATACTATTATTAGGCCCAACAACCCAAAAGTTACAAAATAGCCAGCAACGTAGAATGTAATTTCAGAATTAGAATAGAAATGTTTCTTTCATGATTCATGAGATTTTTAGGTACGTGGGATGCTGTGTGTGTGTGGGAGGGGGCCCACCTTACAAGTTTGTACTGGGCTCAAAGAAATGATGCTTGGACCCTGTTTGGGCCAGAAAAACTAGGGTCAAAGAAGGGTGGGTGCCAGAACCAGTGCTTTTCCTTGCTGTGGCATAGGAAAAGCCCTTGCTGCTGAAGCTCCACATCCATGGACTGTGTCCTGTGGCCTGTGGGATGTGGATTACCAATCCCATATTTAGAATGCCTGGTCTAAAAAAAACAAACCAAAAAAAATTGTAAAAATATTGATGTAGTAAACCGATTTCTCTGTTTTTGAAGGGTGGAGGAAGGGGGTAGAATTTTACAGATCTCACAGGACTTGCACCAGTTTCTCCCAGAAGAGAATTTTGACCAATATCTGTTCTGTTATTTAGGACAGTGATTCTTCTTCTTTGTAATGTGTATCAATTATTCTAACAGATTTTCAAAAAATGCATGTGCGATGATGTGCACTTTCTCTTATCTAACATGTTCATAAGAAATCCAGAAAGCTTACAATTAACGACGTGAAAGTGCAAATATCTGATTTACACATACAAATATGGTGTTTTCCAGAATATCTATATCTGAATATGGTGAGTCTATTTCAAGTTAATAACTTTTATGTTATGAATTGCTATTATACCTTTTGACCTGAGCACTTGGAACCAGTTTCTGGTCCACCTATTAGGTAACTAAATGGACTTACATGCCTAAATGCCATTCTCTTCTACCTTTCTTGAATTCCTGCAATATGGTTAAGACAAAAGGTGGGTGGGTTCTCCCCAATGCTTTTTTGTGATTCATTCTAAAGTGTTAGGCAGTGGTGAAAAAAGTAGATATATTAATGGATTATCGGTGACTTTAAGAGGTTGTAGTAGAACTGTATCTACCAGGTGCAATGGTATATGACCCCTGATTGTTTTTCTAGATTTCAGATGATTTTCAGGGTATTGTGGGTTGCACCGATTAGAAGGAAAATTTGAGGACACGGTTAAGTATTTCTTTAATGCAGGTCTGTGTAAAGAAAGTACAGATTGTCCTGCTTCCCAGGAATTACTGTAGGCCTCAACCAACCAGAGATGGTATCTTTGCCCAATATTATAACCTCCTTTTTTCTAGCCCCCCACTCAACTTCTCTGCTCGTCATTGGCTTTCTGTTTCCTTATTTGCCTTCTGTGTTGCCTTCGGCTGTCTGTGCATGTGTGCTCTTGCTCTGTTGCCCGCTTGCTTGCTTGCTCTCTCTGTCTCTGTGTTTGTGTCCTTCCCTCCATCAAATGATACTTACTTAATACTTAATGAAACAATAATACTCTGAATTTACATTCAGTCCTCGGTGACCCCCTCTGCCCACACAGTGCATGTCCTTACTGGTCTTGCTGTGGCCTGTGTTCTGGGTCATAGCTCCTATTGCTTCACTGACTGACTTGAAAAAAGCTGAAGTACTTACATTTATTTGGAATGAAGACTGACTGTTATAACCACCTGCTTTAGTGATGTCTCGCCCAACTCTTACCGTAAGTATAGTACAACACTTCAAAGCTTACATCCTGCACAGAATTTAAATCTATAGTTCTGACTTTGACATTTGAGGTTTAATAATGATTTCAGTCACTTCAAAATTCAAGATGCAGAAGTCAGGTAAGAGGCATGACCCATTTAAAAAAAGGTCATTGGCATATTGCAAATTTAGACCTACTTTATATATCAAATATCCCAAAAGTTCTGGGGAATTTAGATCTGAAATGTTGATTAGGGTCCAGTTCTGGTGGCTGTAGTTGAGTTACCCTGGCTGTGAGATATATCTGCTCTCAGGATACAATGCTAAAGCTTTTATAAATATATATTAAAGGCAGGTTCACTTATCTTCATCTAGCTGCCATGTCAGAACAAGGAACCAATGTAAAAAGCAATAGAGTAGAATATTAATGCCATCTATTATGTTTTTTTCTGAAACGTATTCTGATTTTGCTAATATGTTTGCAAACACTCTTGATTCCCTTTTATGCTGGTCCACTAGCACAAAGGGAACTTAGAGCCTGCTGTAAGACAGCACCTGAGAATTCCACTCACCTGAAATAGTCAACTGAGGCTAGCCTCTTGTATTAGGGTGGCTTCCGTTAGGGTGGCCTGGGGACCAGAGGCAATGGTACCAAATTATGATCATCATAGTAGATCACTGCACTCAGCAAGTAGTCCTCAGTGGCTTGGTTTCTAGCTGGGAGCTGGTATTGAGTGGGTTTCTTCAGGGGTTTGTTCTGGTATTGTTTAATATTTTCATTAACGATTTGGATGGTGGGACTGAATGCACACTTAGCAAATCTGTGGACAACATCATATTGGATGGAGCTGCAGATACTCTAGAGATTAGGTTTAGGATGCAGAATGACCTGAATAGACTGGAAAAATGGTCCACAGTTAATCAGATGAGATTCAGCCAGGACAAGTACAAAGTCCTGCACTTGGGATAGAGTAATTGCATGTACAAATAAGACTAGGGAATGACTGGCTAAGCTGCAGTACTGCAGAGAGACCTGAAAGGGTGCCTGGAAGTGGACTATAAGATGAATATGAGTCAACAGTATGTTCCTGTTGCAAAAGAAGCCAACAGTACTGTTTTATGTGAGCAAGACTGTCACTTGCAAATCAAGGGAAGTGTTTCTGTCACTCTATTCAGCACTGGTGAAGCCTCACCTGCAGTACTGTGTCCAGTTTTGGGGTCCACACTTCAAGAAGGATGTGGACAGTTTGGAAAGAGTCCCATGCAGGGCAACAAAACTGATTAGGAGCCTGGAAGGCAAAGTACATGAGGAATGGCTGAAAGAACTGGGGTTGTTTAGCCTGGAGAAGAGAAGGCTGAGGAAGAATTTGATAACGGTCTTCAAATACCTAAAGGGTGATTATAGAAAGGATGGAGATGGGCTTTTCTTTATGGCTGTACGGGACAAGCAGTGGCCTAATGTTGCTGTAGGAGAAATTTAAGGGGGAGATTAAGAAGAACTTTCTAACTATGAGGGTGGTCAAGCATTGTAACGGGTTGTAGAATTTTCATCCTTAAAAGTTTTCATGAGGAAGATAGACACTTGGCTGGAATCATTTAGTCAGGGACAGTCTTGTCTTGAGCAGGATTAGATGACCTTGTGAGGTCTCTTCCAGCCCTACTTCCTATGAAGCTTCTTATGATATGCTCTGGCTCTGGCAAAGCCATTTCTTGAAAGTTCAATTGTGGCAGTATGTGAAAGACCTTTGGGTGCCTGCCACTTTAAGGGCAGAGTCAGGCAGTCATCAGGTGTCTGATAGTGGCAGCCATTTTGAGAACAAGGGATGTTGTTGCTGCCAGCTGAAGTGGAAACAGCACCTGGCTGACCTGCAGCAGGAACATGTGAAGGTAAGGGCAAGGGCTTATGGAGATGGCTAGGAGGCTCTCGGTCCTGGGCATGTCCTAAAACTGCACCCTGCTGGGGATGGCTGGCCTGGTGGGGCTCCTGGTGATGTGAGAGCCCCCAGGAAATGCCAAGCCAGTTACCACCCCAGTGAAAGGTGGGTTGGGGTGCCTTAAGCCCAGCCCCTACAGCTGGGTGGGTAACCCCATAGTAGGCCCTGAGAAGGCAGAACTGTGTAAGAGAGTGTGGGCTAGTTGCTCAGAAGCCTGACTTCAGGCACCCTTGACTGGTCAGTGCTGGGGCCAGGGCCGGGGCCAGGGCCAGGGCCAGGGCCAGGCCAACCATGAGGGATGTCCATGAGGGATGCCCAAGTGACTCATATGCCCAGAGCCAGGGGCCTGGGGTTCCAACTGGCCTTGAAGATGAGGCCAAGATCTGTGTGGCCAGAATGAGGGTGGAGTAGGCTGTTGGATTAGGAAGGATCTTGTTGGGGTCTCGACTAGAGGGTTATAGGACCCAGCATGGGGCTGGAGCCATTAAGAACTGAGATGCCATCTACAAGACTTGGGATGCAGTACAGGGGTGGTTGGAGCTGCTTACATAGATCCAGGAGAACAGGGCTGCCAGAGAGCAGCCTCCTGCCTAATTAAGACACAATTATAAAACAACAAGGTGTGGCAGGAGAGAGATGGGTGGTTAGCCTAGAAACAGGTGGGTGGGCCAACTTCTGATCATCCCTGTGAAGGCCTCCTGTTACAACCATCATCAATAAATAGAATTCAGCTTCTAGCATCCACCAATATCAGGAAGCAGAAATACAGGATAACGTTATCTTTGCCCCACTCCCATGTTCACTGCTTTCTTCTCTAGGGAGACTTAGTGATGTAGACCCTGCCATTTAATTAGAACAGGTATGTCATTTGTTCCTTGTCTATGATATTTATTACCTGTTTAATAATTAACTAACTGAAGCAGTCCCTTTACAGCATGTGATGAAGTAAGCTGCAGATTACAAAATCTTATGCATCTCTGATTTTGTTGGTATATCAGGTACCTTCTCTAATTGTTGAGATGCACTGTATTAGATCTGTCACATAGGCATGGCTTTAATAGACTGGACTGTAAATTTGTGTGTGCGCATGTGCACGGACCCACAGCCATGAAGAGGTGTGCACTTTACATTTTAAACAAACAGTAACTAATGAACCTTCATGTCTACTTAGCTTTATATGCATGATTGTGCTTTTTACACTAGGCTGAGGAAGGGGTACACACCTACATAAACAAGGCTTAAAAATGTACCCTGAATACAAGTTCTGCTATTCCCCTGCTTGCATCTTGCATCGTGCTGTAATAAAACACACTTCAACAAAATTTAGAAAAATGTTTTCCAAGTACGTGTCTGAAAATTCAAACAGACTGACGCTGCCATCTGCTACTTCTGATAAGAGACTCGTCTGTCTGTTGAGCAGGTAGTGAAGAGGCAGACTGAAAAAAAAAGATGATAATGAAACAGAAAACATGCTGTTTCTCACAGTTACTCATGGACACGTACCACCTACTTGGGGGTCAAACTAATGTTGTTAAGCATTTAGAATTCAGTTTGGTTTCAATTTGAATTAAATATGAATATATGCTGAACATTACCAAGTAAACCTATTGATGTAATTTGGCCACTGAACTCCATTGCAGCTCTTTTTCAGTGACAAGATTAACAAGGGCATGTATGTGATTGTGAGAGAACACTTATCTCAGCTGTGTCATTCATTGCACAATAACAAAATCCTCTTAGTAGGGTGGGGGCATGCAATTGAAATTGCACATAGGCACTAGATTGTACAATTACAGCCTGCCCCGTATAAGGTCAGCACACAAGTGTATTCCTCCAGGAACAAACTAGGGAATGATGTATACCCCGGTTAGAAACTTGTTTTCCTAGTCAACACTAAAACTTAATTATTTCCCTTTCTATATCAGCTCAGTTGCAATGGCCAGACCACTGAACCTTTATGCCTGACATATTTTCTGTCCCTGTCAGTACAGTCCTCGCACCACAACTCACAATGAGGGAAACCCACCAAAGGGAATCAAGATTCTTGTTTTCCTTCCCTCCTCCTCTCTGCACTTACTGTCAGAAGGACAGGTGACTGCCCTCCCAAATGTTAGTATAACAACTTTAAAAGCCCCTCCATTCTTGGATGAGTGCAGAGCTTTGAGGGGGATCATTTGGCTGAGGTTGATAAGGGATGATCAGCCATAAAAGATGGTTTCAGTAATTGCCCCTGCTAGTGGCACCCTCAGAGGGTGTGGTAGGTGGGGAGGAAAGGAACTTTAAAAGAAAGAACCTAGTACAGACAATGAAGGGGTTTGGGATTGCAATGCTCTTTACCCTCTTTTGAGGGGAAAGGGTTGGGCAAGGAACGGGGTGGAAGCCTGCTTCTTATATGAGGAAGCTAATGAATGATCTGGGCATAGAGGGAGAATGATAGGAAACAGATATCAGCTGCCAGGAGGGAGGAAGTGCTCAAGGTGAACAGCCCTGTGGAGTTTTGTCTTGGTGATAGGACAAAGGAGGAATTGCAAATTTAATAATACTGAGCCTATAGCAATAGGATGGGGCCAATGTTAACCTTGTGTTTGAAGGGGCAGAAATGGAAGGACTTTAATTGGGATGAAATACAGTAAGGGAAGAGCTGTGGAGATAAGTGGTTATGTTCCCAGGTGCTGGAGATAAACCCTACTAGATTTTTATCTCCAGCATCTGGGCAGTTATGCATTTTTTTCTTTTGAATTACACCTTCAGACTGACCATGGCCCCTAGACAATTATGCCAGGTGAGGCTGTATAGTACTTGGGCTTCCTTAACCCTGAAAGTTAATTTCCTATCCTTTCTTGTGCCCCTGGGGGTTGAGATACCCCATCACATAATAATATGCTTTAATAAAGTATGTAACCTAGTGTATAACCTAGTGATGAAAATAGGTTTTTTAATTTTAAAATATACTAAAATAAAATACTTCAAATATACTTAATAAACATTGCTATAGTAATACTGAATTTTATTTCAAAACATAAAAGATACAAATGTTGGGTAGGCAGGCTGTTCTTGATTAAAAGTAAATGACATTTTCTTCACAATACCAGAGTTTGAAATGTCAGTAGCTATAGTCATATCTCACTGACTTAGTTTCAATGTGTATTAAGAGTCCGGGACCAGGAGTATTAAATAAATGTCTTTATGTTAATACTCTGGGAGAAAGGAAGTTAAATCAGTTCAGTAATAACTAAAGTGATACTTTAAAATACTGATAAGCATAGGGAGCTTACTCTGCAAGGGAGAAAAGTTACAAAAAGTTTAAGTTATAGTATAGTGCCTTCTTGGATCTTTCTTTATAGCTCAAGGAGAGCTGGTGAATCTGCCATTAACCTGAATAAGAGGAAACTAGATCTCCTTATATCTGAATGACCAGCAAGTTTATTCAATAGTCTTTATGTAATGCAAGTTGCTCCTTGCCATTGGCAAAAATGCCAGTCTGTATAGAGGAGCAGCCAGATAGGTACTGAATCTAACATAGTAGTGATTATGTGGAGGTCAGTCCAAGAAAGTTGTATAACTTTCTATTCTTTTACTATATTTATATATTGTATGTGCAGAATAATTTATCCAGAGATGGCTCCAGGGAGTAGCACCATAAACTGTTCACTTATGGTCATCAGCAATTCAAATACTGACCAGGCCAGTACTGAACAAAGATCTTATCACATGTTCATTAGCTTATGTAAAATAAACTGGTGGTCTAAGCACATTTCTTGGTGGATAACTGTTCACATCACAAAAGCAACCCCGATTATTATCCATAAACTGAACCTGCTATCATGTCACTAAAGTAAAAGTCTAAATAGATGTAAATAAATAAAATACCCTTTGATTACACCACTTGTTTTCTTCATGGCAAGCTTGGCCACCAATGGGCTCCAATGTAGAGAACTACTTGGTACATCAGATAGTCTGTCATTTGCAAAGATACGCTCTTTTTACAATATGGATAATTTCATAAGTGATACACTCACCTTAAATTATATGACTTTTTTACAGTGAGGTTAACAGAAAAATATCACTTCTAAAGAATTTTCTGATACAGCAGGCTTCAAAACTTGACTGCCTGAATTTTTGCCATTTTGTCTTGTCCTGTAGATCAAGGATTTTAAAAAGGGGGGTGTGGGAGCCATGACCAGTACTGCAGAAGTGCCTAAACCACTAGGTTCCTTCCCACCAGGGTGGTAGACCATGCTGTGGAAGCAGCAGCCACGACTACTTTGAAATCCTTTAATCAAATAAGAATCTCCCCCACCACCTTCCCACTTGGTAGCTCCTTCCTCCTCCTCCATGCTCAGTGGCAACCCCCTTCCATCCCATTCCTCTCCAAACCCCGACACCCTCCCTACTTGTGCCTCTGGGCAAATAAGGGAAGACCAACATGCCACTGTTGTGGCCACTCCCCCGCTCTAGCCAGGGCTGCAGGGGTTAGCTATGTGGAGACCCACGCTCAGCTAAGGATAGTGACAGTGGTGGACAGGTTCTTCTTCCTTGTACCTGCTGCTGGGTTGAGGGGGAATATCCAGTTGGATCAGGCAAAGAGGGGGAACCCCCACCCTTCCCCACTGCTGCTGATGCCTCCCTGGGCAGCCTGGCTGGCATAGGTCAGAAGTGGATGTGGAGTTCCTCCACCCCAGAACAGCCAGGGACAGTGGCAGAGTGGCCAGAACAGCCAGGGGCAGTGGCAGAGTGGGAATGAGAAAGGAGGGGAGGTGCCGCTGAATACTGGTAGAGGAAGAGGGGGGCTGAGGGAGGGGATTGCTGTCTGCTTACCTGCTTTGAATTCTGGCTGCTGTCCTGCAGCATGGTCTAAAAAGGTCATGCAACTATGCCACCACACCTCTCTCTGGATCGGCAGCAGCCCACCCCAATTTGTGACCTCAGGACAGTTTCAGCACGTGCACTGCCTTCCCTAAGATGGGGACCTTAGAAACCCAGAGAGATGCACTAGGGGAGCAAGAAACTCTGAGAAGTTGGTATATCATGGAGACAGAGAGTCCAGGAGCTTTGCAGTCAGAGTCTCAGGGCAGTCCACTTCGTGACCCTGTTTTGGCGCCATGGACACTGGAAGCCGTGGCAGCTGATGACCAAAAAACTGACCAGAGGCAAGGATTTTTTTTGCTCATATCTCTTTTTGCAGACATGGCCAAACAGCAATAAAAAAAATGTTCTTTTTTATTATGTATAAGTGGCATGGGCAGCCTTTCAGTGTGGCATGCAGCAGATCAGGGAGTGAACAGGCAGCACAGCAGTAGGTAGGGCAGACAGCAGAGCAGCAAAAGGGAAAAGGGTTTAGAGTGACATTTGGAGAGGGTGAAGGGGAAATTTCTGGCACACCTGCCAAAAAGGTTGGTCCCCACTGTGTTACGGGAACAACTGTATAGTTGGGAGACATGTCAGCCAGTCTTTTGGACATGGACTGCCCTTCATCAGGTCCACAAAAGACATCAAATCCTTGTGCTAAATTGGCACGTTTCTTGTCAGATTCACTGTTTCACACCTCAGAAAAGCAAAAGGGAAACAAATGAGCAGCACCTGCCAGTGTCCTAGGGAACATATTTTGTTTCAAAAACAGCATGTGTCAGTGTTCTCACACTGAAAACTGCAGAATTTCTGTCTTGTGAGAAATCTTGAAAATATTTGGTTTTGTTCCAAGTTGGAATGAAACCAAGTTTAGAAATGGTGAAAGTTCTCATGAAACAAATTCTGATTTTTTTACAAGATGCAATAAGAACACAGTTTATAATAGACCAGATTGGTTTTACTGTAAGTTCTCGTTGCATCAAAGCAATTCTGGGCTCAATACGCCATGACATGGGGACAATGACAACTCCACTTTTCTGGTATTGTGCCTTCACAACACTGCCACCCACTCCCAAAAGTCCTAAGTAACCCCCAAATCCTTCTAAGAATGGAGATGGAGAGGTAAATATTTACTGCTGTTATCAGGGTAGATTTACTACTGCAGTCTTCTCCTTCTGATGCATACAGGCCTTTTCTAGAGACCAAAAGCAGTGGATCTTGAAGGCAACTCTCTACTGAGCTGTGCAATGTGGTTTTCACCTCATAAAAAAAATACTGTTTCATGTTTTCTGCTGGCACAGGAAGACATCATTGTATTAATTACTCTTGATTCATCTTTTCAAGGTTTTCTTTATAAGCACAGGGAATAGATAAATGGAAGGAAATGACTTCAGGAGTTGTGATCCTATGTACATGGACCTATAATGCGAATGCCTTAATCCTGCCCTGTTGTATCTGAGCAGCACTGCCCTTAGATATAAGGATCAAGTGTTAGCTGGTCTGAAAAAAAATACATCATTCCTACCTTTTTCTTTTTTCCATCATCTTTAGTAGGAGTCAGATGTTTATGCCTCTTAGAAGACTGTAGGATCCAATCAGAAAACTACCCTTTCTATATCCGTACCCAGTGGACATTACCTGCATACGTATTGGAATCTTTCATAAGTTTCGTCCTTATTGTCAGGTGTTAAATTATTTGAAAAAGTATGCACAATATTTGTTTGCGTAGAATTCAGTGTGTATTATGGGAAGTGTTCCTGGCAAAGGTGGACATCCTTGTATACAACATTTCCTAGTTTGATTGACAGAACTTACATAAATGATTTATATAATTAGCTCCTTGTTTTCTTCCTGTTATGACTGGGTTCCCTCCTATGCACCCAAAAGCAGTTCTAACAAGGCACTGCATTCATGTGAATAAATATTCCAGGAGACTAGGATTGGTACCTTTCATATTTATTTCCATAGAGTTTATCTAGCAAAAACATAAAGCATGCTATTTTCTCTATGCAATAAGCCATGCAAAGCATTTGCTTGTGGCATCGTATTCATTATAAACTGAAAAGTGTGCAAAAAAAGGGGGGGACAGCATACCTTGTAGGAATAGATGAATTTCTACTTAGCAAATATAAAAGAAAGAGACTTTCTTAATTTATTTTTTACAACCTAAAATAGTCCAAAAAGATTTCCTACCTTGTCACCCATTATTTTATTTCCTAAAAAAGCAGTGTACATTTTACTGTTCTTTGTAAGAAGAGATGTTTGTATTACCTAATATAAAATGCTACCAAAATATTAAATTATAAGGATTCTTTTTTTTCTCAAAAATTCAATATGTTTTAAGCTTCAAGTTGAGGAATAGTTCCAGTGATTGTCCATTGACGTAAATGGAGCCAGAATTTCATCTTTTTTTTACCAAAGCTTCTTAGAGATTAACAACTTTATGATCTTTATATGTGATCGTTACAGGTACTAATCTTTATATTAGTACCTGTATCAGTTTCATTTAGTACATCAATATTTCAAGTTTGATGGTCTCTTTTAATTTACATTTCATATATTTCTAAGTTCTTATATTTTGCCTAGAATCAAGTAGTTTTAATTTCCCAGATCAAAGAAGTACTGTGTCCCGATGTTTTAATATAAATGAGTTATTCACATTGAGAGAAATTCTACTGCTTGATAACATCAAGAGAACAACTACTGTGGATCTGAGCACATTTAAAAGAGGGGTATTTAGCTTGTTCTGGGTCACTAGTCATACAACCTAGGTAACCTGGTATGGTGTTGGTCAGATGCAGGTGCAAGAGCAAGCAGGTCTAGAGTAGTGATTCTGAACCATAATTCTACACACAATTTACAAGACAAACCCAGAGATTTCAAATGGGTTTCCAGAGATTCCATAGTATCAGAAATGTTCAAGCTTGTGGTCTTTCTGAGTTCTTTGCAACAGAAGAATCAACTATAAAAAAAAAAAAAATAGAGCGAGAAACAAATAATAGCTAAGAAGTGACACTTTCCCAGGGGTGCCTTAAGTCTAGGGAGGGGTGCCTTGAAGCTAAAAAGGTTGATTAAACACTGGCCTTGAAAATAAGGAGTCTTTACAACCCGGCTATGTTTTGGCTGCATTTAACAGTATGTTAGCCCAGTGGTCTCAAATTTTTAACTCCATGTCTTGAAAGTAGGACACACCATGTAAAGGATCCTTTGGAATCAAGCTGTTCCTGCAAAGGACTTACGCCAATTTTAGTAGCATCTCCCATTTGGTGATAGTAGAGACAGCTAAGGACCCGTATAGACCTAAACTAATACCCATGAAGTTCCTAAAACACCCCCTGATCTCAGAATAAAGGAACAAGTAGCAAGTAAATAGTTTGTATCTCATAAAGTAAAAGTCGATGTGGCTAAATTTGGTTCCATTTTTGGACTAATGGGCCTCTGCCTTATAACATGCAAATAAACTTTGTATTGAACCCTGAACTGAGAAGATCCTCATCCTATCCATCTCTAATCAGTAGTTTTGAGCCAGGCAAAACACCACACTTTTTTTTTTTTTTAATGTCAAGCTACTTCAGAGTTAATTTAGTTCCACAGCATTTTGGTTTTACATTTTGTTTTCTTTTTTAAGGAAATAAAATGAAAGGCTAGGTACAGTGGCTGTTCTCCATTAACAGAATAACCTGATGATTTAGGATGAAGAAGAACTGGGCTGAATTCCCTCATCTTCCTGAGAGGACTCAAACTCGCATCTTCCAGCTCTTAAAAGAGTACCTGAACCAGCAGGCCACAGAGTATTGTGAAGTATGGTACTGTCAGCATCTCCCCTGCCCACATGGACCCCACAATCCACTCACAAAACCCATACCCCAAGCCACCCTCACAAACCCCTCACCCACATGTCTGGCCCTGTGGGTCAGGAGTGCAGGGACTGGGGCAGGGGACAGGCTGTGGGTTGGAAGTGAGGGGCAAGGGCAGGGGCAGGGAAGTGACATATTGGTGCTGCTCAGTGCTGCACATCCTGGTGGGTGAAAGGGGCATGGGCAGCTCTGATTTTTCTATGACAAAAAAAGTCAAAAGTAAATGCCAAAGTGTATAGATATTTAGAATTTATTTTATTATGATGATGGAGACCACCAGTAGGCTTCCAAATTGGTTTAAATTTGTACATATATCAATAGAACATTGCCCAACTGATCTCTCTGTCTATAGTAACATTTCATTTTAATAGTGAAAGAACACTATTTTGGGTATTTGATGAGAGAATTCAGGTTTTTTTATCAGAGAATTGGCAGTTTTTTGAACAAGGAACACCTGGATCTCTGCTGGTGAGACGCATGGTGAGACCTGGGCAGAGGAGCCTGTTCAGAGCCAGCACTGGGGACCCAGCTGCAGGGGAGATGAAGTGCCTGACCTCCTGGCCATTTGGGGCCAAGGGGACACACTTGGCAGTTCAAAGCGGGCCACTGCAAGGAGGACATCTTCTGGGCAATAACTGGCCAGATGGCAGAGCGGGAGAATCTCATCTGGGTGTGGCAGGCATGCAGTCATGGAGCTGCAATTCCAAGGGGGCAGATGCTGTTGTAAGTGGCAGCAGATCACAGCCTGGCAGCAGCCCCCACTGCCAGACTGCTGCAGTGGGTAGAGGGGGCAGGGGCCACTCCAGGTCAGGGTTGCTTTAGCAGTCCAGCTGGCAAAAGGGGTAGTGTCCCCAGATAGGCCCTGGCCCCAGGAGCAGCTGGGCATGCTTATTTTGCCCCAAGTGGCACAACTTGCCCCGCACCAAAGTGCTTGTCAGGGCACATGCAGAGAGGCAAAAATCCCTGGCTCAAATGTGTGCCACATCTATTTGAGCTGCTGCAAGCACACATGCTTGCATGTGTGGATGTGCCCTTAGGTGTCACTCTGCTGTATAAGGTGAAGCAAATTAACCGGAGAGACTGAGAGCAATTCACCATCACACCAACATCCTCTCTCTTACACTTCGATGGAAGCCTGGTGGTTAGGCATGCTTCAGTGCGGGAGGGAGCTATAGGCTCAGGTCCCCTCAGACAGAGAAGGGCATGTAAGCCAAATCTTCCACATCCCCGCACGTTGAGAGTTCTGCCTAACGAGTAAATGGGCTGTCACCACTATCCCTTAATTCCCTTCTCTTTTATTACAAGGCCCAAAAATGAAGCACTTTGACATTTCTGACCAAAGAGAAATTCAGGTTTCATTTTGGTAAGAGAGAGAAACAAATTGCCAAGAACCCCTGCATCAAAATATAACCTAATTTTTAACTGATATTTCATTTTGCTACTGAACTGAAAAATCTGTTATTCAAACCTTAATTGTAGAAAGCCAGTGAATGTGTGTAACTACAGACTATGGCTTATCTGCCTATTTACCTCTCTGATGAAATTGTTTCGAGTCTTCAGAAACTGAAAGAATTCTATTTAAACCAAGTAACAAATTCTGATCCAGTGAAATTAATGGGAGTTTGCTATTGACTTCAGTACAGCCAGGATTTCACTCCTGGAGTTCACCAGTTATGCAATCAGCAGAGAGGTTCTACAACCAACAGAGAGGCAATTATATTATGAATGCTACGAGGGACCAAATTCTTCTCTGTCTTGTGCCTGAACAAACCCCACTGTTATCAAGTGTGCATTACTGGAAATTGGGTAGAAAATCTGCGGAAAGCAGGAGTCTTGAGCATAGTTAGATTGGCTTGCAGATATCAAGTTAATATAAATAGCCAATCTCTAGGATACCATAGGACTGTAACCTCTACAAAAGAAAATCTAGACTGATGCCAGATACACTTTTCTACATACCTGTCATTCTACGGGATAGACACAATGTGTAAAAACAGAGTAACTGCATAACGGAAAGATGGCAATACAAACTTCATGAACATTTATGAATACCTAATAAAGAGGCTGCATTTCATTATGCTCTCTGGTTACTCATGAAAGTATATGGGTTATGAATACAACCTTCTCATAACAATAGTAACAGCAAAGTGCCTCTGTCACTGAAAAGGCAGAGCATTGAAATAAAAACCACATATAGTGCAGTGCCTATCAGTGCAGACAAAACCATATATTCTGAAATGATCATCTGACTAGTGATCAATGTTGCTTCATACAAAATAAGTAAAGGTGAAAATGAGACATTGACTTTGTGGATGGTTGATTAAATCTTTAACCGATTAGGTTGGCACAGTCAAAGGTAAGAGCACAGGTGGTAAATCATCTTACTCCAGGGTCAAGTCAGAGAAAAGATACAATTAGAAAGACAAGCATACTGCAGCCAAGATAATTCAGAGAGTGGAAAATTAAATGCCTGTTAGCAGATCTCTGACAGGCATTAACAATAAGCATACATTAAATAATTGCTGATTTGTTATTAAAATTGTTCCATGTGAATCTACTAAGGAAATATGGGGGTTCACTCTGCTTTTCTTTTACCTAGACCAACTTAGTACCAAATTTTTTATCTTTAGGATCCCATGCTTCCAGTCCCAGGCTTATAACCCGTGTAAATAAAACACAGGTAAATGGACAAAAAATGGACAATGTGGGATTATTTACCATAAATTTTGCTTGTAGCATATTTAATCCCTAATAAGGAGCAAACACATGACCTGCTGCCCCACACAAACTGCCTGAATCTAATACTACTACAGCCTCTACCACAAAATGGCAGAGTAGCCAGTTATACTGGGCAACGAACTGTGCTGAAAGTTGACATGCAACTGCTATGCCGATGTAATAAATATTTACATCAGTGCGACTTCATTTCTAAGATGTAATGCCAACTGTACATCACATGTCTACTTTCACCAAAGTAAAATTCCTTTGGGGTAAGCATGTTTGATGTCTGCACCTAATGTTTAGTTACTTATTTCATTCTCAAGAGCCAGTCATTGCATTTCTGTTTCAATTTAGGCCCATGTCAGGATAGCTCTCAACACCTGTACATCCAGCCTTTTTTTTTTGCTACTTTTTCCAACCTGTTCTGTAAATATAGATCCTTTTTACCTGGCTCTCTTCCATAATGAATGAATTAATATGCTTTAGTCAAACACAAATTAGGCTTTAGTCAGACAGAAGTAGGTGGGCTCAATATGAGGGTAGCTGGGTGAAATGTAATAGCCTGTGATATACAGGAAGTTGGAATAAATGATCTAATGGTGTCTTTGGGCAGTAAATGCTATATTTCTATAAATGAGCAAAGTGCTGTGGTGAAGATTTTTCATTTCTCTTTTCCTAAAAGGGAGAAGTATTTAGTATATTGTCCTAGTTTTGAAAGGTGTCTTTTTAAAACTACAATATGACATTTAAAAAATTCAATATGTATATCTTACAGAAAGCAGGATTCGAGAAATGTGCCACTTGGGAGAGGGTGACTGTCTTCACCTAGAGGACTGTAATCCATAGTTTGGTCTAGCCCAAGGAAGCTCTGACAAGCTTTGCCCTATCATAGATCCACTGTGCCTGAGGAATGGAGCTGTTGACCTAGTTCACATCCTAGAGCATTAAGTGATCTTTTATATATCTTGAGGCCAAATTATTGATCACCTTAATAAGGACTGAGACCTGAAACTTGACTAAATGTTCTGCGGGAAGCCATTGTAAAGTGTGTAGGACACATTTGACAACTTATTGTAGTCCCTGTTGCTGAGGAGACAGACTGCAGACTTCTGTATTATCCAGAGTTTCCTAAGAGAAGATGGCTTCAAGCCCAGTTATACTAAATTCCTGTAGTGGAGACACAAGGTGATGAAAGCTTCTATAACTGAATGCAAATCATTGTTTGGCAGGCTGAGACTGAATCTCTTAGCCAACTAGATATGACAGAAAACATTACTCCCAGATGTTGCTGTGTGAGAGGCTACCAGCATTCACTTATGGACTGAGTTTACCACTTCTAGAACTTCCCTTTCAAAGAGATTGCAATGAGGCCGCAATTCCCTCCCCCCGCAGTGATGGCTTTTTGTGCACCAGCATCACTTCTATCTTGTTTAGCTTCAGCTTCTCAGGTTCTTCAGTCTTGACCTCACTCAAGCATTAAGACTTCCTTTTCTACATGCAGACTGTCAAGGCTTTTCCATAGGCCCTTGTTACCCTACTTGAGAATCATTGCAATAGACTATAGAATAGCCCAGGTGAGGACAATGGCTCTTTAATATAAATGCATAAGACTTCTGAGAGCAGGAACAAGAGCCAGGGATGGCTCACTACTGAGTATACGCTGATTGATAGCAGCAGATTCCTTCTTTTCTGCTCCCAGCATGGTTTAGGCAATTTATATTATATTGCGTAATGTAAAATTGTTTGAAAAACAGAAATAACCCTAGCAGTGAAGACTTGAATATATTCCTGTTCCAAACAAGTCCAAAACCACAAAACTACTTGCCCAGCATCTCCTCAGCTTGGTCTCCAACTGACATGGTCAATTCCTCAATCTTGGCGGCCCAGCTTCAACAGTGTTCTCACCTACTCTGTTTCATAGCCTAATTGGTAGGGTATTCTGGGAAACGGAGGATATGGTCTGAAACCCCTTCACGGTGAGAAGGCCCATGATCTCAATCTTTCTGGGCAAGTAGTCTAATTCTTAGAGTATTGGGCAAACAGGAGATGGAGGAAACCACAATACAAGTGAAACTAGGTTTGCCTACTTTCAGAGAGCCACTACACAACTATCCAAAGAAGTTGGTGTAGTCACTATAAACTATAAGTTAACTGAGATGCCTTATGGAGAGCTTGAGTCAAGTGCCTAAGCTCCTGGGAGAGATGGGTGTTCAGGCAGACACACTCCTGTCCCTTACCTTTGGCCATGCTTAACTTCCCCTGCTCCTTGTGAAGAGCATCTAAATACCTAAACCTGAATTGCTTTTAGGTTTCTTCATTGAATGTATGGGGATAAGACACATGACCTCTTGGGGAAGTCACTCAAAAGTTAAGCAAAGCAGTACCGAAATTAGTGTGTCTCAACCATTTTGACCCCAGTACCCCTTGGAAAATGCCAGCTTTTAGTTTTCACTCATTTCTTGACTATATAAAAATAATAGAGCTATTCTTCTGTTGCAAAGAATTCAGAATGTTTTAGATACTATGGATTCCTATATGCAATCTTCAGGTTTATCTTGTAAATCACGTGTAGGTGTTTGTACACCCGACCATGCTAATATCGTGCAGAACTCCATGGCACCCATAAAAGATCTGCAGCTCCCTGGTCGAGGATCACTGAACTAAATCTACATTTATACTGTGATCATTTTATTCTGGCCTAGGTGTCTAACTTTCTGTCCTATTTAATCTACATATTTGAGTCCCCAGGTTTGTTTTTCAGTCATAGGAGGCAAAGCCTGAATTTAATGGTCCTTCCAATGTAAGGCAACTGTTTTCCATGTCAAAACAAAAGCTCTTATTAGCCTGAGATAAGGGTAAGTGTGTCAACCCACCAACAAAATACTAGCATGTTAGCAAACTAAGAAATATTCATAAATAAACTGGAGCTAGACACTGCAAGGATCCTCCACCAATGTGAAAAAGCCTTAATCCAGAGAATGATAGTAATTAACAGATAAAAGAGGAGGTTCATTAAATGAATCTGCAGTGTCATGAAGTCAGAGCTGTGCATTGATCACTGTTAACATATGGAAATTCTTCGCCAGGAAATTCTGACACCACATTTATCACTATTTCTATTTTTAGATTTTTAATTAGCAGCTCACCAGGCCTTACCTCATTAACGTAGCTTCTTTAGAAACATTATTTCTAGAGATAATAGCTAAGTTCACATAATCACCACTCCCAGTTTCTTGGACTTCAGAGAAGGACAGGGTTCTAGCCTTCGTGTCATGAAAATATCTTGTATACTGGACACACTTGACCTTGATTGTGGTGGCATATTTTTTTTTTCTCAACAATTCCTTCTGCATTTCTTTTTCTAAATTCATTAACATAAACACATGCACACTTACGGAGACAACTGCATGCTTTTTCTAATTATTTAAAGGCCTATTTGTAACTGCAAAAAACTTGTTTTAGGGTATAGATCAGCAGAAACTTTTACCTTGATATGTGTTTAATACAGCTTGCTCTATATTTGTTTCTACTGAATTTTAAACAGCTAGACTTTAAAGCCTCTTTTGCAACTGCTGCTTTGTGTTATAAGAGTTACGGTGTGTTAAGAAAAGACATATTTGCACTTATGTTGCTGAATTATGTCAGTTTAAGAAACTAATAAGAAACAGTCAATTGACAAACCAATGAAGTAGATCCTCTGCAGATGTTTCCTTCAATTTGAAATGTGTAGTTTACTGCTCATAGCAATGAAAGGTACATTCCACCACTGGTGATGGATAGGAGTAGGTATCATACCATATTGTTTCAAGGCTGGATAATTATCCCCATAATATACATGCTCATTGTTTTCAACACACTGTTTAAAGTTTAAGGGTTTCCTGCTGCAAAATCCTTTGTTAAATCATCTTAATGTAATTCGTTTCCTCTATCTAATATATTCAGCAACAATAGAAATATTAGGTTAGCCCCAATTAAATGGCCAGTGAATTAGAAAGCTGAACAGTCTTTGCACCTTTGGCTGTTGTTTCCAATTAAAATCCCTATCAAATGGGAGAATTGATTACTCTCTTCAAGCAGAGAGGCTTGCATCATGAAAGCAGTCTAAATAATTTACATTAGAGCTTTCAACGCATTTCAAATACTGTCATCTCTGCCTTGTGAAATAGTCTATGGCATCCTAAGTCTTACTTTCATTACATACACTGATTCTGCAATCAATGGCATGCCAAAAGTTCAGAGCACAATCTAAGGAGGTCATAGTTCAGCCACTGAAAACAGTTTGTGAAAAAGTCAGCTAATTATTTTTTAATATTTTTTGTGTATTGCTATGCTCTGATATGCAGTTGTGTGTATGCAGTCTAATTATGCACTAATGCTATCTTTGTAATGAAAACAGTCCATTTTCCAACTTAAGATCTAATTTTCTCATTTGCAACATCTTTGGTTAAAAAAAAAATAAAGAGCACAGGACTGAGTCCTGATGAGTTCACCATGTCTGAAGCTCATCATTACATTATTAAAGTAATGCAACGGATGACAAAATGAATTTGGGAAAAAATATCATTTGCTGTAATTATGCTGAAGTGTTTTAATTTAGATAATCACACACAAATTTGAAAGGCCTAGCTTCCAGTGAATGAAGTAAAACTTGAAAATATAGACCCTGATGGAACAAAGTTTGCAGCCAGCTAAAAGAATATCATACAAATTTCTGATATATTTTTTCAATTCTTCTTGAACAATTGGTATCCCCCAAAGATGTAAGGCTACTGATTCTCTTCTGATATAGATAGTAGACATAAGCTAGGTAGTACAGACAGTCAAAAAGCCCAAGGTGGAATTGATCAAACCTCCCCACATTTCTCTAAGTTGCGAAGAATAAATCAAAAATGAACAGAGCACATGTTCTCCTATGGCTGTGGAGGGCACAGGGATGCCTGAAATGGCTGAGGTCAGCAGGCCAGACCCACTCCCAGATGCCTCCCAGCATGCCGAACACTGCCGAAGGCAGCCAATCAAGTTGCAGCAAAGGAAGTTTGTTGGATATTAGGAAAAACATTCTCACTAAGAGGGAGACTCCTGGACTACTAGACTCTTGGAACAGGTTACCCAGAGAGGCTGTGGAATCTCTTTCCTTGGAGGTTTTTAAGACCTAGCTAGACAAAGGCTGGGCTGGGATCATCTTGTTGGGGGTGGTCCTGCTTTGAGCAAGGAGCTGGATTGGTTAACCTCCTGAGGTCCCTTGCAACCCAGATTTTCTATGATTCTATGATTGGCTGCTGGATATATGCCCCCAACCCCCTGTTCTCAGCATCAGGGAGGGGTGGAGCCAGAACAGAATCTCTTCCCAGGTCCACCCCCATCCAGCTGCTGGTGGTGGGGGAGAGGGATGTGGAAGGGGCCTGCTGACTGGCCCAGTGCAGCTTTGTTCCCTAGCCTTGCTCCCTGCCAGGTGTTAGCAATTGTGGGGGGAGGAAGCAAAGCAGAGACCCCAGTGCCCAGACCCAGCCACAACTGCTGGCGGGGGGGGGGGCGCATGGCAGGACTTTCTCCCTACTCCTGCTGACTGACCAAGCCCCAACCCACACCCTGGAAGCTGTTAGCAGCCATGCTGGGCCAGTCAGGGGGAGAGAAGGGACTCCACTTCCCACCCCTACCCCCCGCTGCCTCCCAGTGACTCAAGGGAGGGGCAGGGTGGCCACCCCAGCTTGGCAGGGGCAGCAGTGAGGGAAAAGCCTCCACTGCACTGCCTGCCCCCCAGCTGTGCAGACCCAGCTTGGGGGGGGGGGGGGCTGGGGCAGGAGGCTCTGTTGCCCCAGCTATCCCCACCACTGCCTCTCTTAGCTGATAGTCACAGGCAGGATGCAGGGGCTTTGCTGCCTCAGCTTCATGACAGTCCAGGGGCAGGGCTGGCCCAGCTCAAGCAGAGCAGATGAGCCCAGGCAGAAGTTAACCCACCCACCCTGCAAGGAAGGGTGCCTGGGGTACCAGGGGACTGCAACCTACCTTGCTTTGGGATGGGATCTGGAACAAAAGTGTGAAAGAACGGTCTAACCTAAACTGATTAAATCTGCTACTACATCCATCCAGGTCCATCTTAAACCAGATTCCACCATTTTAAAACCAGTCTGTGTGCACTAAACTTCTGTTCTGTTACAGGTTTAGACCAGTTTCTGATTGCTTTTACCAGTTTATATAGAATTTTAGTATCTAGCCGTAGAACAGCTGCAACGTGAAGAGCATCTATGTGAACATGAAACTCTGGCTATACTTATGTCCAGAAACAAATCTGGCCTGTAGTATCTATTGTTATACTTTTATATATTTGTATTTGTATATTTTATATTTCTATACTTTCATAGTTTTACATTTTAAGCCTTTGCCTGTCCAAAAGGAAACATTAGTTTTCTGTTTCCAAATAATGCCAATGTTCTGGGACAGAAACTTATATATTTGGACTTGAATGTAGTAATGGTGCAGAAGGCAAGGATTGATACATAGAATTGTATAAAATAATTCTTACTTCTAATGACATTAGAGAAAATTACTAGGCTTCTTGAAGAAATGAATATATTTACCATTTGTGGTGGAAAATTTCAGTCACATTTGTATGATAGAAAGTTGTTCAGAAAAGGATGAAATTTTTCTGCAAAAATAGTGAACTTCCCTGTTACATACATTGAAAGAAATTGCAATGTGCAAAGGTGAAAATGCAATGTTCATTCAAAAATAAAAACACTGTTTTTTTCCTGGAGAAAGGGATTTCACGCAGTGTAACAGTAAAAATATTAAATCTGTCTATATACTATACTTGACAGAATAAGGGGGAAATGGTAGTTATATAAGGGTTGCATTCAAACTTCAGTTAACCATAGGAACTAATTTTTAGACTATTTTCATATGAATTTAGGGTAGATTATGACTTCAAGTACATAGGAACAAAAAGGGAAGTAAGCACGCATTTATGTTAGCAAATTAGATGTTTTTATTCGTACATATGCATGATTTTATTTTTGCTATTGGAAGGGAGTTGGTTAATACATTGTACAAAACTGCAAGACTGTGTCAGATGGTATGTTTGTTTAACAGATGTCTGGGTTCTCAAGAATTGTCCAGGAAAAGGTTGGGGAAAATGGTCAACTTTTAACACTTAGCCTAATCGGGGCCAGAAAGCTTCAGTGGGTCCTAATTAGCTAGGGAAGGACAGCGTGATGCCAAATAAAATTTAATACCAAATGAAATTCAATGCCAGTAAGTATGTGCTGTAAGGATGCACTTAAACTACCACTTCTCAACATGTTAACCTCAAGGTCCCTTTTTTTATATTTGAGTCACCCCATGGAAAATGCCAGCTCCTAGTTTTCAATTATTTTTTACTGTAAAAAAAAAAAAGCAATTCTTCTGTAGCAAAGAACTCAGAAAGACCACAGTAAATCAGAATGTTTTTAGTGCCATGAATCCGTAATATGAATTGCTGTATTTATCTTGTGAATCATGTTTACATATCTACTAGGCCTGTGCAAAGCAGCAAGTATTTGATTTGGATTTGGATTCAGCCAATTTGGAGGGACAGCGATTTGAACCACTGTCCCAATTTGAGTCAGCCAATTCGGACCTGAAGACTCAGTGCTGATTTGGAGATTCAGCCGTAAGCTAAACAGGCAGCAGTCCTTGAGGATGATGGACACAGCTGCCTCTAGTCGGTAAATCTGTTGTGGTGACTGGAGTGGGTAGGCAAGGGACATGGCAGGGGGCAGATCAATGCCCCTACAGAGGGAGGGATTGGGGCTGGGGCTGGGACAAGCTGCCCAACTGAGGCGGGGGGTGTGGGACTCAGGGTGGGGCTTTTGCCACTGTGCACCACCAGTCCACAAGGGCGTGGAAATGAGTGTGTGCCCCTGGATCTGCACGGAGCAGACTGGGTCAGGCTACACTCTGGGAGGCTAGATCCAGATGCCTGCTGCCAGGCTGTGCTCCACAGGGTGAGTGGAACCAAGGCTGTGCTCCAGGTGGCTATGGGGGTCTGCAGCCACCCTAAAATTCTCCATAGCCCCTGCCACTGGCCCTTCCCCAATCCAGGTGCACATACCCACTGCCGTGCCCTGCCGTTGCTCACCCGGCTGAGGCACAGCAGGGCAAAGCCATGACTTGTCTGGGAGGCACAGGGAGGCTGGAGCAGCAAAGGCCCCACTCCCAGAACCTTCCACCTGGAGTGAGCTGTACCTGCATCACACACCTCCCCCTGGCCCCAGCTGGAAAAGTGACAGCAGGGCAGAGCTCCTGCTCCTACAGCCTTCTGCCACTCATCCAGAGCACAGCCTGGCCCAGCCTGCCCCACACAGATCTGGGGGCACATGTCCGCTCCCATTGCCTTCCTGGACTGGCAGCGCGTGGTGGCGCACAGTGGTAGTACCTCCCCTCCTTGAGGTCCCACACCCCCCCGCCCCAGCTAGGCAGCTTGTCCCAGCCACAGCCCCAAACCCTCCCTCACTGTGGGGGCATTCATCTGCCCCGCTGCCACATGCCCCTTCCCTCTCTTCTCTGCCCACCACAACAGACCTACCAGCTGGAGGCAGCTGTGTCCAGCATCCTCAAGGACAGCTGCCTGTTTAGTCCATGGCCGAATCAGTGCCAAATCTCTCCAAATAGATTCAGAGGCTTCCATTTCAATTCAGAGTTTTTAACATGTCTCTCAGTTCAATTTGGATTCGGCGATTCGGCCGCCAAATCAGACTACCGAAGCTCCGCACAGCCCTAATATCTAGTAGTATGAATGTTGCATGGCACCTTGCAGTACCATTGAAAAGATCTCAAGGCAACCCAAGGTTCCACCACATCCTGCTTAAGAATCACTGGTTGCCTATACATGATCAGGGTGACTTCTCTGGCATGGTAGAATTCCAGATTAATCAAGTCTGCTGGAGCATGGCAATTACTATGCTCCAGCGGCCTCCTGTGTCTTGTGTACTAGCATCCCTGCACTTCAAAATGGTGGTGTGGGAACTTTATCTAAAGCTTATTTATAACATTTTTAAAGTGTGGGGAGACTGATACATGAGACACCCTAGAAGCTTTAATTAGAAAGTCTCTTGGAACCACTCTAATTAAGTTCCACCCCCCGCCCTTGTCCCACAGCACCTGTAGAAATGTCCATTGATTTCAGTCATTAAACACCTTATAGGGTTTTAAACTAACTGCATTAGTTCAGT
>NW_017728886.1:193051411-193054801 GCF_001723895.1 Crocodylus porosus
CAATGTGAGCCTGGGGTAGGGGGCTGAGTGCCCATGTGCAAGCATGCACATGCTCCAGCCCAGCAGGTCAGTACATGGGACAAGGAAGGAGCCGGGGTTAGACTGAGGCCCCCACGGTGAGAGACTGTGCCACAGAGGCAGGAGCATGAGTAAATTGAGTGGGGCCCCAGCCAGATGGAACTTATCTGCTGGGAAGACATGCCCCCAAATAATTTTTTCTCCCTCTGCCTTGATCTGCCCCCACCTTCCTTCCCCACAGACTTACCTGCACAGGTTCCCCCTACGTGTCACCAGTGACCCTATATTAGAAATTTCTGAAGGTCATACTAACCTTCTGTTATTCACAGACTTGAAGGAAGAGGGCTAAATTCTGCTTTCATTTACAAAGGTTAAGCTACGGTAGTCAGTGAACCAAAAGAGTAAGAAAGAAGATAATTTTGCCAAGGAATTTAGGCACACATTATCAAATTAGCTTTGAAACCCCATATTGTACTCACATCCTGACTTCTATGTGTAAAGGATTTGCATGTCTAAACGTTTATGTGTACAGTTCACTACTGTACCATTTAGAGACTGGTGATGTGATATTGGTGTGAATGTGCTAGCTTAAGTACAGAAACAATATAGCTATGTTGGCACTACTATGCCCAAGGAGAGTACCAAGCTAACACAATTGCACTGTTTTTAGTACTGAGTTGAGTTTTTAATACCCATGTACCATGTAGACTTAGGCTATGTGAGTACAAATAACTACTTGATTAGGGGATCTAATATAGACTAATTACTCCCCACCTCTCCCCCAATTATCAAACTTTCCAGTGAATAGCTATTCTTCTTCTTCCTAAAATAAAAAAGAGGGATTAATCCCTTATACCAATTCTACATACAATTTACATCTCTCATGAGTCTTTCTCTGCTGTTTGAAAAAAAAATGCCTAGAGGGCAGTGCTTCCTAAACAGTGGGAAAGCTTGCAAAGACAGCAAAATCCTGGGTTACAGCTATTAAAATGCCTAGATTTTGCCCTGTGGGACCTGTAAAACTCTATAGGACCTTCTCAGTTTGTTAGAGTGCTTTGTATCTGCACTTTGGTTTTCAATCAATTGATTTGTTGGGCTCAATTAAAATTATGCTGCAACTTTCGTTTATCATCAGTTAGCCTATAGCATATCAGTAGAGCTTTAAAATGTCACGTGCACTATTCTTTTGTATAGTACCGTCATGATGTCTGAAGTGAACATGGTTTACATTATTCCAAAATGTGTCTTGTATTGCGTTTCATTTTGAAAAGTGATCAACAGAACCCACAACATAAGAAATATCAATGAATGAATAAGGAAGTATCATTATAATGGCTTTAAAACAAGCACAGAAGTTGGAGTGTGGGGGAGAGGGGAATAAAAACCTACGAATACATCTTCAAATTCTGTGATGCTTTTCCTAGGGCCCTGATCTAAAGTCCACTGAAACCAATAGAAGGACAAACATTTATTTCAGTGAGTTTTAGATTATGCTCTGGGCAACCTTTTAAGGTTGTACACCACATTGACCCGGTTTGTGTCAGAAGTGGATGGATGGGCACTAGGAACCAGCTGTCACTGGTTCCTTTTTCTACAATACCACAGCTGACAATTTTCCCCATGGTTGCTTGGGAAAGCAACTGCTGCCACCACCTCCCCCCCACTCCACCCAACGCCACCAAAGTCCCATATCTGCAAGCCAGTTCAAATAGTTCCATAGACCTTAAATTGTTGCTTTGGGTGATTTGCATTCATATCAATGGGAATGGTATAACTAGCCTTCTGTACCAGACTTACAGCATATTCAGCATAATCCAGCATTTTCAACATATGCAGAATAACAACTGGAACTTTTTGAAACCTTAAGGACAGTGAAGGGGCAAATATCATTCTTTGGGTTTAGTTACTTTTTTAAAGGAACCCAAATTAATAGTATATGAGCAGACTTGTCTTTGCTCATGCCTTCCAACTTACCAGTAGATGTACCAACAAAAATCAGAAAAAATGGCCATTGAATAATAATAATAGAGAGTTCTTAAACTCAGGCTCTGGTCTCAATTGTTTACTTTCTTTCTGTGTCAACTTCTCTATTTAAAGTTTTTGGTTTTGGGGTTTTTTTTTAAATAATCAGTATAAATGCAGGAGCTTTAAAGAACAATTAGTTATAATTATAATACTTATCATTTTCTATCTGGTACTTTTCATCAAAAGATCAATTTAGTCTAGGACCAGGTAATGTTTCCATCCTCAAATTTCGATATAATGATAAAGGTGATTTGATGTTAGCTCCAGCAAAATATAGGAGGACCTTTATCTACATTTTGCAGAGGCTTTACAAAAATTTTAATCAAGATTTTTCACTTCTCTGCCCCTTTTTCTTAGCTGCAGCATACAAATACACACTGGAATTTTCCATCTTTAAGGAAGTTAAGAATCAAAACCATTAGCATTCAATAGCAGCTTGAGTATCTAACTCTCACAGAATCCTTAGGAAACCCTAGTTTTAATATATTCAGTTAAAAAACAACTTTATTGGTATACTGCCAAATATTACTCTCTAAGGAAGTAAGTGCAATAAAAAAAAAAGATGCAAGGCAAGATATCGCCAATTAGAAATGATTCCAAATCAATAGCTTGGTTCTAATCCTCCCCAAATGTCCAAAAATAGAGGATGTTCATATAGGTATTTCACAAGTGGCCACATAGGGGCTGGATTAAATCCTTGGATCTGAATATCCCAATATATTTCAGTCAGGGTCTATATTATGGTTAGTGCATTCTCTGCTTTTATCTTGTCCTTTCAATAAGCACAGGAACAGTATGTCAACATACTGACATGTAGTAAGAAAAATGAGAGAGAATACAGTGTTCTGTACCAAATAAGAAAACATATCACTAGAAAGTACTGTGCAGTGTACCTGCAGGGAGGGCACTTGTGTAGGTTTTGCATGGTTTTTATAAGGATCATTTTTCTCTAGTTTTTCTCTGGTTTCCATTAAAAATGACAGTGCATTTGAGTGATGAGAAGCCTTTCCATAATAATGTCTACTGATGCAAGGCATCTTTTATGTACATTCCTTTATGGTCTGGGATTAAAGTACACAAAAAGAATAAAAATACTGTAAAAAATAAAAGCACAAAACATTTCAAATAAAAAATAAATGAAAAACAAGAAGCAAGACAAATAGAGTTGGGGTGAATGTGTCAAATAGCTTTCTCTGAGATGGCTCTGGCTTCATACAATTGTTAAAGAAGATTTTCATCTGTGCTCAAATAGCCTGACACGACAAGCTGCTTCAGAGAGCAGGAAAGCTTTCCCTGTACCCATGCTTGAATATTTGTGTCTGAATATGGTTCCACAATACTGCATAT
>NW_017728886.1:193054812-193078673 GCF_001723895.1 Crocodylus porosus
TTTTCCCCATGGTTGCTTGGGAAAGCAACTGCTGCCACCACCTCCCCCCCACTCCACCCAACGCCACCAAAGTCCCATATCTGCAAGCCAGTTCAAATAGTTCCATAGACCTTAAATTGTTGCTTTGGGTGATTTGCATTCATATCAATGGGAATGGTATAACTAGCCTTCTGTACCAGACTTACAGCATATTCAGCATAATCCAGCATTTTCAACATATGCAGAATAACAACTGGAACTTTTTGAAACCTTAAGGACAGTGAAGGGGCAAATATCATTCTTTGGGTTTAGTTACTTTTTTAAAGGAACCCAAATTAATAGTATATGAGCAGACTTGTCTTTGCTCATGCCTTCCAACTTACCAGTAGATGTACCAACAAAAATCAGAAAAAATGGCCATTGAATAATAATAATAGAGAGTTCTTAAACTCAGGCTCTGGTCTCAATTGTTTACTTTCTTTCTGTGTCAACTTCTCTATTTAAAGTTTTTGGTTTTGGGGTTTTTTTTTAAATAATCAGTATAAATGCAGGAGCTTTAAAGAACAATTAGTTATAATTATAATACTTATCATTTTCTATCTGGTACTTTTCATCAAAAGATCAATTTAGTCTAGGACCAGGTAATGTTTCCATCCTCAAATTTCGATATAATGATAAAGGTGATTTGATGTTAGCTCCAGCAAAATATAGGAGGACCTTTATCTACATTTTGCAGAGGCTTTACAAAAATTTTAATCAAGATTTTTCACTTCTCTGCCCCTTTTTCTTAGCTGCAGCATACAAATACACACTGGAATTTTCCATCTTTAAGGAAGTTAAGAATCAAAACCATTAGCATTCAATAGCAGCTTGAGTATCTAACTCTCACAGAATCCTTAGGAAACCCTAGTTTTAATATATTCAGTTAAAAAACAACTTTATTGGTATACTGCCAAATATTACTCTCTAAGGAAGTAAGTGCAATAAAAAAAAAAGATGCAAGGCAAGATATCGCCAATTAGAAATGATTCCAAATCAATAGCTTGGTTCTAATCCTCCCCAAATGTCCAAAAATAGAGGATGTTCATATAGGTATTTCACAAGTGGCCACATAGGGGCTGGATTAAATCCTTGGATCTGAATATCCCAATATATTTCAGTCAGGGTCTATATTATGGTTAGTGCATTCTCTGCTTTTATCTTGTCCTTTCAATAAGCACAGGAACAGTATGTCAACATACTGACATGTAGTAAGAAAAATGAGAGAGAATACAGTGTTCTGTACCAAATAAGAAAACATATCACTAGAAAGTACTGTGCAGTGTACCTGCAGGGAGGGCACTTGTGTAGGTTTTGCATGGTTTTTATAAGGATCATTTTTCTCTAGTTTTTCTCTGGTTTCCATTAAAAATGACAGTGCATTTGAGTGATGAGAAGCCTTTCCATAATAATGTCTACTGATGCAAGGCATCTTTTATGTACATTCCTTTATGGTCTGGGATTAAAGTACACAAAAAGAATAAAAATACTGTAAAAAATAAAAGCACAAAACATTTCAAATAAAAAATAAATGAAAAACAAGAAGCAAGACAAATAGAGTTGGGGTGAATGTGTCAAATAGCTTTCTCTGAGATGGCTCTGGCTTCATACAATTGTTAAAGAAGATTTTCATCTGTGCTCAAATAGCCTGACACGACAAGCTGCTTCAGAGAGCAGGAAAGCTTTCCCTGTACCCATGCTTGAATATTTGTGTCTGAATATGGTTCCACAATACTGCATATATGAGAAGAGGCCAGGAACCAGAGTACTGAGGGATATTTAAAAAACAATGAAAAAATATGGTTAGCTTCCAAGAAAATCTATAGAAACCAAACGAGGTTGTTTAAATCAGTTTTTTCCATCTTTTTTTTTTTTAATTGCTCCTTTTGAGCATTTTTTGGCCCTGTTCAATATGCAAACAAAAGTTCTTCGGCTCACAGTTTCATGAAAATATATACAAATAAAAAATAATCTAGTTTTTTTCCCCTGTAATTAATGTTATATGTATATTTTATGTATAAACGTATGCATATATTAGCTTATATACTCACATCCATATGCGAGTGTATATTGTATATATCGGTGTGAATATATAAAACTAGCATATGCATGTTTATCATACACACACATATAGAAGTAATAATTCTATCAATCTAAATATATATAGTTTTTATAATATGATTTCTCCCCTAGAAAATACAGGGTATAAAAGCCTTATGACATCCACAGAAATGAATATATCTGTCTCCTGCTGTCAGAAGCTGATATTCTTGTGCTTAAACTCTTTAAATACCATCTCTCTCCTCCAATAATCTTTCTGGAGAGAAGAGGGCTGCTTGCAAAGAAAGGTGTAACTCATCAGGTTATGAAAGTCTGAGCCCCCAAAACACATGTACAGAAGATAAGATTAAATCAAAGTTTGCTGTCAGTGATGTTGTTAAAGGGAATACTAAATTCCAAGTTAATGTTTTAATTTTTAAAAGATAACAATTACAAATGTTGAATTGTTAGAAATTAGCAATTATAAAGCGTATATTATAAATAACAACATATGGCCTCATGGTGAATACAAAGCTGAATTAATTCCTTAGGCTCTGCTGCCATTCATAAACCTCTCATGGTTTATGACTGCAGCTGAGTTCTTGAGTGAAATACAGCCTTGTGTTTACTCCAGGGCCATCTATTATGCTCCATGTTATTCAAATGTATTCTAGTATTTATGCTCATGCTTTGGCTTTGAAGAGGTTCCTCCCCCCACCATTCCTCCCCCCATCATTAATATGTTTGGTAACTTTTTTCCTTAATACAGGGGTCCTCCAGCTTTCCGTAAGGTAGACTCTCGCTGACTAGAAAGATTATCTTGTAGACATGCCCTTTGCTATACACAGCTCCACAAATCATGTGCTCTCTCCAGTCACACTGAGACAACTGAGTGCTTGGGCACAGCAGTCTGCATAGGAGTTCGTATGGAGCGGTGCATAGAAGGCACCCAGAGGGCTGGTGTGAGTGAGGAGCATGAGGCCATAAGCTTGAAGAGGAGCTTCTGGTACTAAGAGAGGTGTGAACTTGCCCTTAGCCATTGTGGGGAGTCATCCTGCCTGCAGGCTTCCTGGCACCACCAAGATCCCCACCCAGACAGGGCCTGTGGCTCTGGCCCACACCCAGATGGAACCCCTGGCCCCAGACTGTAGGGGCTGCCTGGCATGGCTGCTGGTATTTGGGCATGGGAGCACCCCCACTTGGGGTGTGCTCCCTAGTGGAGTCTCTGGAGGGCCAGGTGCAGGAGCTTGAGGAGGAAGTATGCCAGCTATGCACTATCAGGGACCATAACTACATCGATGGCTATTCCTAGGCCCTTCTCCACAAGAAGGAAGAAGAGAAGGAGATAGAGATGGTGGCCAATAGGTCTGTGTGAAGCTTTGGTTGCTGATTCAGTCTGGAGGAGATACTGCCCAACTTGGCAGCTGAATCTCCAAATCTGAATCGAATCAAGAAACCAATAAAAAGGTCCAAATAGATCCAAAGGCTCCAAATCAATTCGGAAAAATATTTGGAGGAGATTTGGCAATTCAGGCAGTCTCCACTTGCTGCCACAGCGAGCTGGACCCGGATTCCATGCCAGTAAGTAGGGGATGGGGGGGAGGGGCTTGCTCCCCCAAGCCCCCTGAGTTCTCGACCCCCACCCATTCTCCCAGCCCTGAAACTTGTAGCCACACCCAGACCCAGTGTCTTAGCACTTTAAAAAACAAAAACCCGCACTCACTGGGTGTTGCAGCAGCCATCAGGGCATCTGAGGGCTTGTGGAAGAACCCCCCGCCATGCAGCGCAGGGCAGTGGGGTGCAACGGGGGTTGCCTCCCTGCCTGGCAGGAGCCAGTGAGTGTGGGGCTTTTTTTTTTCTTTTTTTTTTTTTTTAAGTGCCAGGATGCTGGGGCCAGGCAGGGCAGCCATTGGCAGGACTGGGAGAGGGAGCAGGGTGTGGGTCCTGTTTGATTCAGAGATTCAGCCAATTCAGCAGCGGCCAAATCTCCAAATCAGATTCAGCCAAATCAATTTGAGACAGTGATTTGAATCACCGAATGAAATCACTATCCCCCGAATTAGCTGAATCCAAATCTGAACTGAATACTAGCCACTTCACACAGGCCTAGTGGCCAACAAGGAGTCTGACCATAAAGATGCACCAAGAGCTACCTGGAAGACTGGTGGTGGTGGTGAGGAACTCCCTCCTGCAGGGCACCGGGGAACCTATCTGCCATCCAGACCCCCTAGCACATGAGGTTTGCTTCCTCCCTGGGGCATGCATCTGGGATGTTGCTGAGAGAATTCCTAAGCTTGTCCAGCCCTTGGACTACTACCCCATGCTCTTCATCCACGTGGGAACAAATTACACTGCCAGGAGTAATCCAGATTGGGTCATGAGTGACTACAGGGCTCTGGGAGCTGGGCTCAAGGGGTAAGGGGCCACAGGTTGTCTTTTCCTCTGTGCTCCCAGTTGCAGGACACAGTCCTGAGAGGGTGCATTGAGGAAGTGAACCTCAATGGACTTAGGTGCCTATAAAATGCCAAGAACATGGGGAACAAGCAGGAGAGACTAGCCTTCTTACTCTCCAGTGTAAATTATGATCTAGTGGGGATTATGGAGACCTAGTGGGACTCCTCACATGATTGGAACATAGCCATAGAGGGTTACACTCTGCAATGAAGTGTCTGAGTAGGGAAGAAAGGTGGAGGTGCAGCTCTCTATGTGAAGGAACAGTACACCTCCTTGGAGGCTGACATTGGCTCCAAAGAAGAATGGTTTGAAACCCTCTGGGTCAAACTGCCAGGAGGGTGGGGGTCAGGACAGCGAGGGAGACCTAACTGTAGGTGTATACTACAGACCATCAAACAAGGGGGAGGAGCTTGATCTGGAGTGCTCCTGAAAGCTGACAGAGGTCACGAGTACACAGGACATGGTTGTCATGAGTGGCTTCAATTTTCCAGACACTTCTTGGGAAGAACACTTGGTCAAGTCAGATCAGTTGCATTCCTTCCTGACCTACATCAAAGAACTCTTCCTGACTCAGGAGGTGCACAGGCCAATCAGAGGTAACACTAGACTTAGTCTTAGCCAAAGGAGACACTCTGGTGACTGACTTGAACATAGTGACCAAGGAACCATCACGTTCACTGTCCATCACAAGGCAGGCAAATTAGATATCAGGATTGAAGTTTGGAACTTCAAAAATGCAAATTTCAACAAGCTTAGGACAATAGTAGGAGAAGTGTTGCAGGACCAGGGACTGAAGGCAAAAGCAGTGCATGAAGAGTAGTCGTTACTTAAGGGCACAATCCTTGAAGCACAAAGGAAGTCCGTTCCCATGCAGAGTAAAGGTAGCAAAAGGGCTGGGAAGCCCCCTTGGCTAAACAGGAAAATCACGATCCTCTTAAAAAAGAAGGAGGTGTACAAACAATGGAAGCTTGGGTCAGTCCCCAAGGAGGACTATACAATAACAGCCTGCACTTGTAGGGAGCAGATTAGAAAGCCTAATGTGGTAACTGAACTTAAATTAGCAACAGAAATCAAGGACAATAAAAAGTCCTTGTTTAGGTATGTAGGAAACAGGAGGAAAACAAACAGAAGCATGGGGCCATTGCTCAGTAACTCAGGGCAACTGGTTACCGACACTCAGGAGAAAACTGATGGCTACTTTGCTTCAGTATTTCACCCGGCCAAGGGGAAAATCATGCCAGATAGGGCACATACTGGGCATTATGGGAATGACCTCCTACCTACTATTGACATTTAACTGGTGCATGATCAATTAAAAAAATTAGACATATGTATGTCAGCAGGACTGGATGAACTTCATCTGAGACTGCTGAAAGAGCTGGCCAAACTCAGCACGGAACCCCTGGTGAAGCTCCTCCAAAACTCATGGCGCCCCAGAGAAGTCCTTGAGGACTGGAGGAGGGCCAATGTTGTGCGCATCTTCAACAAGGGGAGGAGCGAGGACCCAAGTAACATAAGTCAATTAGCCTAACTTCTAACTTCTATTAAGGAGTCTATGTGTGATAGGCTTGCAGAAGGTAGGATTCTGAATAACAGCCAGGATGGCTTCGTTGTGGGCAGGTCTTGTTTTACCAATCTCATCTCCTTCTATGACGAGGTGATTCATTGCCTGGATAAGACGGAGGAGGTTGACACTGTATACCTTGATATTCAAAAGGCCTTTGATCTGGTATCCCATGATGTTCTCCAGGAAATCTGAATAATTGTGGGTTTAACTGCATGACGGTTAAATATAGGTATGCAGCTGCCTTTGGGGTAGGGCCCAGAGAGTTCTAATGAACTGTGTTATCCTGGCGAGAAGTGACCAATGGTGTCCCTCATGGGTCAGTGATTTGTCCAGTTCTTTTCAACATCTTTATCAATTATTTGACTGTGGGGGTGAAGAGCTCACTGGCCAAGTTCACGGACTACACCAAGTTATGGGGGAGCATGGTCACGCTTGAAGATAGGCTGCAGGAAAAGGTGGACCTAGACAGGCTAGCAACTTGCCGGATGAGAGCCAGATGAAGTTCAACATCAAAAAATGTAAAGTGCTTCACCTGGGGACAAACAATCCTCAGCACACCTACAAGCCCAGCAGTGCCAAACTGACCAGAACCATGACTGAAAGGGACCCAGGGATAATAATAGACAACAGTATGAATATGAGCCGTTAGTGCAAGCTGTAGCCAACAGGGCAAATAATACTTTGGCATGCAGCAATTGATGCATCTAAAGCAAAAATCAAGGAAGTTATTCATCCACTTTACTCAGCATTGGTGAGACCACAGCTGGAATAATGAGTCCAGTTCTGGACACCGCATTTCAACAAGGGTGTGGAAAAGCTTGAGAGAGGCCAGAGAAATGCCACCCGTATGATCAGAGACTTGCACAGCAAGCAATACGAGAAAAGGCTGAGGGACCTGGGACTCTTTAGCTTAAAAAAGAGAATGCTGACAGAATAGCAGCTGACTGCTGCATCAGGGGAGCACATCAGGGGCTCAGTGAACAACTGTTCACCAGGGCACCTGGGGGGAAAACAGGAGTAATGGCCACAAACTCCTGCAAGTCTGTTTCAGACTTAATACTAGGAAAAACTTCTTCAAAGTTGGGGTGTCCAGACTGTAGAATAGGCTCCCTCCAGAGGTGGTACAATCACCTATCCTAGAAACCTTCAAGAGGAGAATGGATGGTCACCTTGCTGGGGTCATCTGACCACAGTTGTCTTTCCTGCCTAGCACAGGGGGGCTGCACCTGATGACCTTGCAAGATCCCTTCCAGCCCCTCACAATCTATGAACTTTCATTCTTGTGGCAGAGGAAGCAATTGTTTCTGTGGAAAAGAAATGCTAGAAAAGTATTTAACTTTCTTAAACTATCTTTTTAATTCACTCTGGCAGCTGGAAACAAGAGGAGTCAAGACTGTGTGACCAGTCAGCTCTCCCTGGACTTATTGGGTCAGCTCAATACTTTATAAATATACCATATCATCCCTCCTGAAAGTGAGGCTAACATAAAACTATCTAGAAATGGGTGAGCTCCTTGGATTAGCAGAGGCAGCACACAATTTTGCTATATAAGTGCTTCTCAAAGGCACTCAAGGGTATGTACAATCCTGTCATATACATGGTACCTCTCAGAGAGTAACTGAGCAGGTGGGGAAGGGGGAAAAGAGTATAACGTACTACAAAAATGAATTCTCTGCAATACAGTCAAGTTGGGCATTAGGAGGTGGGCATAACACTTGTGGATTTCACACTGTTTTTTGTGTTCTGAATTAAAAATAATTATGTCTTTATTCAGGTGTGGTCAAAGCTTCAATGCTTACCATAGAAGTAGCACAGAGAGCTTAATCCAAAAACCCCATGAAATTATTGGGAACCCTTCAATTCACTTCAGCAGTTTGGGGTAAAATGAGGACAGTGGAAACTGTCTGCAGCAACAGCCTATGTTCATCTTCTGCTTCATAAAATAATACTATGAAGCAGAAGATTATTCAAAATTATAAAGGCACTGGAGGCACACTTGTCTCTTTTGTTCTTTTTCTGTGGCACATTGTAGGTTTGTCCTGAAGATCCTCAGTTGTCAGAGGTGCTCTGATGCAAAGGTGTTCACGAGAAGCCAGAGGGAATGCTTTTATAGACCCTTTTGGACAAATGAATGATCACATGGTCATCTGCAGTCACTGGGGACTGGACCAGTAATTGGATGGTCCTTTCCAGTTCTGTGTCCCCATATTGCTAACTGTTTATTACCAAGCACCAAAACACACTTACACATGTAGAAGACAGGAAAGGCATGCTAGATAACTTACAGTTTACAGGATGGAGAAGTAAAGGTACTTTGGGAAATGTACTTACCCTGAATTTTCCATTAACTCAGTTCTGCTATTTCTTTCTCCAGGGAGCTTGTTGTGGACTGCACTGTCCTGCATTGTCTTTAGCAGCCCAGTTGTGTTCATCTTCTAACCCCAAACCCCCCAACTCTGTCTCCCATCCCCTATTATTTCCAACCAAAAACAAAGCTCATTGAAACTGAAGACAGATCTACCTCCTTCTCCCCTAATGCCTCTCAGCATAGGAACCTAGAACTTCACAGTTCAGATTATCTTTAGGAGCTCTACTGACCTCAGATCTAGGAGCTGTGGTGTCACATACCACCAAAAACACCTGAACCACCAGGCATATGCATACCAGCACTTGGGACCAAATCCTGTCACTTATTGGGTACCAAGTGAGAGTCCCTGAAAATCCACTGATGTATCTACTTTTTTAACACATCATGCAGAAATTTGAGCAAGGTGGAATAGGATTGAAGTTTGGTGTCAGTGTCCCCTCACACACCTATAGGGGAATGGAGTTTGACCCTTCCTGTTCTACCTAGACCTCTACAAATTCCCTGACCTAGCTAAAAACATAGCTATAAATAGTCTCTTAATGGAGTAAAACTAGTCCTGTAATATTAAAGAATCCACTATATAGGGCTTTTACTTCAGCCTCTATAATTCTCATACATTGGCTGGAGAGGTGGTCAGTATTTGAAATAATGACAATAGGTGTAATCAATCAATTCAATTTAATAATAATTCAGCACAATTCAAATTAATAATACAGAAGGCAGTGCTGATGAATACCAGTTTCTTTGGAGATCTGTTTAGCATCCTGACAAATTGGGGTCATTCACTCCTTCCTAAAGGTTAGATTCTTTTGTCTATGTCAAACAATGTGGGCTTGTACACATCAACATAAAGAGACATTTTATTCTATTAGAAAGATGAAGATCTAGACAAATACCTCATGATGAGTAACGTCTACTGTTCTCAGGCCATTTAATGTTGCTCCACACAGCACAAAGGTCCCTTTCTAGAAAACTGCATTCCCTAAGTATCAATTTTGTGTCAGTCATGTTAAGGCAATGGCGAGTTCTTAAACAGATTTGTGAGTAAACTAACAGATTCTTTCCGAGACCTGAGGTCAGGAACCTTGTGGAATTACTTTCCTTCTCTGCTAACTTGCACTTTATGATAAAATTGTTTCCTATACAGGATGCTAATTCTATGGCTGGTTGTGAATTGCTGCCCTAAATAATGAACTAAAAATATGAGTTCATTTCTGTACCGTATTATGAATGTGTTATTGTCACAGCATGTAATTACAATCATTCACAGTGTGAACATGAGGGCTGAATAGTAAATTGTCCTGAAAACAGACTTCTCCTGTGAATTTATGAATTTGCAAGCTTACCTCTCATAATGATTAATATTGTTTCATCATTTAACTCTCAGGTCATTCAGCAGTGCAGCCACCATACCACAGAAGTCATGGAAGTAAAAAAGCACTTACTGTGCAATGAAAACAAGCCCTTATGACAATCTAATTAATGGCCTATATCCTTGAACAGAATGAAGATGCAGGCAATAAATATAAGATTTTATCCAAAAAATCCCTCTCCTGTTAATAAGAACAACATTTTTAAAATGGCTTTGTTGTGGCAAAAAAACAAAACAAAACGAGTTTACACTGTCAGCCCCCTATATGCTGGAAAGACCAAACTTCTGTGGGTAGGGAGGAAAGCTCTAGTAAAAAGGAATAAAGGCAGTGTCAGCGGACACATTTGTAGCAGTGGTTTGAAGGTTTGCATTCTCTAGGTATGAGAACAAAATTTTTAAAGCAAAAGCTGCTCCCATTTAAGTAGCAGTAAAAAATGTCTATCTTGTGGTAAAATTTTGGTACTACATATCTTGAGTGAATTCCAGGACAGGAGGTTTTGCATATTGTACTTGGAACCATTATACTACAAAAATGGCCCAGCAATGTAATTTGGAAAGGGGTGAGCAGGCAGTAGTCCTAGGCACCAAAACAGAAGCCCCCAGGGAGCCTGTGCCACCACCGTCACAGCAGCTCATATTCAAGGAGCTTGTACTGATGCAGCAGCAGCTCTCACAGCCATCACCATGGCAGTCCCTGTGTTGGGAAGTAAGTGCTCACTTCCCTTAGTCCCTCCATCCCACCCAGAGCACCAACATTTTAAGTTATGCATCTGTGGTGGTATGTACTGCCACCACACATACAATAAAGCATCTTACGATGATTAAGAAATTCATCCTTGGGACTTAAAAGGACAATAGATTATTGAGAAATCTCACATTTTAACATACCTTGTTTTTCTTTATCTTTTTCCAATGTTAGTTAATACTCCGCTTCATTTTATGGGGGAAAATATTTCAAAGCTATGCTCTTTAACCCTTTCTCAGCAAGCTGCACAATCCCATTACAAGTAATCAATAAATATACACACATGCATATCTGAGCACCCAAAAGAAGGAAACCCATTTCAGTATCAAAGCATCAAAGATTTTGAAGAGAGATATCTGTGTGAGGTACAGCCGGGAATGGGAGCCTAATCAGTTGCGGGGTCTTGGCCCGAGTTGTACATGGCCCCTGTTGCTGAGAGCCCTCTCAACAAAGGGGGCTCTCTTGCCAGGATTGGGCTCCCCTTGCACTGGCATTAAGGCACAATTGGATCTAATGTGCAGTTCCACGTGTGGCATGGCAGGAGGAGCAATTGTATGGATAATGCATTAGATCCAATCACGCCTTTGCCTGCACATGTAGAGGCGGCCCTACACACAGACATGCATACCCACCCACCCTGTATGCCTACATGTATACAGACAAATACGTCAGAGGCAAGACTTCTTGAGGGTGATATCTTATTTCATCACCTGCATGGTTGGGATAGACATAGGCAAGATTTTGGGTATCACAGCAAAGTTTAGGATATCACAGTACCTTTTCCTTGGGTCTCTGGGAGAGATGAATTCACATCAGAGCGTGCATCTGCTTCTCTCCCAAGGGCTTGAGGAAGGGCACTGTGACAGCTGAAATAAAAGATAAAATCCACAAGAGTTCTTGGCTCTGACATATATCCTGGACCATTATAGCAACAACATCCCTTCAACACTACTTATACAGGTAAATAACAGTACAGTGAACCTGATCACCATCCCCCCACGATGGTTTCTATATTGTGAGACTAATATGTATAAATAAATCTGGAGCTAGAGCATAGTTTATCTGGTAAATATAGAAGTGTCCTCAAAGTAGGAATTTAGAGACAGGCCTATTGCTTTGCCAGGCCAAAGTAGTATGGCCTTCACCCATTGTGTGGTGGATCCTTTCATTTTCTGTGTTCTGAAACAGTCTGGACAAATATGTGACAGGGAGGTCACGAGTCCAGTCAATGACAGTCTGCCCACCTGTCTAGGGCAGTCTGCCCTGTCATACCTGCCATGGCGTGATGTATAAAAGAGTATTTAATCATGTGGGAAGCTGCCCATGTCATGCCCTGATGCCAAGGGCATTACACACAGCTCCAAACCTCTCCTTACACCATGTCCCATGCCTCACAGACGGCATTCAAAGTACAAGCTCTACCTCAGGTGTCCTCATGAGTTCCTGTACCTCCTGCCCATTCACTAGGGCCTCTACTTGTGCCCCTTTACTAGGGTTTTCAGCTTATGCCCTTTTACTAGGGCCTCCACTCTGGCTACTCTGGTCAGCCCATGTGCAGTCCTTGAAGGCCATTCAGGCCCTTCTCTACATGGCTGCCAGCTGCTGCCACACCAGTAAGCCCATGTGCAGTCCTTCAGGCCCCATAAGGCCCTATTCTGCATGGCCACTAGATTTTACACTGCCCCCTCGCTCGAGGGGACTACAGGGCAGACCCTACAATAAGAGACTGCGGGACCTGAACCTGTTCAGCCTTCACAAGAGAAGGCTGAGGGGGGACCTGGTGACAGTCTGTAAACTCACTATGGGGGACCAGAAGGGTTTGGGAGAGACCTTGTTTCCCCTAGCGCTCCCTGGCATAACAAGGAATAACGGCCATAAATTGTTGGAGAGTAGGTTTAGATTAGACATCCGTAAGAACTACTTCACAGTTAGGGCTGCTAGGATGTGGAACCAACTTCCTAGGGAAGTGGTGCTGGCTCCTACCCTGGGGATCTTTAAGAGGAGGCTTGATGTCTACCTAGCTGAAATCATTTGAGCCCAATTTTTGTTTTTTTTTCTCCTGCCCTGGCAGGGGGTTGGACTTGAAGATCTATAAGGTCCCTTCCGACCCTACTTCTGCGATTCTATGATTCTATGAGCTATGGGCCTTGCACCCTGTGGGCCTCTGGTGTCTGTAGATGTGCCTGGACACCACTCACACTCTAAGAGTTTCCTCCTTGCACCCTTGCTTTCGAAGAGCATGCAAAACAAGTCCGGTGTCCTCAGGTTGGCTGCACAAGGTTTTCACTCCTAGTTCCAAAAAGGAAGTTAATTCACACAGGGAAACACGTTTACTGACAACAGCAACAGTCTTTAACCTTTTTCTACTCACAGTTCCTACTTACACAGTGGGTCTGAAAATTCTGGCAGCAAAAGGTCGGATAGAGTAAGCCTCAAGCAGCGAACAGGGAGACACAGAGACAGCGTCTCACTGAAAAGCCCCAGTAGAGATTTCAAAAGGTCTCATACCTTGGTTTGGCACCAGGGCTTCAGTGAAGAGATGTCCACGTCCCAACTGATCACTTCGGGCATGTCTATCTGAGTCACGGCACCATAATTGTGGAAGAAATCAAACTTCACGTTGTGTTTTTGGTATTACAATGAACAAATCCAGTCTGAGTTTATTGGAGCTCATACAAGCAATCGCAGGGAGGGTTCTAAACAGAGCTCCGCCTTTCTACAAGTTAACATACCTTTTGATACCCAAGACAGTGAAAACAGACACATGATTTAAACAAAGCAACCTTGAAAGACAGGAAGAGGTAGAACATTCGGCTGTTACACGTAACAGTTGCTTGCTCAGCTACATGTTTTGTTTTGAGAACTGTTATCACCTTCTTGTTGGTTTTAGGAAAGGGAGAAATGTTTGTTCACAAAGATTTGTGAAAGACATAATAAAGCAGAAGTGTTCTTATCTTATTCTTGAACATACAGCATCAGCATCTTTTTTAATTTTTTTTTCTTCACCCTCTTTTCTTAGTCAAGTTAGAGGACTTGGATAAATTTATTTCTACATGGCCTAATGGCTCACTCAGGTCTCAGGTGCCCGGAGACAATCTGGACACTTCTTTAGGCCCCACACTATGGGCCTGGGTCCCACCTCAGGCCCCACTCAGCCCCTGTGCTTTTTTCTCAGGGTTTGCTCCCCTAGCCTTTCCTCTCCATAGGGTAACCCACAAGGCAGCAGGGGCTGAGGCTTTCTGGTGCCCCATAGTCACTCTTCACTGGGGAGGCACCGGTGTGACATTTTTGGAAGCTGTCCTGCCACTGGCAGCCCCACCACACCATCCAGCCACAGCAGGGTATAGTTTTAGGCCATGACCCAGGATCAGGAACTTCCACCATCCCCATAGTTCCTGCCCTGTACCTCCAAGAATGTAATGTGAGCAGTAGCTCCATCTGGGTGATGTTCCCACTCCAGCTGCTTGCAGCAAGCTACTGGCTCCGCTGCTCCTGGCCTGTTCTTAGCCCTAACAGCTGTGCCTTCTTCCCAATCAGGTGGCCTGCTGCTGACATGGGACTCCTGATTGGGAGTGCAGTCCCTGCAGCCTGATCTGCTAGCCCGTAAAGTGGCAGGCACCAAAGGTGCCCTGCCACAAAATGGATGGCAAAATATAGAAGGTTGCAATGGAAGAATGATGTAAATCGGAAGTCAAGAACTTTTGGTAAGCATTATGTAACAATCATACGGTGCTTGCCTTCCTTTCACATGACTTTTGAAGACAGCTCTATTTATTCTTCTAATCTTCTCATGTCTCTACACCACATTTAACCATTTTATAACATGTGCTTGTGCTTATTTATTGTACTATGTGAGGTCTTTCATTGTATGTGTGCCTTCAAGCAGCAGGCATTTGCAGCAGGTGTTGCATGGTCTGGGGTCTGTCCCACAGTCATGGGTGGTTGAACCAATGGTACAGCCCCACTTCTTAATTAGTTCCTTGGAGTGTCTGACTCCGGTGCATAGGCAGTTGAAACACCAGCCCCTGGGGGTAAGGACTCAGCTACTGGAATGTCCATTTTTCCACTTTCAGGTATCTCCTTCAGCCTCTCGCTCCACATCTATATCCATGTCTCCTTGGGTGTGGTGCTGGTGAGGAAGCTCCTATGTGACTTCTGACATCTGTGTGCTGCAGTATTGTTTTTCATCTTCGGTTTGTCTCAATCATTCTATTTACCATGAAAAAACTTGTGACACTTATGCATAGATATTCATACTCCATTGCACGGTAATGAGGGGAACAAAGAAACACAATGGGTACTAAGGGTCCAAAAATCATAGGATATGATAAATGAGATGTGGAGCCTCTGGACAGAATAGGAAAAATGTTGCTATAGGTGGCTCCTTTAAATGAGGAACCAATAGATTTCCAAGGGGAAAATTTGCTTGAGAGATAACACCAATCAAATCAAGATTAAAATCACCAACAAGGCTATAGATTTTATTCCTTTTCTCAGTGGTGGGTCTAGCTGCACTGCTACTACAGAAATTGTTAGGAGGCTATGAGGGCCATGTTGCATGTAACACTTAAAAATGAAGCATCTGCTTTTTCAAGCAGTAAAACAAATGCTAACTGCAATTGTATAGCAAAATTATGACTTTTTGTGGGAGGAGTACATTTAGATTGTGTTAAGTATGTGGTCAACAATCATTGGACTGCTCCACAGAGATAATAGGGATGATATGCAATCTCCTGATGTGTTAATCCAAGTTGTAAGTGACAACAGTAAGCAAAAGGACTGATTCTGGTATCCTCCCCCACCGCCCCCATGGGCTTTAAAATCAAGTGACTGATGTGGTGCTGGGGATGGAACTGACAATCAATGAGCTGCGCATGTTAGAGATCATAGTAAACATTACCATGTCACTTGAGAGAACACATTCTAACTTTTATACCACACAGATATAACATCTGCTATATGTCCCATGCAACAAGACCAAAACTCAGCATAACAGGATTCCCCCTGCCCTCTGTGCATACAAACTTGCCAATTGAACAAGGTGCATACCAAAAATATTTTAAGTAGTTTAACTTCTCCCTCCATTTATGTATGGGTAGGATAAGGGGTCCTTAATTTACTTTGAAATATTTGCCATGAAAATAATCATTTTAGAATCATAGAAAATTAGGTTTGGAAGGGACCTCAGGAGGTCATCTAGTCCACCCCTGCTCAAAGCAGGACCATTCCCAAGTAGATCGTCGCAGCCAAAGCTTTGTCTATCTGGGTCTTAAAAACCTCCAAGGATGGAGATTCCACCACCTCTCTGGGTAACCTGTTTCAGTGTTTTACTACCCTCCTAGCGAGAAAATTCTTCCTAATAACTAACCTAAACTTCCCTTGGTGCAATTTGAGACTGTTGTGCCTTGTTCTGTCATCTGCCACCACTGAGCTCCATCCTCTTTGGAACCCCCTTCAGTTGAAGGCTGCTATTAAATACCCTCTCGGTCTTCTCTTCTCTAGATTGAATAAGCCCAGTTCCCTCAGCCTCTCCTCATAAGTCATATGCCCTAGCCCCCTCACCATTTTGTTCTCCTCTGTTGCACTGTCCCCAAATTGTCCACAACCGTTCTGTAGTGGGGGGGCCAAAACTGAACCACAGTACTTCAGATGTGGCCTCACCAGTGCTGAATAGAGAGGAATAATAACTTTGCTGGACCTACTGGCAACCTACCTACAAATGCAGCCCAGTATGCTGTTAGCCTTCTTAGCAACAAAGGCACACTGCTGGCTTATATTCAGTTTATAGTTCACTGTAAACCCCAGGTCCTTTTCTATACAGCTGGTATCCAGCCAGTCAGCCCCCAGCCTGTACTGGTGCATGGGATTGTTCTGTCCTAAGTGCAGGAGTTTGCACTTGTCCTTGTTGAACCTCATGAGATTTCTTTTGGCCCAATCCTCCAATTTATCTAGGTCACTCTGAATCCTAGCTCCTTAGACTCGGTTACAAAACTTTCAAGCATAGCTTTTTTCATGGTAGCTCAATATCTCCTCTGCTTGTCTTCTCTAAATGTGTGAAATGCAAAAAATTATGAAAAAGTATCTAGTGACCCAGTTCAAACCACAAAAAGGTTCATTTCAAGTTCACTTGTTTCTAATTTTATCTGAACAACCCATTTGTCTCATATCTTCATTCCCTTTAAGTTCATTTTTCTCCAGTACCTTGTCCATCATTTTTGTCTGTGTCTGCACATATGCATGCATTAACTTTAGCTTTGACAAGCCTGTTTCTATATTGCAGGAATTTCTCCTAATTTATCATTCAAATTACATGAGGTCAGCAAATGGTAGAGTAATTCTGCATGCAGCAGCTATGATTAACCAGAACTTATTCCTTCCACAATGTTGTGCTTTGAACAAGAATTTTTGTCACAAAATATTGGTTATTAATTATAAAGGAGATTTGTTTTTCTAAATGATATGAAATGAGGTGGAAGTCTCAGTGTACGGTAACATGACATGTCAAGGAGAAACTCAGTAGTGGTTGTAATGTAGGAGAGTGTCTGAACAGTGAAACCATGCCACATTAGAGAAGTTCAGTTTATGGGGCCAACACCAGATTGTGAACTGGCCCAGATTCACATTTTGTTCCCTGTTGTCCTGCACCAGGGAGAATATAATCTGCACCAATCCTGTACCAGTTCCCATCCAGCTGGTTGAAAAAAGCAACGTCTTCGCTATGGGAGTTGATCTCTTGCTTATATTATTGCTTACTTTATGCTGTTTTGCTTCCCCTGGCTCCTGTCCAAGTGCACAGTAAGATTTACTGGCCTGAAGTGAATGCTATAAATGTTTGATCATTATGATATACCCAAATTATATTTTAAATTGTGTCCGACTGAAGGGGCAGAATGGGATAATGTAAAACTAAAGTCTATTAATTTGAGAAACAGCCAAAATTAAAGCAAGGGCATTACAGAATAGATATGGGTTATTCCCTTTCCTTCATATATTTCTACATCGGTAATGAAGTCATGATCATTCAAACCCATGTGTTACCGAGATAGCAACTATCAGATTCTAACACCTTTCTCATTTTGAGTAGTAATTTATTGCTCTGCTCGACTTATTGTTTTTAAGATACTACACAAGATATAGAAGGCTCTCAGAATCTGGCCCTAAAACATTTAAATGGCGGTGCAACACAAAGAAAAAGTCAACAGAATTGCTTCTAAAGGTTATTGTGCTTTTATATACCTCAAATCCAAGATAAGTAAATAACAATATGAAACAGTGATCTGATTTCATGCATAGTGATATACATCAGGACTGTCCAGCTCCTAAGTGGCTGGGTGCTGCCCACCATATGGGCACATTGCATGCCTTTTCCTCCACTGCACTGTGCATCCCCCATGTCATCACCCACTGCACAGTGCCCCAGGAGTTGAGCATGGGAGTTAGGTGTACTGCGTCTGAATCAGAACTTCCTAGATCTTAGATGCTGGAAGATGAAAGTGAGAAAGGAACAGTGGAAAAACCCCTGGTCATATGCAGTTCACTCTCCCTTTCAGCATCCATTCTTTGCCTCTGTCACAGGATACTGGACCTATGATGTGACCCAATAAATGACTGTTCTTATGATCTTATGTTCAGACACACCCTCATCCCACTTCATTGTGCACATGGGGTGCCCTGCCTCATTGTAAGCTCCCCAACCGTGGGCTCTCCCACTGCATCTTGCCACTTAGGCACCTCAGCTGCAGGCTTCCCCAGCACTGGGGGCTGCACTGTGCTGTACCACTCCATCCCCTGGGACAGGGAAGGGACAGCCAGAGGGAGAGGGAGCCTGCAGACCCTGGCTATTTCTACAGTTGGAGCAATGGAGGGAGTGATGGCTGGTTGAAAGAGTGGGGTCACAATTTAACCCCTGGCAGGCCACCAGTTTTGTAAATCATTATGCCTGTACAAATGTTTGTGGAGTTTGCAAGAGTATTATTTATCCCTTTCTGGGATGGCCCAGGAACAGCCAGCCCTATTCTTAGGTTCAGCCCTTTTAAGAAAAGAATTCAGGGAGTTCTGATCCCACAAGGGATGCCAGGCAGACTATGACTGATAGGAGAGGAAACAAGATTAAAGACTGCCCTACTCTAAAATGGAAGAGTCCAAGGAGGGGTTAAAAACTAGTGTGAACATATTTCCAAAGAGGAAGGACCATACAGGTCAAGTATAGTCTAAATTACATAAACTGGGTTCATTTGGTGTGTTTTTGGTAGATGGTAAATCTTTTACCACATCCCAACTGCTAAGAATACTGTGCTATTAGCAGCCATGAAACTGTTAATGTCTTGCTAATGTCAAGGCTGCCAGAAGAGGCAAGGCATCTCTAATATAACAATCCAAGGAGCTCTATGAGGTACAAGCAGCTAAAGCTGAGTGCAGGCTCTCAATACATAACCACCCTTAATAATGCAAGAAAAGTTGACAGCGGGTTCTTTCCCCTTGAATTCGCCGCATCACCAAAATTGTCCTAAGCATTTCCTTTAATATTTTAATCAGTGGGGTTTGTCAAATGGCTACTGATATTCACACTATTTAAATAAATGCCTGCCCTATTCATGACATTTTAAGCCACTTACTTTGTACTAACATTGTATCCTGCTATGAAGGAATAGATCCTGTTCCACCTCTTAGGCACATAAGTGGACCTCTGTATGAGATTATTATGCCTGCTCAGTTATATAAAAAACAAGCAAAGCAAAAAGTGGATGGGGTCCCCCCTCTTATTTTCTTTTTTCTTTGCTTTTTTTTCCTTTACTTGTTCTTATAACTAAGATGATGCCATATTCCAAAACTAGGCACCTTAACATTTTTACAGAGACTTGAATAGAGTGGAATAGGATCACAGTTAGGGTGAGTAACAGGTGGCCCCAAATCTCCCAGCTCTTAATACTTTTCTATTTGAAAATTCCATTACTATGGAAAGAAATATGATATGAAGAAAATACCCAACAGAATGAAGATGTATCAGTTACAATCTCGTTCAGCTAGTTAGTGCTTTTGGGAATTGCTACAGGCATCACTAAAAGAAAAGAACAAACTTAGTCTTTTGGGAACACAGTTCAGGAGCATTATTCAAGTTATTTAGATTTTTCTAACCAATAATCAATAAAGATTTGCAACTAGTGAGGCTGCAAGTTATCTCAGATGTCTTCTTTTTTTAGAAGCCTTGAGAGCCACACTGTCAAAGCAAGGACATCTTGTTGACATCCAAACATACCATTTTAATAGCTGTATTTAAAGTAAGTATATCAGCAGAAGGGAAAAATGTGAGTTTACTATAACTTGGAGAGAGAACATACAGTATAAGCATGAAATTGCTAGAAATGATTAGTGACAAGACCAAGCAAAAGACCTAGGAGAGTTGGTTTACATTTTCATAAAGACCTTGATTTTTTTACTTGTCACCTGTTATTATATCTTTAATATAGTTATAGTCATATTGACATATGATGAGATGCCAAATACATTACATGACATGACAGAGTAACCAATAAAATCTGCCTTACTGCGTAAGAGTATTCAGCATTTGTCTTTTGATGGGGTATCTGTAGAATTCAGTGGGGAGATTGAAAAAGTACATATTGCAGGTCTTTTAAAATGGGTGATCCCACCTCAAAAAATATAACCCAAGGAATGCAGGAAAGAGTTAGAGTGTACTCCCTCTAGTATTAGGGAAAGGATTAAATAATATCTTATCAATAATTCTGACAGGTGGATGACTGCTTGGAAGATATATTACACCCACCACATCAGAGAATATTACATAAACACAGCTAGCTCTATTTTACTGCAGTGGCATTAATTTTATCACATTTTATCCATTATAGGATATATCTAAAATCCACTTTGGTCATTTACTGTCAAGGCAGAAAGTGCCTTTAAAGAACTTTGGATCAGATGATTTTGAATTCAGGTGTTAATAGATTTTTGAATTTATCAATGCTTCTATGTATAATGTGGTCCATTTCTATGCATTGTTGTCCAGTATCACTCCTGCTTAGCCAATGACTCACAGAGAGGTCTTAGGTAAGAGTCTTCCTCATTCTGCCTCTATTTCCCCTTTTGTAAACTGGTGATGATGACAGAAATATTTTAAAGATGCATGATTTTACAGTGCCCTGAACCAATAAAATGTTATTTTATTGCATGTTATACTACTATCCAAAGTTCTGAGGTCCTTACCCAATTTGTAATCACTCCTGTTTAAAGTCTACTCCCCTGGACCACAGAAAAAATATCAAGGAACCTGGGCTTAGGTTTGTTATTTAGCTTTTGCCTTTTTAGATCTCAGGATAATTCCCAAGGGTTACTGAGAACCTGCTGCTCTCATTGACTTTAATGGGAAGTGTAAGAACTTAGCTTTCTCTGGAAAGGGGGGAAACAATTTCAGAGATCAAGAAAAGAAATTAAAATGTTTAAATTAAAGGCATATAATTTGACTCAGAATTATTTGAGATGAAATACCCATTTGTTTACAGAAATTTTTACCACAAACATAGTGGTAAATATTCCCATTTCTCATTAACCTGACAAAATCTGTCGACCCAGGAGATAGTACAGCTTAAAATGCTAAGGGGTTTGCTTTTGAGACAGCATATAAAAGCCGAAAGGTAACATCTACTCATTGATGATTTATAATATTTATTGATCTTATAGTGTGGTATGGTAATTCATCAGATGTAGTAGTGGCCACAGGTTTACAGCATCAGCTAAAATGTGTATACTTGTGACTAATCTAATTTTCAGAATATATTGTAAGTGCATTTTTTTTATTTGCTTGGTGGTTACACATACTGCCTGTAGCTCCTGTTCCAAATTGATTTAGCTGCCTGTCTTTGTTTTTGCTGACCATAATCACAACCCTCTGGCCGTGGCCAGATGAGTGTGGCCGTGTGGTATGTGCTTCATGCATTGAGCCCATCGGCAGCTTCACATACTGTACATTCAGGCATTCCCCATGCTGCTACCTTGCAGCATTGGAGGGGGGCAGTATTTGATCCTGGGAGATCCTGGGGTCAAAAACACCCACACAGAAAAAAAGTGAGGCGACACACATGACGGCAGCATGAGCCACCCAAAACTGGAGCCTGGCCTTATAGAGCCACACTCCAGCTGCTGGATCCCAGGCTCCCAGGTGCAGGAGCACTGCAGCTGGAGCTCTCTGAGGCCCCCAGGATCCTTGGACCAGCACAGTTGCTGGCTGCAGCCTTCCCTACCCCACCTGGGGTAACCTGCTACACAAGTGTTCCCTGGGGACACAAAGCAGTGGCACAAGGTGTGCCACTGCTTCTTGTACCCAGAGAAACAAACATCCTCCAAAGTTGAAACCGATATTATCATAGAAAGTGTAATTCAGAAAATATAAACCAATACAGCAGGACTTAAAATATTGATAGAATATACTGGCAATGATTAAAAGGATCCAGAATGTGCATAAATTAGAGATAGGACACTTATAGGTATAGATATTAGGGTCAGAAGGGACCTCAGCAAATCATCGAGTCCAACCCCCTGCCCCAGACAGAAACGAGCACTGGGGTCAGATGAAAAGCTTGGAACTAGATTTCTGATACCAAAATTTAGTGTCATTTGTAGCTGGCATTATGATTTAGATGTCTGTGTGGCATAAGTATATAACTATATAACTGTCAGTAAGCAGTGCTTTAAAAGAAAAAAATATGTTCAGTGTAAGTAAAAAGTTCATTGCCAAAGAAGCAAATTGACCAAGCATGGAACAAAATGGAAGTGTTACACTGCAGAATTATTTGAAGGGTTGGGCTTTCTTTGACGTGTATTAGTGCAGTTACACTTATTCTTGCATCCAGGTCCCTAGTGACCTGGCTAAAATAATTTTAAATCCATTTTAAATCAGGAGTATTCTGTTCAGTACCTTGAGCTAAAAAACCCTTCATGTGAACCCCACGTTGTATCCGTAGAAATATTTCAGTAATCTTAAGTACAACTTGAGCTTCTTCAGGGAGATACCTAGACTCATAAGATGCTTTAGTTATAAATTTTAGTACAAGAGACACATACACCACTGTTGCAAAAACATATACAACAAGTTGCATAAAACAAACCGTATCAAATTCTATTAAATGGTTATAAATGACCAGGAAAGAAGTCAGCAAATACAGATTCATAGATTGTAAGGCCAAAAGGGACCTCAGAAGATCATTGGGTCCAGCCTCCTGCACCAAGTAAGAAAGATAACGGGGGGTCAGGTGACTCCAGCAAGGTGACTATCTAGTCTTCTTCTCATAAACATTTCCAGGGTAGGTAATTGCACCACCTCTGGAGGGAACTTATTCCACAGTCGGGACACCCTGACTCTGAACAAGTTTTTACAAATGTTGAGTCTGAATTCATCTTCCAGGAGTTGGTGGCCATTACTCCTGGTTTTCCCCTCAGATGCCCTGGTGAACAGTTGCTCACCACGCCCTTGATGTACTCCCCTAGTGTAGTGTTAAGCTACTACCAGATTCCCTGTCAGCCTTCTTTTCCTCAGGCTGAAGAGTCCCAGATCCCTTAGCCAATGGGATGGCTAAGGGATCCCAGATCCCTTAGCCATTTCCTTGTATGGCTTGCCTTTTAAGACTCTGATCATATGGGTGGCTCTTCTCTGGACTCTCTCAAGCTTGTCCTCATCCTTGTTAAAGTGTGGTGCCCAGAACTGAATACAGTACTCCAGCTGCAGTATCACCAGTGCTGAGTAAAACAGAAGAATAACTTCCTTAATTTTGCTTTAGATGCATCAATTGATGCATGCCAGAGTATTATTTGCCCTGTTGGCTACAGCATTGCACTAACAGCTCATAGTCCTACTGTTGTCTACTATTACCCCTAGGTCCCTTTCAGTCATGGTGCTGGTCAGTTTGGCACCACTGATCATAGATTTCATAGACATTAGGGCTGGAACGGACCTCAGAAGATCATCGAGTCCAGACCCCCACCTGAAGGGCAGGAAGTCAGGTGGGGTCATAGGACCCCAGCAAGATGAGCATCCAATCTACTCTTGAAGGTGTCCAGTGTAGGTGTTTCAACCATCTCCAATGGCAGGCTGTTCCAGACCTTGGGGGCTCGGACGGTAAAGAAATTCTTCCTTATGTCCAGCCTGAAACAGTCTTGCAGTAGTTTATAACTGTTCAACCTCATCATCCCTTGGGGCGCTCTAGTGAACAAACGTTTCCCCAGATACTGGTGGTCATCCTGATAAACTTATAGGTGGCCATCAGATCACCCCTGAGCCTGCGCTTTT
>NW_017728886.1:193079500-193094096 GCF_001723895.1 Crocodylus porosus
AGTCCATTAAGGATGGCCTCTTTAATAAACTTTTCTAAGATGTTACCCAGGATAGAAGTCAAGCTGATACAAATACAAAACTACAAACAATGAGAGCCCATTATGAGACTGTGATTTACTCTAATGAGTTATGCAGTCATCAGGAGGAGGTGATGTTGGATCCCATATTTGGACAGGATATGTTCTTGCAGGAAGAATGAGGTAGATGAGCTAACTCATTGTCTGTGGTCTTGTTCATTTTTTGAAGAAATATGAGGGAAATGGATCTCTCCATTAGTGGAAAATATTATATACTGGGCTAATGAAGAAAAAACATTTTGGCTCCTCTCTAACAGCTTATACTCCATAGGTATATTTGCCCTGTGTGCAAACAATAAGGTCAAAATCAAATAAAATTTCCTGGTTTTATTTTTTTATTCAACTACTTTATATGGTTTTGTTTTATTTTTATGTATCATAATATATTATATTTTATTTTACTTATATTTAAATTAGGAGAAAGTATAATATTATTGTATGCTTTTATTAATTACTCCAAATCATACCATTTTATTATTATATGATTATTATATACTATATAACTATATTGTTTATTCTACTGTATCATTCTAGCAAAAGCAGTAAATAAACTACTACTGGATTTTGGTGGGTATTACATACATTCCTGAAATGTCTCAGAAGCAGCAAAATTTAATGCAATTATTGTTAAAAAGCCCAAATGGAATTCTGCTCTGATAAACTGGCATAATGGGCAATTATTCCTCCAGATGTAGAGTTAGTTCCATTAGAAATATTGAGTTCCCCAGATCAATTTAGTCTCCAATAGAAAGTACTGTGAGATATAATGTGCTCTTATGGGTGAAAAAGTCACCAGTGTTTACTATGTTTGGCTCTACAGATGATTAATATTTGATCTAAACATGGTTTCTGCAAGCTATTCCAGGACTTGGGAGCCATCATAGGCAGAAACTAAACATATTAAAAAGACAGGTTATGTTAGGTTGGAGAAGGAAGCACTTTGAAGGTGTCCATGAGATCATTCAGATGAAGACTATTTGCATGCCATATGTTAAGGTGGTTCTTGGACTTTATCTATAGATAAGGACACTGGGAGAGCCACTTTTGCGGGAGCCGAGGGAATAATGGGACAGGAAGACAAGGGCCTCTGTAGGGGGACTCAGGTGCCTATATACTAATGCCAGGAGCATGGGGAAGAAGCAGGAGAAATTAGCCTTCCTACTCTCCAGTGTGCATTATGCAGATGGCCCAGATGCAATGCACCCAAGAGTCTTGAAGGAGCTGGCAGACATTATTGCACCCCCTTGGCAAAGATATTTGAAAATTCATGGTGCTCAGGTGAGGTCCTGAAAGACTGGAAAAGAGCCAACGTGGTCCCTGTCTTCAAGAAAGGGAGGAGGGATGACCCAGGGAATTATAGATCAATCAGTCCAAACCTGGAAAAATCCTAGAAAAAATTGTCAAGAGATCCATCAACACCAGACTAATGGAAGGAAAGCTTCTGAAGATCATCCAAGATGGCTTTGTGACTGTCAGGTCTTACCTGACAAATCTCATCTCCTTCTGTGACCGGGTTAATAATTTCATATATCTGACTTTCAAGAAAGCCTTTGACCTAGTTCCCCATGATGTCCTTATGGCTAAGTTGGGAAACTGTGGCCTTGATCTTCTTATGGTATGATGGCTACATACCTGGCTATGGGGTCGAACCCAAAGAGTACTAGTTGATGGGAGCACATCAATATGGTGCAGGGTGACCAGTGGATTCCCATAGGGCTCAGTACTTGGGCCGGTACTCTTTAACATAGATTCACAGATTCAGAGATGCTAGGGTTGGAAGGGACCTCAACAGATCATCAAGTCTGACCCCCTGCCTAGGCAAGAAAGAGTGCTGTGGTCAAATGACCCCAGGCAGATGCTTATCCTGCCCTCTCTTAAAGACCCCCAAGGTAGGGGAGAGCACCGCCTCCCTTGGAAGTCCCTTCTAAATTTTGGCCACCCTTACCGTGAAGAAGTTTTTCCTGATTTCTAGCCTAAATCTGCTCTCTGTCAGTTTGTCACCATTGTTCCTTGTTACCCTGGTGAACAGAGCATCTCCGATCCCTTGCTGCATCCCCCTAATGAATTTGTAGGTGGCCACAGATCACCTCTCAGCCTTCTCGTGCAGAGGCTGAAGGGGTCCAGGTCTCTCACTCTCTCCTAATAGGACTTGTCCCATAAGCCCCTAACCATGCAAGTGGCCCTCCTCTGGACCCTTTCAATTCTATCAACATGTTCTTGAGGTACAACACTCAAAACTGGATGCAGTACTCCAACTGCAGTCTGACCAATGCCGCATAGAGGGGAAGTATCACCTCTTTGGTTCTATTTGTCATGCATCTGCTGATGCATAATAAAGTGCAGTTAGCTTTGCTGATGGTTTCATTACACTGATGACTCATGTTCATCTTGGAGTCCACTATGACTCTGAGAACTCTTTCTGCATCTGTGCTGCCGAGATGGTCATTTCCTAGCCAGTAGGTGTGCTGGATATTTTTGCACCCTAATTGCAGCACTCTGCATTTGTCCGTGTTGTACTGCATCCTATTATGTACTGCCCACTTTTCTACCCTGTCCAGGTCTGCCTGCAATAGTTCCCTACCCTCCAGACTGTGTACTTCACCCCACAATTTAATATTGTTTGCAAACTTGGACAGAATACACTTCACACCCAAATCCAAGTCACTGATGAAGATATTGAAGAGTACAGGCCCAAGGACTGAACCCTGTGTCCCCACTATGTACATCCTTCCAGGTCAATAACAACCCGTCCACTACTACTCTTTGGGTGTGACCACTAAGCCAATTTGCCACCCACCAGACCATGTAAACATCTGTCAAACCATCTTAATTCATTTATGAGAAAGGGATGAGATACCACATCAAAGGCCTTGCGAAATTCAAGAAAACAACACCCACCTCTACTCCTGCATGTAAGCATTTTGTGACCCTGTCATAATATGAAACCAGGTTGGTCAGGCATGATCTCCCTGCTACGCATCCATGCTGGTTGCATAATTTTTCCCCCTGGACTCCCAGAGATCTGCCCCTTCATAATCTTTTCAAAGACCTTTCCAAGAATGGAGGTGAGACTGACTGGCCTATAATTACTCAGATCCTCCTTTGAGTATAGAGACAACACTGGCCCTTTTCCAGTCCTCTGGGACCTGACCCAAGCATCATGAGCACTCAGAAGGCAATGCCAGTGGTTCTGCTATGACACTGGCCAATTCCTTCACTACTCTCGGATGCAGCTCATCCAGGCCTGCTGACTTGCACACATCCAGTCCATCCAAGTGACTCTGCACTAAGTTACTGTTGACAGTTGGTGGGCTGGTGTCCCTCTGATGCCCATCTAAGAACCCATTAGGAGAATTATCTTAAGCCCTGTTAAGGAACAGAGGCAAAAAAACTCATTGACTATCTCAGCCTTGTCCCCCTTGTCTGTCACTTATTGCTCCTTCTTGTTCAGTTGGGGTCTTATGCTGTCCTCCACCTTCCTTTTACTCCCTACATACCTAAAAAAGACTTTTTGTTGTCTTTAATTTGTGTTGCCAGCCTCAGCTCTGTAGTTGCTTTGGCCTTTCTAACTGCCTCCCTGCAAGTGCAGGCCAAGTAGGTTTACTCCTCCTTGGTAGCTTCCCCCTGCTTCCACTGCCTATATTCCTCCTTTTCTGCCCTTAGGCTCTCCTGGATTTCTCTGTTTAACCAAGGAAGTTTTTTGGCTCCCTTTCCTCTTGTCCCTCATACTGGGATCATCTCCCTCTGCACCCAAAGTATTGCTTCCTTTAAGAACAACAACCTTTCCTGGACTCCCACCTTGCCAATACTCCTATCCTGCAGTGTGTCATTGACTACACTCCTAAGCACACTGAAGTTAGACTTCCTAAAGTCAAGCACCTCCACCCTACTAGTTATCTTACCCACCCTGCACTGTATGGTGAATTCAATTGATTGGTGGTCACTATCCCCAAGGTGACCACAAATCTGTAGGTCCCCTACCCAGACATCCCCCATAGCCAACACGAAGTCCAGTAAGGCATTCCACCTAGTGGGACCATATACCTCCTGCATTGGGTGAAGGTCCTGCATGCGGGTTAAGAACCTATGTGAACGTTTGAATTTGGCTGACTGCTCCTCCCAGCAGAAGTCAGGGTAGTTTAGGTCCCCCATGACAACCACAGCCATAGACTATACAGTCTCTGAGAGCTGCCTCAAGAATTTCAAGTCTAGCTTTTCCTCTTGGTGTAGCAGACCCCCACCACCAAGTCCCTTTTCCCTTGACCTCCATGTATCCTAACCCACAATTCCTCAACTTTCTCCTTCTCTGATCCTATTTTTTTAGGGTAGATGTATAATGCTCCATTACATAGAGAACCACCCTGCCCCCTTTCCTCCAAACTCTGTCCCTTCTGTACAACCTGTAGCCCTCAATGTGTACCGCCCAGTTACAGGTAGGGTCCCACCAGGTTTCTGTTAGCCCCACTAAATCCAAGTTATTGTCTGCAAGCAGAAGTGCGAGTTTCTTCTAGCATGCTCCTAGCAATAGTATAGAGGCACTTGAGCTCTCCAGATGGTGCCTTTGGTGCCTCCCCCCTGTTGTTTTGATGGCCAGAGGGCCCCTTAGTACTTACCTGGGATGTACTGTTGCATGTCTTGCAGTTTGTAGATTTTAGACTCTCTCCATTTACTGCCTCCCCATCCCCCAGCGAACTTAGTTTGAAGCCCGATGTAGGAGGTCAGCCAACCTGTAAGAAAAACAACTCTTACCTTTTGTGAAGAGATCAAGCCCATCACATCCGAGGAGGTCCCTTGCAGATAAGTATGGATCATGATCCAGGAAGCTACAACCCACACGATAGCACCAAATCCCGAGCTGCGGGTTGACTTCTCTGGCATGGTTGGCCTACTGTGGCTGTTGACTAGGTGGATCGATGAAAAGACCACCTGCAATCCCATCTTCCTAAGTCTGGCCCCCAGAGCTCTGTAGTCACTCGTGATAGGGTCTGGACTACTCCTGGCCACATCATTTGTTTCCACATGAATGAGAACCATGGAATAGTTGTCAGAGGGCCGAATGAGGTCAGGAATTCTCACCGTGACATCCCTGATTCTGGCTCCGGGCAGGCAGCAGACCTCACACACTGTGGGATCCAGATGACAGATGAGTCCCTCCATTCCTCTCAGCAGGGAGTTGCCCACAATGATGACACTGTATTTCTCCTTCTGCTTATCTGGATGGCCCTGATCTCACTCAGTGATGGCAGTAAGCCCCTCCAGTGCACTTTCCCCCACTGCACACTCCTCCAGTGCAGGCAGTGCCTCATATTTGTTCCCCGACTGCACTGGGGGAGCTGTCTCTGCAGCAAGAGGTCTGGCCCCAGAGGTAACCGTGCTCCACTCCCTCACTGCTTCTCCATCAGTGATCAACCTCTTGTTTTATATTTGTTTTTCAAAGTAACGGTTAAAAGCCATACTTTCATAGCTTTCATGGACATTAGGGCTTGAAGGGACCTCATAAGATCATCAGGTCCAGCCCCCTTCCCAAAAGGCAGGAAGGCAGCTAGGATCAAAGGATACCAGCAAGATAGGTATCCAAATGTTTCTTAAAAGTGACCAGAGTAGGTACTTGCATCACCTCTGAGGGGAGTCTACTGAGGGCTTGGACAGTAAAGAAGTTTTTCCTTATGTCCAACCTAAAATGGTCTTGCAGGAGTTTGTGACCATTGGACCTTGTCATCCCTTGGGGTGATCTGGTGAACAGGCGTTCCCCCAGATCCTGATGAATACCCCTTATACACTTATAGGCTGCCACCAAGTCACCCCGAACCTGCACTTTTCCAGGCTGAAGAGTCCCATGGCTCTCAGCCTCTCTTCATAAGGCCTGTTCTCTTGCCCACTAATCATGCGCTTGACTCTCCTCTGGAATCTTTAAATCTTCTCCATGTTCTTCCTGAAATGTGGAGCCCAGAATTGGATGCAATACTCCAGCTGTAGCCTCACCAAGGCCAAGTACAGCAGGAGGATGACATCCTGGGTCTTGCTTGAGATACATCTCTGGATGCAAGCCAGAGTTTTGTTCGCTTTGCCTGCTACAGTATTGCATTGGTAGCTCATGTTCATCTTGTGGTCAATCATGACCCCCAAGTCTTTTTCGGTTGTGGTGCTAGTAAGTGTAGCATTGCTGAACCTATAAGTGTGATCTGGGTTTTTTCCCCCCTGAGAAACCCACCTTGCATTTCTCCAACCTGTCCAGCCTGGATCACCAACCTATCCTCAAGTGTGGACACTTTTACCCAAAGTTTGATGTTGTCAGTGAACTTAGCCACTCCGCTTCTGATACCAGCTTCCAGATCATTTATAAAGACATTAAAGAGCACAGGTCTGAGAACGGAGCCTTGGGGGGCACCACTGGTCACTGAGTGCCATGTTTATTCAGTTCCATCAACTACCACTCTCTAGGTGTGACCTCAGAGCCAGTTCCCCAGCCATTGGACTGTAGAGTAGTTGAGGCCTCAGTTGCCCAATTTTTTTCCATGAGGACATCATGGGACACCAAATCAAAGACTTTTTTAAAGTCCAAATATATGGTATCAACCTCTTCCCCTTTGTCCAGGTGATACTTCACTTGGTCAAAGAAGGAAATGAGATTGGCCAGGCAAGACCTACCCGCAGCAAACCCATGCTGGCTATCCCTCAGAATGTTGCCTTATGTTAACCTGTCGAGAATGGTTTCTTTGATATTTTTTTCCAAGATCTTTCCAGAGATTGTGGTCAAACCAATTGGCCTGTAGTTTCCTGGATCTTCTTTCTTCCCTTTCTTGAAGATAGGCACCACATTGGACCTATTCCAATCTTCAGGTACTTCATCTGATTGCCACAAGTTCTTGACTATCCTTTCTAGTGGTTGCACTATGATGTCTGCCAGTTTCTTTAGCACTCTTGGGTGCAATCTATCTGGACCAGCTGATTTGTGGGTGTCCAGCCTCTCAAGGTGCTCCCTCTATCCCAGTGGTAGGTGTATATTCATTCTCACCCTGGTCATCCTGCATCATTTGAGGCAGGGTGGGCCATTTGGACTGGTGAAAAACCGACGCAAAGTACTCATTGAGCATATTGGGTTCTTCCTGGGCATCAGTTATCAACTGTCCCAATTGATTTAGCAGAGGTCCAAAGTTGCCCTGCTTTTTCCTCTGACTCCCCATGTATCTAAAGAAGGACTTTTTATTGTCCTTGATTTGTGTAGCCAGTTTGAGTTTGGTTACAGCCAGCCTTCACTTTCCTAGTTCACTCCCTACAGGTGCAGACCAGCACAGAATAGTCCTCCTTAGTGGTGTTTCCTGCCTTTCATCTTTTATAAGCCTCTCTTTTGAGATATAGGAGGTCCATGAGTTCCCTGTTGAGGGAAGGCAGTTGCTGAGCCCTTTTACCATCTTTTATTGAAAGGAGCTGGCAGGGTCTTTACATTAATGAACACAGAAGTTTGTTAAGTCTCTTTAACCTATCAGCTGATTTTATTTTGGTAAGCCAAAAAGGGTCCCTGTTCCAGGTATTGGCCTAGCCCCTGTCTGGAGGACAAATACACCAATGACCATGGAACACAAAATAAAGGTCAATTCAAAAGTGTATATTGGAACTATTAACATCAATTAACAATCAATTAACATCAATTGGATGTTTGGAACAATTGGTTCGATTGGAACAATTAACATCAATTAACATCAATAACAATAACAACAAATTAGAACCAGGAGACAAACCAATATATACAATATTTACAATAAGAATTCGAACAACATTAGCATATTGCCACTAGATGGCAGTCCAAAGCACTCAAGGCTTAGTGTGAAAAGGAGCCTGCTATTTCAGTCTCGCTGCAGTCACTGAGGATTTATTTTCCCCAGCTCAGTACTAAGCACCTCAGACTATTGGAGGGGTGATATTTTATCCTCACAATGAGTGTCAAGGCAGGTATACTGCCTCACCTATGGTGGTAATGTTCCATAGCTAAGTAGCTTCCTAGGAATAAAACCCTTCATCTATCAGTACAAGAGCAAGGGGGAGGGAGTGGGGTGAGTGGGGTGACTACCCCGGATGCCAAAGTGAAGGGGCACCAACAGGCACTGCGCAGCTGGGATGAGGCACAGGACGGAGCCGCAAGCAGCTCATTTGCGGGGTATGGGGATGGGGGAAGGGTGGTTCCTGCTGCTGCATGCACTCCTGGGCAAGCAAGGGGGTGGGTTGGTGTCCCCCAGATCTGTACATGGGGTGAGGGTAGGCTGGTGCTGAGGGCTTTGCCCTCCTTGCCAAAGTATTGATACTCATGCAGGCATTCCTTACCTCAGATCAAACGCTGTCCACTCTCACACCCAGCATCACACAATCCCAGACACATATGCCAACGTAGTCCTCATGATCCCACACACGCACCTCAGTCTCTCATGAATGCACACATGCCCGCACAGTTCCAGTCGCATGCTGAGGTACAAGCTCACATAGGCTTTATACTGGTCACATCACACTACCTGTCAATCATGCTCTTATCTGATCGTCAGTCACATCTCTCTATCAATCAATTGTCCACTGCAGTTGGACCACTCAGAACCATTCTTACCTTATGTCTTATTACCATATTTTTCCCACCACAATGACTGCATCACTGTGGTGGACTGTGCAGGCTCAAAACACCTTACTGTATGTATCTGAGTCATGACATCATTAAGGGTCAAAGTTCAGGGTTTCTGGAGTCTTCAGCTCCTCTAGTCATGCCTGCATGCACAAATGGTGATAGGATGGAATCACCCAATGCAGGCCAGCTTCTGGGGTCTACATAATGTGTCTGATTGCTAACAGACTATGTAATCTTTCCTTTCAAAATTATTCCTTTAAATCCAACCCAGATTAGTAGTTTAAAAAGGCATTTTCAGTTCCTGGCTCTTTCAGACTGTTGCTTAAATATGGATCAAGGTGCTTTTTGTGTCTCTCAATCTGATACATTTCATAAGCAATACATTGAAGACATTAAAATAAAAGGAGTAACCCATGGTTTCCATCCCTTCAGTTCGGCTGAATGATCAATAATCTCTTCACCTGTATCTTATCTCTTATGAGAAGATCATCTTGTGAAAAAATCTCTTCAAATGGGAAAAAAGTGTAGCGATGTTTGTTATATTCCAACTTTCATTTGTTCATCTAGTTCCAGCTACTATAGAACATCTCCGTCACAGATTTCATCCTACTCAGCAAAATCTGAATGTGTCATTTTTGAATGTGTCATTTTTCAAGTAATCAAGTATTTCATAAATCACCCACTGTGATTACTGAAAGCCTTGAGACATAAATAGTTTTGAAGAATTAGAATCATTAAAAAAATGTTTGTTGTTGTTGGGAGAGTTTTCATGAATAGCCTCATGGGAAGTCTGATGAACAATAACATGGTTAGGAGAGTCCTTGAAGTATTTTAACATCTAGATTTCTATTGTTTCAGTTTGATTGCTTACATAACATGAAAACCTACTTCATCCATCCTGCAAAGACTGAAACGTGAATTCGGTGGGATTGTTCACGTGAACAGAACTCATACGTATACATAGGAAGTGAAGTTCCTTTTTAGATGTATTTAATGTGTTGCCTCAGGCAAATCACTTAATCTTTTTGTGCTTCAATTTACCACTCTGAAAAATGGCTAAAATATGGTTGGACTTGTTTTGGACTTAATTACTAATTTGTGAATGCCTAAAGATCTTAGGAAATATAATAATGTAAAATATAAGGTTCTTTTCCCTTAAATTCACTTACAAGTTGTGATTCTGCAAATGGTCCATTTTACTTTCGGGAAAAGGTTAAACATGAGGCATTATAACTCCTTTGAAATTTAAGGACAACCCCAGTGCACAATTTTTCTGCCTTTGGCCTAATAATTGAATCTTTCTCAGTTGTTCAAGCAAGCATAACTTACTTATATTCACTAGTTGGTTGAAAACAATATTTCTTTTGCAGAGATAGCAAAATACACACTAAATGGCTAGCTCACAGCCTGTAATAGATATGAAAGATTCATGCTCATGCTCTCTTATATCCATTTGGATGAAAAAACACAATCCAGTGATTTGATGCGACTGGCTTGATGTAGATCCATAGAATAAGGGAAAGAGAATAAAATGGGAACAGTTAGACTGGCAGATACTGAGGTATGGCAAGTCTTTGGTATTAAAATAAATACTGTATACCTGCCATGCTTGTGGAAACTTTATATTAGTGTGGAGAGGGAAAACTTTTAAAATTAGGAAACTGTGCTTAAATTTTTAACTAGAAAGAAACTAGACTATTTAAAAAAATAGAGACAATACGAAGAAAAAAACATTTAAGCACAGTATTATTCCTCTAATTTTTTTTTTCATATTTTAAAAATGGTGTCTGTATCTTTATCTTTGTGCATTTTGGCACTTTTATCGATTTAGGAGGTCTTGGCCATCAGAGATGTTACCAGGGATCACTGTAGAGAAGTGACTCTTGTTGATCCCCATTAACATTATAATCCAATGTAACAACACTGCTTCCTAATGTTGCACTTACAGATAAATGAATTTTGGAACATTACACACTGAAATACCTTTTTCACTCAAATATATGAGAACAAAAATGATTGTGCTAAGCAGACAATCCCCAGTGGTTAACAACATAACCGTAGACTTCCTGGGAATTCATCTGCTGCTGAAGAAAATCTCTTGTAGCCAGTTCTTTCAACTTTTATAGTGCTAAAGGGACTAGTAATGCAATGGAAAATCCCATGTAGATGAACTTCCACATAGCTGACTCAAGTTGGATAAATAACTGTACATATGTCACACATATATGGGTTTTTTGCTTGTGTGGGGGGGGCGTGTCTACATGTTCATTAATGAACTTTTGCTAATGCATATTCAATTTAGTACCTTCATTGTGAGGTACTACAAAAAGCTGTATTAGCCTATTTGAGTACACATTAGCGAAAGAGGACGGGGCACTTTTACACATGATCTGGGGGTATGAGGCAATGCTTTAATTAGAGTGACTCCAAGAGCCGCTCTAATTAAACCACCACCACATTTCCTGTGTAAGCATCCCCAGACTTGAAAATGATGGTGGGGTGTTTGAACTAAAGCTCTACCATTTTTAAGTGCAGAGACACTCATACACAAGACACAGGAGGCCGTGTCTGGAATTCCACTGGATTCCAGTGTAATGGAGCAGCCTCCACACTCAAGTATAGGTGCCCATGGTTCTTTTGTGATTCTTTAATGCACATTAAAATAGGCTAATGTACATTAAAACGTACATGTAGACGTGCCCTGTCTGTGTGTGTGTAAGCATATTGCAAGGTGATGTTTACATGTTATTTAATGAATCAGTGGGAGGTTTTTTCCTGGTGAGCTCACTTTCTTGAACTGCAGTCTTTTGCCTTGTGTGTCTGATGATAACTAGGAGTTTCTGCAGAATCAGATTACTTTCATACTCAGTTTAATAAAAGCAGGCCATGGTATCAACTTCTATGATGCTTCGACAGCCAGACCCAATGGAGATTTTTTAGCTTTCTGGTTTTAAGGAGAACTGACTGATAAGAAATACTGAACCTTAAAAATCTATAGGAAATACACAACTATAACCTTCGGGCTTTTCTAATGATAAGATGAAGCAACGTATTTACTTGAATCCAAGGTGAGTCTCCCCCCCCCGGCCATTCAAGATGGAGAAAAAAGCCCATTGTCTTGTATTTGAGTGCAAGGAAGAGGGGTGGGGTGTGCAGGTGGCTGCTGTGCCACCAGGTCAGGGCCAGAGTCAGAGCTGCAGCAGCTGTCTGCTTCCCAAGCCCCAGTCTATTCCCCCTTCGCCCCACTGCTTACTGTCAAAGGCCTTTCCACTCTGTCTCTGTTCCCTCCTGGGCATGGAGTACATGCAAGCTCCAGTCCCTGTTCAGCTGCACAGTAGCAGCAGTGACCACTGTAGTCCCAGGATGCTGCTGTGTGGCTTGGCAATAGCTGGAACTTGCTTGCCCTCTATGACTGGGAGGGAATGGAGTCAGAGCAGACCTGCACCTTAAGCAGGGGAGGGGAAGGGTAGTGAGTAGAGGCTGTAGAGGGCAGGCAGGGGCAGAAGCTGCAGGGGGCACAGGCAAGTGATGGGGAACAAATAATGGGAGGACAAGTGGTGGGGGCCACCATCCCCCAACCAGCTGCTTGCCCCCATTCTGCTGCTTTCCCTGCTGTGGCAATGGCAGGGACAAATTTAAGATAAGCCTCTAGTAATTACTTTATATACATGGAAAATTATAGCAAAATTATACATTTTCCTTATATAGAACCTAATTAGTGGAGGATCATCTTAAATTTGAAGTTATCTTGGTTTTGGGTAAATATAGTAAATAGTCCAGCCTGCATCAGTTTGCCCATACGTTTTATTAGGGCTCATCTACTTCACTCCTCTGCAGAAAACATGTTAAGAGAAGAAATATGAGGAAAAACATGGGTCTCTTTACCTAAATGTTCCACTTCCTTGCTTTGGACAGTTCTAGTGTTAAAATGTTTGTTTAGTTTATATTCCATTCTCCTCAAAAATGGCTCAGGTTAGCTTCCAATTCAAAACTAAATAAATTATAAACACTTTAAAATAATATTGTATATAGTAAACAGCTTTCCCAAACAATGATTGCTAAAGGCCTGCCCAAAGAAATAAGGTCTTTCTTTGCTTCTATAATATGCCTGGGTTTGGGATCTTATGGACCTCAAGGGAAAGGGAGTTCCTAAGCTCAGGAATGACAACTGAGAATGATCTTCCATGTGTTTTTGCTATACAAACTTAGTGCACTTGCAGGAGGTTACTCTCAGCTCACCTTAGGGATCATAGTGGAACATAAGGGATAAGATGGTCCCTTAGACATGTGGAGTTCAGACTGTTTAGAACCTTAAACATCAAAATGAGCCCTTTCAGTTGTGCTTGGAAGCCAGTATAAACTCTGGAGAATTGGAGTAATGTTCTCTGGGAACCCCATCAGAAGATAGGATGTTGCATTTTGCACCAGCTACAGCTTCTGGACAGTCCTCAAAGACAGCTCCAGGTAGAGCATGTTGCAGGAGTCCAGCCTTAAGGTTAAGAAAGCATGGATGATGATGGCCAGATCCAAATGTGAAAGAATTAGTGAAATTAGATGCTTCTAGTCATCCTCGCCAACTGAAAATGTAGGTGCAGCAATGGATCCAAGAGCATCCCAAGGCTGCAAGCCTTGGTGACAAAGGAAGGCTGAACCCCATCATTGATACATGTCTCTATGGACCCTTTCCCCTCCCCACAACACACACAAAAGCCATGAAATCTGCCATGTTGAAAAAGAAAAGGCTGGATCATGGCCTTTTAAAAATACAGTGATGGTGGGAAGACCAGGCTCAAACCTTGTAATTTGCTTTTTCCCTTAATTCCCATTCTGCAAAGCAGTTCCCCTTTCTTCTTCATGTTTCTACCTAACAGAAGCTTCTTCATAGGAAGTGACTACAACTATGCACCAAGGGTATAGGAGGATATCAGCCAACTACTTTTTTCCATATGTTTTCCCACTTCAGAGCCCAGTTATACTCCGTTATATCTTTAGATAGAGAACCGTGGTGTCCTCTGTCTATTCAAACAGGACTTAAGGCCTGTACTATTTAGAGAGTTCAAAAGGGGTAGTTTAATATGCCATTATTATTATTGTCATTGTATCATCTGAATGCCACTGTCATGGCCTAGGACCTGACCCAACTGTGCTAAGTGCTGTAAAAGCACAGAACAAAAAGATGGTCCCTTCTCCAGGGAAATTACAACAGTATAAGACAAGACACCACTGATGAATAGAAACAGGTGACAGTACAAGAAAATAATCTAATGTTTTCATCATGATATAAACCATAGTCTTAGAGTCATAAGGAGGCATTTAAAGGAAAACTGTAACAGGGTGCCAACCACAAAGCCTGTTACAGCCTGACGGGCTTCACTTGATACCGCCACAGAGGGGAACTTACATGTATATACAAGGCCAATTAAAGTACATTGCTGCACAGACTGACAACATCCTTTTATGTGCCTGTGTATGTGGAGAGAAGAACACATGGGACCTTGGAGCTGGCTGTCATTGGTCTCGGGAGGGCTAACTAGAAGTTAAAACAGGGTCAAGCTCAAAAGTCACTGGACTGGAAATTCCAGAAAAAAAAACGTCCTGCTTTTAAGCCCCGCTTTTTTTGAAGTGGGTAACTTAATGGGAATACCTGAATGGTCTCAGTCAAGTTGAGTTGATTGGCTGACATAGTGGGGGCAAGTAACTGGCTTGTGAACTAGGCAACCCTGGGGTCAAGGGTAGCCAGGACAAATTAACCAGGTCTTCACATAATAGACCTGGTCTTAAGCATGTAAGCAGAGAAAGAATGGACTGGCATATAATATATCAGCCATTTTGTTAATCATTGGAGTAATAAGTTTAATCCTTTACCTGAGGATGGATGACCTATAACCATGGATTTCATAGACATTTGGG
>NW_017728886.1:193094196-193098265 GCF_001723895.1 Crocodylus porosus
AGGTGTTCCTTCACGAGGTCAGCTTCAATGGAAGGCAAGGAATCTCCCTCACCTGGGCCTCCCTGACCCATAGTGGGCAGGGCCATCCCACGGGGCTGATGGAAAACTGACACAAAGTACCCATTTAGCAAGTTTGCTTTTTCCTGGGCGTCAGTTGTCAGTTGCCCCATCTGGTTTAGCAGGGTTGCAATGTTGTCCTTTCTTTTTCTCAGGATCCCCACATATCTAAAAAAGGACTTTTTATTTTCCTTGATATTTGTAGCTAGCTGGAGTTCCATTGCAGCCTTGGCTTTCCTGATTTGCTCTCTGCAAGTCCGGACTAATGCAGAGTATTCTTCCTTGGTGGAAGTTCCAGTCCTCCATCCTTTATAGGTCCTCCTTTTAAGATGCAGGAGTTCCGCCAGTTCCCTGGAGAGCCAAGGGGGTTGCTGTGCCCTCCTGCTTCCTTACCTCCGAGACAGGATAGACTTTGCGCATCCAGGATTGCTCCCTTGAGGAGCATCCACACGTTCTGACTCCCCTCTCCATTGGGTTGTGGCCTTTTAGGGTCTCTCTGACAAGCCTCCTTAGCTTGTCAAAGTCAGCTTTCCTGAAGTCGAGGACTTCTGTACAACTGACTGACTTGCCAGCTTTATGGCAGATGGTAGAGGTGATCAGTTCATGATCCCTGTCACCCAGCTTCCCTTCAATTGTTAGGTTGCCAATTAGGTCATCCCCAGTTGCCACTATGAAGTCGAGCAGTGCTTTACCTCTTGTCAGCCCATAGACTTCCTGCATCAGATAAAGGTCGTCCACACCTGAGAGAAAGCTTTGCGACCACTCAGATTTGGCTGAGCGCTCCTCCCAGGAGATATCTGGGTAGTTAAAGTCTCCCATGACAACTATACGCCGGGATTGTCAGCCTCAGCCAATTCCCTGGTGAACTCCTGGTCAAGGTCTTGAGTCTGGGTAGGGGGTCTGTAGTAGACCCTCACCATAGTATCCCCTGCACTGTGTTCCCCACGGATTTTAACCCAGAGGGTCTCAAATCATCCACCATGGATGCCGATGTCAGCTTGCAGGGACGCGTAGCTTTCCTTGATATAGAGAGCTATGCCCCCGCCCCTTTTGTCCACTCAATCCCTCCTGTACAGGGTATAGCCGCCTATACCCGTGGTCCAGTCATGGGCGGAGTCCCACCAGGTCTCTGTTATCCCAATGGATGAATTAGGATGCATAGCCAGGAAATTAATAGGTCCCAAGTGAGGGACAAGTTGGATGGGGATTGCCTCTCTGAGAGAAGTAAATTGACTACCCCAGTGACATTAGCCATACTAATAGAAGTCTTTATGTGGAGGCATGGTGGCAAGTGACATCTAAAGTATCAGGAACAAACTATTTTGATATTTCCTGCCTCATATCTCTTGCTGTAAAGAGAAGCCTGAATGAGAACATAGGGCAGGATCAACGGTGGTGTGGTAACGACAGGGTATAGGGGCTGTGGAGCCCTCTGAATAGACTTATTACCAGTACCCTAATACCAGGAGAAATTGAAGTTCTCACCTCCCATTATTTTGCTTTTCTTTCTCTATGTTTCGTCAAAGGCATGGTGAGTCAGCATTGAAAGAGATTGTCCTAGGAAGATGGGTAGTGGCTGATCTATCCTCAGCAAGCATGGGATCTTCACAAAAACAATGAGATAGTCTTGCAGCTATTACTAGGGAGGAACTCCTAAGCATTGTGGTTCACCATGAAAGAGAACAAAAATTGTTTCTGTTTGAAAATCTAACAAATGAACAATAGAGACCCATGAAGTAAACCTCTCACAGTGAAAGTGAATTAGGAGGAATGCAAATGGAGGGGCGATACAAGCTAGAAAAATTATCTTTGTAGCAGCATCCAGAATAAATAACACATTGGGCAAGATTGCATTTGTCAAGGTGACAGAAAAAAAGATGTTGCAATAACCAAGATGTTAGATGATGAGAGTCTGGATGACAGTTTTAGTTGTATGAATAGAAAAGCATGATCTTGATTGTACAGAGAAATTTTGCATTAGAGAGAGCCTGGATATGTGAGTGTAGAGAACAGCTCTTCAGCCCTCTACTGAACTATCTATTCACATTTCCAAAAAAGGTATATGAATAGTGAACAAACAGAGGACAAGCTCCAGGGGCAAGGATTTCTTAGGGTAATATCTTTTATTGGATTAACTATAGGGATAGAGTTAGACAAGCTTTTGAATGAAAGACATTCTTCAGGTCACTTCACATTTAGCTTCTTAAATATGAATTAGGTGTTTAAGTATCTTTTTAGATCTGGCTCAAAATAATGAAAAGAATGAAGAAAAATATTCTGAGGCTGGATGCAGGTATATGGAGTCCAACACTCACTAACATTAAGGTTACCCTTTTCATTTGTGTCAAAAATGTAAATCTGGCCTTTATTTGACCTACCTCCATGAATGAGGTGCCATAAACCATTTGTGCTCCTTTGTATTTCTTACCATTCTAAATGCTCACCTAGGAAAGGAAGGGATAGAATTCCTGCTTTTTGGACTAAGAGCAACTATGCCATTTCTTCATTTACTCTCCCTTTAATCTTTTACTCTCTTTTATTTCCTTCAGTCTTACCTTTCTTTTTCTCCCTTCTTCTCTTCTCAGGTATTTCTATATAACTGGATATTTATTTTAACTCACTACCACAATGCAAATGACCTCACTTAATCTGAATGCATCTTTCTTTCTTTCTGCTTGCTTAATTTTCCTTCCTCTTTCTGTTTCTCCCTCTCACTAATACGTCATTTATTTTCTTCTGATGTTTCACTCAGATGTGTACTAGTTTTCTTCCCACCAGTGAACTGCTGAAAGGTACCATAAGTCCATGAAACAAATTGCAAAACCTGTTTTTAGCATTTTAATAATGACATTGAAAAACAGAATCCTAAAATCTATACCCTACTTACTGGGCATGTGTATACCCCTTACTTTACATGTGCACATTTACTGTGCAGTAACCAAAATTACTGCATAGTACGGGTGCACAGCTACACATGCACACTCATACTATGCAGTAAATATGATGACTTACACGAATTTGAGCTTAAACTTGATTCCTGCATCCATCATGCAGGTATCAAATTTATACCTAATTAGTTACTGCTTAGTAACACATGTGTAGATGCCTTACTGTGCAGTAACACTATGTGTGTGGACTGACTTGGCACTAACACACAGTTTTAATGCATCCACACACAGCGTTAATGTGCTTTAATGCCTGCATCTTTAGACGCAAGCCTATTCCCACTTACTGCACAGTAACATACTGTGCAGTAAATTTAAACTGGTGTAAATGCACATGTAGACATGTCCACTGAGTCAGAAATAAGCATATTTTCTTGTTCATGCTTTAGTTCATTCATGAGATGCTAAAATACCCCAGTGATGGGTGCATGTACTAGATTTAACATAGATCACTATTATTTCTGAGATAATGTTATGTGCATATTGTATTTTCTGTGTACATAAAGAAGTCTGAAAGAACTTACATTCTGTAGGGAAATCATTAAAGTGCATTAATACTTAATGTCTATTAATTATGCATATTACAATAATTTGAAGATGTAAGATGATAAGTAGAAATAGGTTTTGGAGTCCAGGTGAAATAAATCAGTCTTAAGGAGGAGAAAAAAGTTTATGGAAAAGAAGTAGGAGATGCTTCTCTCAAACTGGAGCTGGCGAGCCAAACTCATGGTATTGGTCACGGTGGGGCGGCCGGGTGGTGGCAATTGGGCACGGAACAGGTGGGATTAGTGGCAGTGGAGTCTGAGTGGCGCACAAGCGTATGGTTCCAAATAAGGTGGTTTATTTTAACTTACGCTTTGATGGCATAGGCACAGGTGTCACAGGAGCACTGAGGTGCCCTGTTCCTAGAAGTGGAGAAGTGGAGCTGCCAATCTCCAGGGGCAGCTCAGGTGCCGGTTGCTGCGGCAACCGGGCAGGCCATGTGACCAGAAGGGGGCAGGGCCGGGCCTTTATAAACAGCCCAGGCCAGAGCCTAGGGGGCAGTTCCCTTCTGGCAGCCACAGGAG
>NW_017728886.1:193098365-193109498 GCF_001723895.1 Crocodylus porosus
CAGCCACTCTCCCCACCCCCACCACTCTGCCAGCAGCTGGTCATCAGTGGCAGCATGGGGCAGGGGAGGACAGAGGCCCCTGCTGCATGGTCCTAGCCCCAGCCCCAGCCACCCCCAGGCTGGAGCCAGGAAAGCTAGGGGAGCCATGCTGGGCCCCCACCCCTTTCCCGCACTTTGCACCCCAGCTGAAAGGCACAAACAAGACATTGGGTTGGGGGCAAAGGCTTTGCTGCCTCAGTTCTGTGATATCCCAGGGGTGGGACCAGCTAGGAACTCAGCCTGGAGTAGTTGAGCATGAGCCGAGTTCCAGCACACCTCTGTGTGGAGGGGCATGGTGGGGAGTGGGAAGCTGCAAAACCACCTCAGATGCCAGCAGACTACTTACACACACATATTTTAATGATTAGAAAGTACATAATTGCAGGTGGATGCTGGGTTAACTTTCTTGAAAGCTTGTCTCCTGTGTCTGTTTTTACAGCATCCACTGAATTGTAACTGAATAGATATAATTTAATCAGATTTGCATGACACTCTTTCGTCTGTTATATGCCACAAGTGCAGCTACTCACAAATTATGTTTGTAAATCTTCCATTATTTCCTCCCCTGATATTGCATGGGAATGTCTTATTGTTGTTCATACTAAACAAAGCAACCTTTTGGTTTTAGGTAAACTAAGCAGTAAATTTTATCCAAATAAAATGGACTCACTCCTGAATTTCAAAAAAAGAAACAAGCAAAAAACCTTGCATGTATTTTACAGATTTGGTCACTTAAATTTAGCAAAGAAGTTCCCTGCCCAACTGTATACTCTACATGTTGCATTATGGACAGAATTGTCTGTATCCTGTTCTACATTCAGTACAAGACATGTGATTATCGGTGCTGGATGCTCAGCTATATCCAATTACAAGGTACATCACTCATGCCATACAAATCTGATGTACTCACTATTTATTACTGTAAACTACTAACATGAAGAATGCCATGTCATAAAACTAAAGGTATGGAAAAATCAATGTTAAAGAACTGAATCATGTGTCTCAAGCTTTTAGCTATGAAATGTTATATGCCCTGTTTTAGAACTGATCCTACCATTTTCCCACTAGCCAAAGGCACATGTACAGAAGCAATCCTGTACACAGTACCCAATTAAAAGTCTAGATTTCATGAGGAGGATAGTAAAGCACTAGAACAGGTTACCCAGAGAGGTTGTGGAATCTCCATCCTTGGAGGTTTTTAAGACCCAACTAAACAAAGCCTTGTCTGGGATGATCTAGCTGGGGATGATCCTGCTATGAGCAGAGGGTTAAGCTAAATGACCTCTTGAGGTTCCTTCCAGCCCTAATTTGCTATGATTCTATACTTAGTAGGGTTTCCCTGGCAGGGGGAGAGATGCATTTTTACTTTGGTGCAGTCTCACTAGTCTTACAGCACTAAGAGGCAGTACCTGTTCTGAGGCAGACACCTTTTTTAATCACCTTTGTCAGTGGGTTGTAGATGTCTGTGACACCTTCTGACATGAGTAGTTCTGTCTGCTACATTTGATGCAGTTGAGCACGAACTGGTGATGACCCATTATCAAACCATAGCAGGAGTAGATTTTTGTAAGCAGATCTTTTCTGAGCAGTCTCAGCACCTTAGGTACTTGTTTCTTCTTCTTGAGGCAACTTTCTTCTGGGGTTCTAGATACTCTCATTTATCTTATTATAGTTGTTTGGTTGATTACTGAGGAGGCTCTGATTTCAGTTTCTTTAGTTTGTTAATGACAAATCACTTTACATCCCAATTTCTACTGAGGTTGCTGGAGCTGTTTCAACACTTGGAGGAGGTAGTCTTGATTCATGGCCCTATCTGGCTCATATTAATTCTGGGTAGCACTGGAACCATGAACCATAGTGTTGATTGGGGGAACAAGGAAATAGAGTTGGTAGGGATTATATTTGTCCCTATGGGTGAAGTTAGGTGTCCACCTCTAATCAAGCTAGCAATCTTAGCTACAACCAACTTGCTCTTTTCACATTATGAACAGCTTGAAGATCGTGCCTATTTCTACTGTTGTCCATGCTTTCATTGTCTTGAGACTGACTTACTAAAATGCATTCTATATAGGATTGTATCTTAAATCTATTTGGAAACTACAGATGCAGGATTCAAAAACCTGTCTTCTAAAAAGCATGGAATATTGGATAAAGATGTAATAAACACATTTTCAGAACTATCAAGGATGACTGGAATGTAGCATCAAGTATCTGCATAGCAGACAGCGGTATTTGCTTGTTAACACAAATTTTCTTTAGTGAGCAACTTGACCCAAGTTACTATTTAATTTAGATATACAGTAACAGTAAATACATTAAATAGGTGGTGCACTCAATTAGACATAAAGATTTAGTGGCTATAAACATGAGCATTTACTCAGTTTTTTATAGAATTATATAGTAAGTTTTGGTTCAAATTAGATATACACATGCAAGGTCTTGTAAATGTAGCTACACTTGATAAATTTTGAAATGTGGACCCTGATCATCTGCATAATTGTTTTTATTGTAAAAAAAGCTTTTTAGATATCATATTCAGTATGTGATCATACAGAATATATTTTGAGCTCAGTGAGACAAAATTGCTTACTAACTTCAGTAGAGGTATTGTGTGACTATAGCTTGGAAGAACAAAGGTGTAACTCACTGACTTTTTAAATATTACCTTTAAACTTTAAAAAATATTCAACATATTTGTCATATCAGTTATCATACCATAACACTGAGAGTCCAACATTGTTGTTGGTTGTTGTTATTGTTGTCACTGTTATGTCTGCTCTGTACGATCGTAAGTTTCAACAATACCTTTCAGACATGGGCCATAGATAGTTAAATATTGCCATCACATAATTTAGAAGGAAAAGTCAACATTCCATTACTATAAAAATGTGAAATCTAAAACACAGATTTACAATACTCATTTTGCTTTGTGTTTTTGTGAAATAACATTTTATTTACTGTTGGATGGATAAAGTAAAGAACATCACCTTCATAGTCTCTTGTGAATATACTGTACAAGTCACTCAGCTTTTCTAAAAGAGATTTGGCTTTATTTCCAACCTTTAATAAACATTATTTATATTACATAACATAAAAAATCATGCAAATTGTTTGAACTCTAGGCCAAGAGTTTTGATAATAGGTCAGTTTTTCTTCCAATTTTTTTCACTATAATGGAAAGAAACAGCAAGTTGTTTTATCTTTAATTACATAAACAGAAAAGGAGCAGTTTTAAAAAACTGATTAAAGAAACAAAGCCTACTTGCTCAAGAATTCTTTCTTTCCCATAATATGGATAGAATTTTTGTAAAGTGCTGGATGAAGAGCAAGACTGGAAACCCACCAAAACCAAAATGACCAGGAAGGAGCAGCACAGGCTTCTTCATGGAACACTAATGCTTATTTTGTAGTCTGCTCGGTCAGTATTCACTTGCCTCTGACTCCAATGTATAAAGACTACATACATGACATACACAAAGAAAGACCACAGGCTTGTTCGGTGGTGAAGACTCAGAGGTTTACTATCTCCCTCTGACTTGCCTGTGACAAGGTATTAGCATAAACTGTCTCTCATGCCAGTACAAAGTTCCAAGTTTCCCATTTGCTATTTTATACAGACTAACCCATATTACTAAGCTAAAACATGTTGATTCGAAGAAGGCGCATCTTACATTCTCTTGGCATCCCTATCACAGGATGCCTTGTGCCTGTCATGTGTCCTGATCAATGTGTTCTTGTTCTTTATCATACAAGTGCTGTACTAAATTTAATCCAGTCTAGGTTCATTTGACAATCCTGGTCTTTTAATTGCTTACACTCTAATGGACTATAGATTCTAACCTAAGACATAAGGTCCCTGTATAGTGCACTAAACAATTGGCTAAATAAAAATATACAATAAAAACCATGAAAATTAAGCTAGGGATGAAAACCCATTTGTTCTATACACTATTGTGTTTTTTCAACAATAACTTTTAGGACATGTGTAGAAGAATTAGAACCATGTCTCTAATCAGAGCTACAGAAATTCAAAAAGACCCCAGTCACACTATTGGAATAGAGAAGCATATATTTTTGGTTTGGAGCCATAAGCTATGGAAAGTCTTTAAACAAAGATTTTGGAGCACATACTACTCTAGCTGGTATAGACCCATGTCTTTGCTGAAACCTATCTACAACAATGAAGCATGAATCAAAAATCTAAACCTAGATTTCAAATTCTAGGAAAATGAGAAGGTGACTTTTCTTTGTGAGTTTCTGGTTCTTTAGCTTGCGTCAGTATATATGTGTTACTGACTATAATCACTTACACTTCTTGAATGCCATACATTAGGTTAATATGTTTTACAAATCACATCCAGCCCCCTAAGCTATTTGACTGGGTTGAATTTTTATTTCAGTTAATGAAACTATTGTATTTCTTTGGAAAATACAGGTTTTCATTTTTTGTTTCTGGCCTTGATGCCTCATTATTTGAAATCTCTTTTGGTAGTCTTCACTAATGGATTTCAACTTACAGCTTCCAACAAATGGAAATCTGCTCATTGAGCTAGGATGGCACCCTTATTAAATATCTGCCACTAGATGAAATGCTAAGACGTTCTATCTGATTCGCAGGCAACCTTGTATGGTAAAATTCTTCATAAGCTCATGTAATTTCCTAGGGTAAGTTTAGTCCAATCCTCAAGTGAATAGCTCAGCAAGCTTTAATTAGTTTAGCTTTAGAAAGGAAATGTATAATAGTTCTATATACTTTAGTTTTGTGTCAATAAAAATACTTATATGATGGAAAATAATATATAGATAGCCCTTTGTAAAGAGACATTGTAAATACTGTCTTTGCCAATAAAGTTGAAAAATATACCTATAATTGAGAATGCATTGTTTATTCTCTACATGCTGTAATCTGCATGGATGAAGAAGAAACAATTTTTGAAGGTTCAACTTCATTCCATTTAAACACCTTTATTATTGTTTAAAAAACAATATGCTATTTGTCATGATGATACTGATTTACGGAATAAAGCAGCTAATATCTCCTTTTTCAGGGGGAAAACCCATCCATTTAAACTGCTAGTACAGAGTCAACAAAAAAGTCTTTCATGCACCATATGCTGGATAACAAAGAGGTTCAATTGTGCAAGTTTCTATTGCTTTTTATTAAGAGACAATATTTCATAGATGTGGCAACTGTGGCTAGCATTCTACTCAGACACTTCTTCAAACTCTCTCTTCCTCTGCCCTATTCATCTCTTTCTAAATTCCACCTAAATTTATACAAAAAGAGTTCTAAAAAATTAAGTGTGTGTGTATTTCTGACAGGATATTTCCTTGGGATGATTCATTTTCTCATTTTCATCTTTAAGAGAATTCTCTTGATTAAATATTCTCTAGATTGCTGAAGCGAGGACTCTTGGTATAGTTGTAAGATTGATTATAAGAGAGACCTTTGAAGATAATGGCTAAGTACAGGCGTTCAAGAAGGCCAAGGCAGAAGTGCTCTAATTTTCAAGCTTTACTCTAAGTGCCCAAGGTTAAGTTGGCATCAAACAGAAAACACATTAATCCTTGGTGGGGGGTGTCACAAGGCACTAAGGTGCTTGCTCCTTTAGGAGTAGAAACTGCTTAGAGAGAGGGCCCTAGCAGTCAGTCAGGAACCCCACAGCTGCAGGTTACCACGGCAGCAGGAATGAGGGAATTAGCCCACACCTGCAGCCAGCTGGCTGACCAGAAGAGGCAAGGCCTGGGGCACACATAAACCCCAGGGCTGGGACTAGAAGGGAGCTCTCTGTCAGAAGCCAAGGGGGAAGGAGCTATCTTAGAGGCAGCTAAGTGGAGATGCTTGACTGCCTGTTCTACTGCTGGTAAGATTAAGAGGCTCCAGGGGCTCACCAGGGACCCTGGCCTGTAAGGCATTTAGTGCTAGGGAGGAGGTTTGATGCTTTTAAAGGGACAGAGTACACCCTGAACTGCTTGCATTATGTTATAGTCCAGGGGCTCATATTTTGATTTCTGTTTGTAAACCGGAGGATCAGGCTAAGGCTATTGGGGAGGAGGAGGCCTCATTGGGGGGCCCACTACAGTGTGGGGAGCCCATCACCAGTGTGGTTGCAGTGATAGGGGGTGAGCAGACCCCATTGCCAGTGTGGGCACAGTGATAGGGGGTGAGCAGACTCCAGCACCAGAGAGTGCAGTGATGAGGGGGAGAGCAGACACCAGCGCCAGAGTGCTCAGTTACTGAGGCTGGACTAAGCTGAGGCCTCAACTCAAGAAGACAACATCGGTTTAACATCTGCAAGGCACGGGGCATGATAAAAGGTCAGTTTTGGAGTCACGCATCTAGTCCTCAAGGCTTGTGGGTATCGTAAGACACCTCCCAGGTATGGGGCCAATAAAGGGGTCCAGCACCTGGCAGGATTTATGGGAGACTGTCAGGACTGTGACCGAGCAGTAACTCGAGGGCAGCCTCCCAATCCATCATTCATAACAACAAGACATGGCAGGAAAGGTTAGAAGGTGCCCATAGGGTGGAACCAGCATGGTCATGGTGCCCTAGGGACATCATGGCCATCCCAGGGGTGGCTGTATCATGACAGGGGACAGGGCTCAGAGCCTGCCTGCATTGCCCAAATCCAGCAGGTATGGGATGGCTCTCGTACACCTCCTAGTGTGCCCTGTGAGCTCCCCGGGCTGCTGAAGACTCCTGAGTAGGGCCAAAGAGCCAAGCTGCCCCTGATCAGCTGGTGGGAACATGATGTCCACCCACTTGAACCTTATGAAGCAGTGGGTTGGCATGGCATATGCCCTCATGCCACATCAAATTCATGTCCAGCCAGTGCACATTGCGCCCACCAAGTGTGTGTGTGTGTGTGTGTGTGTGTGTGTGTGTGTGCAGGAGGCCTCAGCACCATCCCCTTTCCCCTCTCCCTGCCCAAATCCCTCAGTGATACAGACCAGGGTGTGGGGGAGTGAGGTGCGAGGAAGCGACTTACCTCATTTTAATCAAATGTTGAAGCTGCTTTTAGTGTGTTTATTAAACAAACACTGTGCAGTGTTGGTCACTCTGGAACTTTGAGCCATCTTCTTAGTTAACATTGAGAGTGGGGAAAGACCCTGGCTGCACTGGGTGGTTATGATGTTGAGCAGCGGTAGGGGGTAGACAGCTGCAGGGGCTCAGCTTAACAAATACGATACCTTGGTGTGGCAGGGAGAATGCCATAGATGAAACTGATGCCCCTTGATTTAATTAAATGTTGCAACTGCCAAATTTTATGTGTGTGTGTGTGTTTGGGACTGGCCTGGAACCTCTTTGGGGATTTGTGCCTATACCAATGACCACCAACCAGCAAATTGGCCCTGGAGGGAAGGCAGAATCTATACCAGCCCTGGCAGTGGGTCTCAGACAACTTAGTCCCCATCTCCTCCCTCACTTCTGCTCTCTAGAGGTAGGCCTGCTGGACACATTCTTGGCTCCATGGACCAGTTCTCCTGTTCTAGGGCTCCCTATCCCCCAGAATCTCTCAATCAATGTGCAGTGTGCAGAATCTCCCCACAGCTACTATCCAGGGCCCCCCTCCATGGGAGTCTCAAACATGTCACCCCAGTCCCTGAAGTGGGGCTGTCCATGCTAGGCAGATGGATGGCAAGCTGCCCCACCACTCTTGCCTGGGAGGTGGTGCTAATGACACTCAGAGGTGTCATAGCTACATTTCAAACACTCTCTGACCCTGTGCATAAACTCTTTACCCTGGTGCTGAAATTCTCACAGTTCTATAGCAGTATAGGTGGCCTCCCTTAGACAGCAAGGATAACCATGTGGAGATCATGTTCTTCACACAACATTCCTGGGCCTAGACAGCTCATTCAAGTGCCATTTCATCAGTGTCATGTATGCATACGTCTCTGGTCAACCATCCTGGATCCAACATAGGCTTCATGTCCAAGCCTTCCATGCCCAATTGTGGAGTCTGCAGACGACAGAAATACCAAGGGACCTATGGTGATTCCCCTGCCTGGAACCTGTCTCCTGTCTAGGACCAGAAGCCACCCAGATGATCGCAACCCAGCACTAACCACTGGGTGAAGTGCCTGCATTCTGTTTTTCATCTGAGCAAGCTGCTGGGAAGGGACAGCCTTCACCTCTCTCCGCTGGGGAGGAGACTCTTCTTAGCCAGACTGGCTGACCTGCTCCACCGGACTTTAAACTAAGCCCGCCGGGGGATGGAGGGACTATCACTGCTGCTGGCCCACTGAGAAACCCTTGCAAAGCCAGCAGACCAAGGCACTTAAGGGAGCCCACCCCTGCCCCAGCCCTGGAACAAACTGTAGGCAAGGCAAGGGCCCCCAAAGGGACACTTGCATGCCTATACACAAATGCCAGGAGCTTGGGGAACAAACAGGAGGAACTTGTCCTCCTGCTAAATGCAAATAACTATGATGTCTTTGGGATAACGGAGACCTCATGGGACTCCAACCATGACTGGGCAACAGGTATAGACAACTATACACTGTACAGGAGGGATCGAGAGGACAAAAGCAGTGGGGGCGTAGCTGTCTATGTCAAGGAAAGCTATGCATCCCTACAAGCCGACATTGGCACCCATGGTGGACTTCAACCCTCTGAGTTAAAATCCATGGAAAACACGGCACAAGGGATACTATGGTGGGAATTTACTACAGACCCCCTACCCAGGGTCAAGATCTTGACCAGGAATTTGCCAAGGAATTGACTAAGGCTGTGTCCTCCTGGTGTATGGTTGTCATGGGAGACTTCAACTATCCAGACATCTTGTGAGAAGAGAGCTCAGCCAAATCTAAGTAGGTGCAAAGCTTTCTCTCATGATGGATGACTTCTATCTGACGCAGAAAATCTATTGGCTGACGAGAGGTAAAGCGCTGCTCAACCTGGTACTAGCAACTGGGGACGACCTAATCAGTGACCTAATGATTGAAGGGAAGCTAGGGACAGTGACCACGAGCTGGTCACCTTCACCATCCACCATAAAGCTGGCAAGTCAGTCAGTAATACAGAAGTCCTCAACTTCAGAAAAGCTGACTTTGACAAGTTCAGGAGGCTTGTCAATGATGCCCTAAAGGGCCACAACCCAAAGGGGAGGGGAGTTCAGGATGAGTGGTTGCTCCTCAAGGGAGGAATCCTGGATGTGCAAGCGAAGTCTATTCCATCTCAGACGAAAGGCAGCAAAAGGGCACAGCAGTCCCCTTGGCTCTCCAGGGAACTAATGGACCTCCTGCATCTTAAAAGGAGGACCTACAAAGGATGGAGGACTGGAACCACCACCAAGGAGAAATACTCTGCTCTGGTCTGGACCTGCAGAGGGCAAACTAGGAAAACCAAGGCTCCGATGGAACTCCAGCTAGCTACAAATATCAGAAGTCAATCTTCGTGGTGCCCTGTGACCAGTGGTGTCCCTCATAACTCTGTCCTAGGGCCTTTTACTTTTTAACATCTTCATCAATGATGTGGACATTGGTGTCAGAAGTGGACGGCCAAGTTTGCCGATTGACACCAAACTTTGGGGTAAAGCGTTCACACCTGAGGACAGGAGGATAATCCAGGCAGATCTTGACAGGCTAATGAAATAGGTATAGATGAGAAACTGATGGTATTTAACACCAAAAACTGCAAGGTTCTCGACCTTGGGAGGAAAAACCTGCAGCATCCTTATAGGCTTGGCAGTGCTACACTGGCTAGCACTACAGAAGAAAGAGACTTGGGGGTCATCACTGACCACAAGATGAACTTGAGCCTTCAATGTAATGCTGCGGCTTGTAAAGCGAGCAAAATGCTGGCTTACTTCTCAAGCAAATCCCGGGATGTCATTCTCCCATTGTACTCAGCCTTGGTGAGACTGCAGCTGGAGTACTGCATCCAGTTTTGGGCTCCACAATTCAAAAAGGATGTGGAGAAGCTTGAGAGTCCAGAGGAGAGCCACACTCCTGATCAGAGGTCAGGATAACAGACCCTATGACGAGAAGCTGAGCACCATGGGACTCTTCAGCCTGGAAAAGTGCAGGCTCAGGGGCAATCTGGTGGCCACCTATAAGTTTATTAGAGGTGTTCACCAGCATCTGGGGGAACATCTGTTCACCAGAGCACCCCAAAGGATGACAAAATCAAATGATCACAAACTCCTCTGTGACCGTTTCTGGCTGGACATAAGGAAGAACTTCTTTACTGTCCAAGCCCCCAAGTTTGGAATAGGCTGCCACTGGAGGTGGTTCAAACACCCACTTTGAACACCTTCAAGACACTTTTGGATGTTTATCTTGCTGGGATCTTGCTGACTTCCTGCCCCTGGGCAGGGGGCTGGACTCAATGATTCTCCAGGGTCCCTTCCAGCCCAAATATCTATGAAACTCAGACACCAGAGTTCCATATGCTGTGGTGGGAGCTGGGAGGGTTGGGAACCAAAGCATCCAGGCCCAGAGGGATTTCTCTAGGAGAAGAGGTAGGGAGGAAGTGGGAAGGGAATTTTCCTAGGGATATTTCCTGTTTCCTCCTGTGCTTTTCCAGCAGCAGTGCTCATCTTCTTGGACTTACAAAAGGCCTTAGACACAGTGTCCCACCCAATTCTGGTGGGCAAGCTGAGGGACTGAGGCATTGATGAATGCACGGTCACATGGGTGGCAAAGTGGCTCCAGGGCGCACCCAGAGGGTGGTGGTGGACAGGTTGATGTCGACCTGGGAGGGTGTGGGCAGTGGAGTCCCCCAGGGTTTGGTCCTGGGCTGGTGCTGTTCAACATCTTCATTAGCGACCTGGACGAGGGTGTGGAGAGCACCTTGTTCAAGTTCACTGATGACACCAAGCTGTGGGGTAAAGTGAATACACCTGCAGACAGGGACCACATCCAGGCAGACCTAGATAGGCTAGAGAAGTGGGCGGATCTGAACAGGATGTGGTTCAACAAGGTCAAGTACAGGGTGCTGCTCCTGGGGAGAGGGAACCAGCCGTATGGTTATAGGTTAGGGGCTGACCCTCTCAGCAGCACAGAGGCAGAGAGGGATCTTGGAGTCAGGATTGACTCCAGGATGAATATGAGTCGCCAATGTGATGAAGCAATAGGCAGAGCCAA
>NW_017728886.1:193109813-193115351 GCF_001723895.1 Crocodylus porosus
GATCTTCAAGAGGAGACTGTATAGGCAGCTGGCTGGGGTCTTATGACCCCTGCCACTCCCAGTGCTCCTTCCTGCCCATGGCAGGGGGTCGGACTAGATGATCTGTCTAGGTCCCTTCCGACTCATTGATTCTATGATAAGTAGGTGTTCTGCCAAATAGTGCCCAGAGACATGCCAGCAAAAACCTGCAGTTAATGACTGTTGGTTGCACCTTAGCTGTGGGACTCAAACAAAGCTTTCAGCGTATTTCAGAGTCTGTTTGGATGCCATTTCGCATAAAGTGGTTCCATGTCAACACGTTAACCTCGCTCAGAAAAATCAATGCGACCTTGAGGGATCAGGCAAGTTGACAATTAATCAGATTTAGGGACACTCAGTGTAACAGAGACTGATAAGCTCCCAACAATAGTAGTAAATTCGTAACAAGCTGCATAAGTTACACACACACACACATATTTCCTGTATTACAGGGCATTAGACCAAGTGCTGTAAGAAGAGGGATGTTAACTGCAGTTCTGTTGCCAGGTTTCTGGGCCTTTGGGGAGCCCAGCAAGCTGGATACTGTGGTCTTGTTTACTGCACTAAATTTAGCTAAGGGATGGGGTTAATGGAAATGAAATGATCATTCAGACAAATCTGCTCTGAAATATATTCCTACAGCATTTTATACCACCAAACCTGTTTCCCATTGGGCACAACCTTGACAGAGAAGTGCAGGTCAAGCTTAACAGATTGAGATCTGGATATGGACTCTTCAAAACAACACTGTACAAGATAAACATCTTGGACAGTCGACTGTGTAAATGCAATGTCCAGAGAATGGCACAGCACTGAAAGCTGCAATCTTTACAAATATGCAAATGAAATCTGCATACTGTGTGATAATACCAGACAGTGGCTCATAGCTAGTTAGAGGAAACAATGGAAGGTGGGGGTTGCATTGGATGAGAGCCCTCGGGGTGGGGCTACCCCAGCACTCAGGCAGAGGAGATAAGCTCTGGCCTCTGAGGCTAAAACACTGCCCTAAGCAGAATGGTGAGCAGGGTGCTGCAATGCTCCATGGGATGTTGGTAGATAGTGACATACTGTGAGTTGCAGTGGGATGTGGTGTAGATGCTCTTTATGGGGCTCTAACCTACAGCACTGAAATCTAATACTACATCTATCCAAGGTTATCTAGAGTGGGATTCACCATTTTTACAGCCTTCTATGTGCCCTGATTGTCTGTTCAGTTACAGCTGTGGAGTGCTTTTTGTACACCTACCACACAATAAGTGTACCTGGCCAGTGCTTTTTGGATTTAATGTCCTCCATTTACCTTAAATTTTAGCATATCAATAAACATGTTAGGATTACTTGGGGCTGTTATATGAGACATTCTGAAACAACAGTGATAACTTTACCGAAATTACAAAGAGATCTGATTCGGAGAACTTCATGTTCTATAAAAATGGCATTTTTTTAAAGGGGGAAAATTGCTGAGATTGGTCATATGCTTAAATCTCAATTATCATAGGATGTTTAACTATTTTTTCATTTTATATTGTTCAAATTGCCTTCATTATACAATTGAAATGTTATTATTTCATCTATTGACATTACTAAAGGAAGCACCTGGGTAAGATGAACTAAAAATAAACATAAAAGCTAAATTAGAGACAGAACACCATTCGTTTGACACACTATTTTGTTTTTGCTATAATGTCTTTATAGATCACATTAAGAGGAACAAGATTAGCTGGACCATGCAATGTAGCCAATCCTTTATATCAAAGACCTTTTAAACAAAACTAATTTTCCCATTTTTAATATAATAAATACATCTCGAGCTCTTGCATAGTTGTAATGGATCTGAACAAAGACCCTGTATGTAAACATTCATGAACTTAGAAAAAAAATCTGAATTTTGTGACATAAGCCTATTTCCAGCATATTTAAAGTACAGTGCAATTAACACTTTGTTATAAACCTAATAATGTTCAATAACCAATCCTTAGAATGTCCAACCATCATAGTTTCATCATTTCATAGATGTTAGGGGTTGGTAGAGTTTTTTATTTTAAAAATCGTGAAGAGTGTTAATTTAAGTAGAAAATTGTACTACCAAGCCCACATTCAAACAGGCAACTGAAAAAAAAAATGTGGACACAGGTTTCATTATTTCAAATGAGAAGGTAACCAAATGTAATTCTTTTAAATAAATAGTAATCAGAGGTAGGAGTTCTACCATTTTCTTCAAGCAATAACTTTAGGTTTCCTATTCCAGGTACAGGGTTGTGAAGATATAGAAGGTGATAGTTGAATGTAAATTATGTACTGCTTGTTCTCCTCCCATCTTTCTTTGTAAGTTTTAAACATATACTTAACTCTTGAAAGCCTGAACATTATTTCCTAATCTAAGCAGGAAAGTAGTATATGTTTATATTAGTTTCTTTTGAGGCTTACCTGGTTCCTCTCCTCTACTCTTTGTAGGATAAGATTATGATTTATGTAGGAATAAAAGACAAAGCACATGACTCTGCTAGAGAATGGTGTCTACTTTACAAACTTGTGAGCTATGTGTACTCAGGGCATGAAAACATTCTATTTCAGGAGCTACATCGGGGTTCTAAAGTTTAATTTCAGGATTTTTCCAAAGTTTATGAGCTCTTAGAAACAGAAATGTTCAGGTCTATTGCTACAAATAATAGACTGACTAGTAATATGGGGAGGAGGGGGTGTTGCCAATACATTTTGCAAATGCTGAATTGTTATTCCTTTCTTTCTGTCTTCTGTCATCTGGATACTAGTTTGTTTTTCTCCTTTCTTTCCACACAACAATTTTCTATTATTGTCAGCCATTTATTTCATTTCATTTCCTCTTCCCTTGACATTATGAATTTACATTACTAGATTCTTTTTCATTCTGGAATCAAATTTTATTATCAGCCACTGGGTACATATACACAAGATGCTACACCATGAGCTGTGAGCTACTGTGCTGTAGCATTGCCAGGCACTAACTGTGTGGCAACAATACTGCACAGTAATAACAAGCTACTGCACAGTACTGTCAGGGAAAAACTGTATGGCAACTGTACTGCACAGTAACACTGGTCCTGGTACTAGTACATGTATAAGTAACAACTGCACAGCCCACTGCTCAGGTAGACGTGGCCACTTTGTAACAAAAAATAAAACCAGAATAAAATAGATAAATATACTTGGACAATGGAGTCCAGGGAAGTACTTAAATTATCTTTGTTCAGTTATAATTTAAAACAGTTGCAGTTTCCCTCCTGGCCATGAATTAGGAGATTTGGGGAAGTGGTTAGATAAGAACAAACACTGATCTGTGCCATTGAAGTCATATAGATGTCCATATGGATTAGGTGAACATTATGTAAAACATTAATGAGTGAAGCAAGAAAGTAAGTATTCTTCCTAAGCTTAAGACTCTAGATATTAAAAGCTAGGAATACTTGGAAAACACTCATTTTCTTACTGTCACAAATGAAACCTAGCATGTATTGAAGCCATGTTTAAAAAGAGATGGTTTTCTCTCTATTTAATACCATTTGATCACCAGGGCTATACAGCTAAATATTATTCCCTTCACTTGACATGAAGTACCTTCTAAATGATCAATCACAGTACTAGTAATAAACCATGTTTTAGATACAGTGGATATTACAACCTCTAAGACAATGTTTCTCAACCATTTTAGACTTATGGCACACCTCATTAACTTTCCTGAATGAGGTGGCACCCCATTTCAAAAAATTAATTTAATTTATCTTAGTGTCCAAAAATATGACTGAAAACACAATTTTTAAGCAAAATGGAAAAAACACATGAACAAGCATAATATAATAAATACGACACTTGAGTTTGTTGGTTCTTGCAAATACTCTGAATTTGTTAAATGCAACAAACAACACAATTCACAGGAGTGGATGCTTGGCACTGACTAATCTAAAATGGTGGCATGACACAGCATGAGAAGAACTGAACTTAGCCAACAAGTCCTGAATGGGTGTCTGAAAATATATAAACAACTCACTGGTTTCATTGCCAACACACATAGAAGTGAGAAATACCCTCTCTTACTTTCACTCACTTTTGACCGAGGAAAAATAATGGAGCAATTAATTCTTCTGTTGCAAAAAACTCAGAAAAAGCACAACAGGTCAACATGTTTTTGACACTGTAGATTCCTGTTTGAAATCTCTTGTTTTATCCGGTGAAGCATATGTAGGTGTTTGCTCACATAATGCAGCTATTATCATGTGGCACCCTTAAAAATATCTGATGGAACCTTAGGCTGCCATGACACCATGGCTGAGAATCATTGTTCAAATGTCTATGCTCTTCATAGGCCTCCAGAAGCCAAAATAATATCATTTTTTGCCAAACCCATTTTTATTGCACGAAGCAGTACCTGCTTTTAAAAACAGATTTTGCTTTTTGCCATTTGGAGCCTTAGTTAACTTTGTAAAATCTATTAATAAACTTGTATTTGTTTATTTATTTTTGTAAAGGCAAAAAGTAGGGCAGGATGGCACCTTAGCAACTAACTGGGTCAGTGAGGCATGAGCTGTCATCAGAAGATAACATGCCTCTCTGAACCAGTTAATCTCAAAGGCTGTGTGTAGATGAAATGAGAGGCATGTGTGTATGACACTTTAAACTGGGCTAAATGCTTTTGCACCACTTTAATGGTGTCAGTGTTTGCACACCTTGGTGGCATATTGCACCTCCAGCAGCTGGAATTAATGAGCAATGTGCCTTAAATGACTTGGGGTGCAGCAAACTAAAACCCCTTCTGCCTGAGGTGTGTGGGGGCCCAGTGCTTCCCTCTGTGGCTGCAGTGCCCCCCCAGGACCACTCAAGCTGGGTCCCTGTGGGCAGGTGCCACCTGGGAGAGGGCCGCCGCTGCCATGGAGGGAAACAGCAGGCCCCCTACACAGCCCACGGACCACTCCGCCTGCCAGCAGCTAGCCTCCCCTCCCTGCCAGAGAGGCAGGTAAGTCAGCAGGGTGCGTGCACAATATGGGGATTAAATCAGCCCTAAACTGAAGCGGTATTTTTTTAAATCCACCGCTTCAATTTAGGACCCATGTTTCATCTTTCACACACCTTAAGGTGCCACTCTGTCTTGCCTTCTTCCTGACTTCTGTCTAACACAGATGATCACTATTTCTATTAAGGAATTATTAATCACTTCCTCTCTCTTTTTACTTCTAATAGTAAAAATTACTTTAATCCATTCAGAGCTGCTGTGCTGTTAAAAATAGAGGGCCAGTACAAATTTACAGCTGTATACCAGATGTCTTTTTTGATCCTCAGCAGTTATACAGAAAGAGGAAACCCCAAAAGGGATAGTACAACTAGTATCTCTCAGAATTTCTCTGGGAGGATTTAATTTTCATTTCTAATGAGAGATGTATAGGATTCCGCACTCAACCAAGCCGGAAGGCTTTCGACACTGTCTCTCACCCTGTCCTCATCAAAAAGCTGGGAGACTGTGGTGTCAATGCCCACACGGTCAAATGGGTC
>NW_017728886.1:193116889-193123341 GCF_001723895.1 Crocodylus porosus
GGGTATTGTTCTGTATCCTGGAGCATCGGTTCATCTGATGAGATGGACCAGCAGGAGCCTGGCTCCCTACTCGTGATCAACTGGCTGGCCACCAGGTTGATCCAAGTGTTGATAAGACTGGTAATGTATACCAGCGTAGAACAGAAATTGGGGTATGAATATGTGTGTGTGTGTGTGTGTGTGTGTGTGTGTGTGTGTGTGTGTGTAAGGGAGGATAAGGCGAGATGCTGTGTTTATTGATTAATTATTAATCAATAAACACGGCATCTCGCCTTATCCTCCCTTATAAGGTCTCAGTTATGATTTGAGCAATTGGCAATTTGTGTAACACCAACACATGTGGATTGCAGCACTGCAGGTGGGAGCCATGCACCATTGGGCCAGGCAGGCTCCATGTCCCTGCATGGGGCTTCCAACACTCCAGTTCTGTGCCATGGCCACTGCCTCCTCCTTGTGGAAGGGCAGGTGTCCTGGCTATTCAACACTGCTAGGCACCTGCCTGCCCATCCCCATCCCTAGCAGAGCATGGAGACAGTGCCTGGGTTATCCTATGCTGATTTGAGAGTGCAAGCGGACATGTTCTGACTCCCTCAGCTCTCACCCACACATCATGCCCTACCCCTCACCCACTCTGCTGGCTTTTCTCATAGCCCCCAGCCCTGGCAGTCAACCACAACTGCACCTGATCCACAGGGCCCCCCCCAGCCCTACCAGTGCCCTCCACCCCCAAGTCACAGACCCTCATTTTGCCCCACCCCAGCAGAGGGGACCCCCAACTGGCCCCCAACCCCCCACAAGCCCCACTTACTACAAGGTGCAAAGGTGAGGAAGTGGGCCTGGCTGACTCAGGAGTCTCAGGGCCCACACCTTCCCTCTCTCCATGCTCCTTGGGACCAAGCTTAGGGTTTGTCACCTTTATTGCAAGAAGCTCTTGCAGGCTGGATTCTGCCAGCCTACAGACAGCACTTTGCAGAAGTGGAAAATCCTTGGGTTTCTCCATTAAAATGAAAAATCCACCTTTTTCTCTGTTAAAAGGGAAAATCTTTGGGGGGGGGTTCCATTTTTCCATAGGAAGTGGAAAACCCGGATCTCAGCTTACCCTATTATTTTATTTTATTGGAAAAGTATTCTATGAAACATATTCAGATGAGTTAGAATTCTTTTTCATCTCGTGAAGGACCAAAGTGCATGTTGAGACCAATTTTGAGGCCCAGTTAAGGAATAACAGTGATTCTATTTTCCCCCATGGGTGCTTAAGTGCTTTCATTATAGGAATGGGATCACCCTCCAGAGACATGCAGATGTTTCCTTATTCCTTTAATGGAAGCACTTACCTCATCCTCTCAAGGCAGTTTATTGGCTTGTGTGGGAGTCACAGTAGAATGAGTAAGCCTGTGAGTCTAATCCTGTGAGCCTAATCCTATAGTTCTGTTTAATGAAAGTTGTGTTGAATTTTCTAGTTGGAAAATATACATTTAAGGCCATAAAGCCACATCTGTATCAAGGTTTTATCAGTTTGAAGAATCACCCTGTTCTTGATATATTATTGGTAAGCTACTGTGGAATGACCACATATGGGGAAAAGGAACTAAGTTGACTTTTACTCTAAGACATCAATTTAACTTATGTCTTTAACTGTTGATTGCATAGCGTTACCATGGAAAGAAGTATACAAATAAAAATGTTTTGCACTTTGATATTCTTTCCATCAAAGGAAGTTCATTAGTGAGGACTGAACGAAGGATCTTAAAGGCATGTAAATGTACTATTTATAAAGTAATACTGTCTTATTCTATTTGTAATGCTACAATATCAATCTGATTACCCATTTAAATTTAATTTCAATAATTCCACCTCTCAGTTCAGTGAATCATAACTTTATATGAATGCACCAACCATTCTACACTGTGAGCATGTCTGCATTGTCAGTGGAGCATACTATGGAGCCCCACCCACTCTCTTCCTACACACCTAAATGGATGCAATGTAGCTATTTTAGAGTAGTATTGGGTTCATGCCTTTAAGCTAATTTCTTCAACTGAGCATATTGTCTTGTATTCAGGACCCCAGTAAGATAGTGCCATTATAACAATTTAGTGAGGTAGAACAACTTACCACAGGCATAGATTGTTCACTTCAGCACTTGCAAAAGTGATACTTTGAAAGTTCAGACTTGCCCTTAAGTGATATCAGGGTTGCCTGATTATTTTAGAATGAAGAAGGCCTGTTTTCAGTGATCCTTGGTTGTTTGTGTTTTTCTGTCTCTTTCAGCCTCTCAATATTCCTGGGAGGTGATTGACAAATATCTTGGGGGGTTAACTTTGTAAAAAAAGTACTTGATGAAACACTTCTACATTGCTGTAAGACATCTTTGTGCAATAGTCTCAGCTGGGGACTAGTAATAATAATTTGATGACAGAAAATCTATAAAACACATTAAGTCAGTTTCAGTTCCACTAGGTTTTTTTGAACTCTTTTTCCATTCACAATTAGTCACCTGGACAAGATCAAAACTCTAGGAACAAAGCTCCTCTTAAAGGCTTTACTGCTAAGAACTTATAAACAAAAGGTTTAAGAGTTAGTATCCAAATCAAGCATTGCTAGTTCTGTATAAATAAACACAATTGATTTCCCTCAGATCCTCAAGAAATATTTAATCCAGACTCTTTGTCCTATGAAAATTGTCAGAGTTGATCCATATTTTCACATTGCAATATCAATGTCCCTAGATTAATATACTAAACTGCAAGCTCTTAGTTTTTTGTTTGTTTTGTAAACTATAGAAAATATAGGTATGTAATTTTTTGCATCATGTGCTATTGCAACAAGTCACAACATGATTTTTGTCCTTGGTGGAATATAAATTAGTGTCTCAACATTGCAGTGATATTCAATATCCTGTTTACATGACATCTGGTCCTGAAATAAGAGGTAAAATGTGATGTCTATGTCTTCATTTCATTGCATAACTTGAAGATCATGCAGAAAAAAAATACCAGTTTGTCTTAGTTGCTCATGTAGTAAGTTACTAGGTCACAAAAAAAGATAAATATTTAAATGTACATTTTTAAAATGTAAAGTGTTTTGGGAGTTTACCTCAATGAATTTAATGGAACAATCACTGTCTTTATTTAATTTAGAACAGGATGCACATTAGTTGTATTCTGAGCTCATTTATAAACTATTAATGGTTTAATTTGCATTTTCATCAGGAAGAAAAATGGCACAGTCATCACAGTTTTTTCTTTCCCCAGAAACTAAACTATTATTTCATGAAATATTTCTTATGAATTCTTATAGTACATTTCCATAAGTTTGCCTGGGCACATATTAAATCACACATTATATTTATCTGGAACTTATATGTGTAATGGCTATTTGATGGCATTATTTTATCACATAACCTGTGTCCCCCTGATATGTAGCACCCTGTATTGGCCATGCACACTAAGAAGATACAATAAAAGAATAACACATTCTGAATTGATTTTAATGATCAAATACATGGCATTTTTAAAATATATTGTACTCACATTCCTCTGGAGCTACAATTACTAGGCCTGCACTGTACTAGGTATGATAAAAGATAGTTGCTGACCCAAATGCCTTAAAATCTAAATAGCAAAGACTGACAAATGTATGGGATCATTATTAGCATCAATATAACTTTTCAAGGTTTCAAAATAAGCCGTGCTTTAGACCTCGTTTTGTCCCTCAATAGTGCACATCTGAGATGACAAACCAGGCTTTTTCACCTCTCTCAAGAGTAGACCATGCCATTCAATAACTCTGGGATTTGATTTCTGGGTAGCAGTCCCATTCTTCAGCCATGTTAATATGACAGGCCCAAATGGGTTTGGTAGTCCTCCTACATTTTGCTATGGAAGTCTCTGACAGTCACTAACTAAAGGGACTCGACAGTTTCTTCAAAATAAACCATTGTTTTTATTCACCCAAAGGCAAAAACCACATAGCAAAAGGTAAAAGCAATAAAGGCCAATAGGCATATTTTGTCTTCCTTACAACTGAATATTTCCTTGCCAGCTTTTGAAAGTTCTCTGCAGCCCACTTTGTGCCTCTCTGCCTGAGAGAAACTGTATTTTGGAGCAGGTCTTTTCTTTGACTCAGTCCATGAATCTTCTTGCCTCTGTATCGGAGCTTGTTCAAACTCTGTGCTACCCCTCACAACCTAACTCACACCCCTTCTTTAGGCTAGAACTAAACAGGGTTTTAGAATTTCCTTTTTTTGTAGTTTTAAGTCTGGGAAGAGTATACCTTGCCAAACTAAGGACAGTAAAAGCTGTGTTAAGCGGAATTTTATTAATCGGAATACTCTGTTAACCAGAATTTCCAATATCCCCCGATACAAATCCTCACTTTAGCAGCCAGAATCTTTGCCAAGTCTATTTGGCATGTACAACGAGTGTGTGTTGAGCAGGGATAGGGGTGAGGGGGCAAGGGAAGTGACTTCCCTCTGTGGGCCGCACAGGTGCTGACCAGCCAGCTGGACATGGGCGGGGGGGAGAGCAGTTTGCATCACCCTGCACCACCCCCACCACGTGCAAGCCCAGATAACCAGAATTTTTAGATAACCGGCATCCCCCTTACCCCACTTATGCCAGACAAACAAAACTTTTATTATATAGCCATGCAAAGGATATTCAACAGTCGCTAGCCATCCTATCGTTCCTTTATGGACCCTCAGTATTCTGTATATTAGCACCTTAACTTTGTCATATTTTCCTCTCTTGCAGTCTGATTTCATGTAATAGTATGTGTTTAGGCAGGATGGTATCACACAGGGAACCTGGAACACATATATTTATAAATACAAGGACATAAGTTTATTTTAAAAAATACATACAACTTCCTTCTTTTCAGCACACCTAACAGTCTATTTTTCTTCAAATATAGTTGGCAAAAGGTTTCTCCAGACATAATTCTACAGAAAATGTGAAGACATAGTGAGTAGTCTGTTTTAGGTAAAGGGAGACAGATACACAAGTCATAACTTTGGATTCAGACAATTATGTAACTTTACAAAGTTTGGATTTTCATTAAAATTTGCAGAGCATTTCTCTCTTACTGTCACAGGAAGTGTGGTTTTCAGAATTATAGGGCCAAAGGAATACCTCATAATGAAATTGGTTGCAACCTTAGCTAAGGTCAAATATAACCTTGCAGAATACAAATATATTAAAATGTCACCCTTATAAAATGCAAATTTATAAAAACAAATGAGGGGAAGTTTTCAAAATAGAGATAATAAATACAATAATCAGCAGAAGTCATTCTGGAAACATTTTGGGATAGGGAAAGAATACTTTTAAAGAGGAACAAAATTAGATGGATTGGCCCACTACAACTATAGCTCAGTTCTTCGACTTTGTACACAAGGGTGGGATATTTTTAGATTAATGTAGTGTCTACACGTAGGTACCTGTCAGTTCATGGTCTCACATGCAGGCAGGGCTAGAACTATTAATTCAGAAGATCTAAAAAATTGAGAGAAAAAATTGAAAATCAATCTTCAACTTCATACTGTAGAAAGAAAATGTGAAGAATGTACAACAGGGACAATATAAGTTGTTTATAGATTACACTAGCAAACAGTCATGAGACTGCATTCTGAACAAGTTGCAAATGAGAGAAAAGCCCCACTGAGTGTCCTGTGAAGAGGGAATTAAAATAAAATAATTTAGCTTTGTGACTGTAAAGAACATGCTGCTGTTGCAAGATCTTTACAGGAAGACGTGACTAAAAAAATCAAATAATGCTTTGTATTAAACTGAATATTGTACTTTGAATGGAAGGACACAGGCAAAATAAAACCAAGGCTCTTAATTTAACTTTCTCCCATGTGCAAGTGGGAATACAAAGGAAGAGTGGATTCCCTCTACCCAAAAGTAAGGCTTCAGTCTTTCTAAAGTTGAAAACAAGATAAATAAAAGTAAAATCTAGCATTTTTAAAGTTTTCCTCTAGCACACAAGCTTGAAAAGGTGGAGGCAGCTGACAGATATATATCTTTTGCAGCAATCTAGTGAGACCATACTACACGTTAAAGAAAAAAAAAACAGCATGAGTCCTGTAGGCAAATTAGTTGTCTCTTTTTGATCTTCTATGAAAAGATTAAATTCTCTAAGGGTCTTGTTACACATTACACTTTGAGTCGCTCAAATATTGATTGGTGTTAGTGCTAGCTTGAGTTTGGAGCAGTCACACCTTGGCTAGGGAACAACTTTATGAGCACTCGTGGTGCTCTGGTGAGGTACCGGAGGACTGGAAGAGGGCCAACGTGGTCTCCATCTTCAAAAAAGGCAGGAAGGGGGACCCGGGAAACTATAGGCCGGTTAGTCTTACCTCGATCCCAGGCAAGCTGTTCGAGAAAATTATGCTGGCACACATCCAGGAGGGGCCAGCAGGGGACTGCATGCTTAGGGGCAACCAACAT
>NW_017728886.1:193125325-193127153 GCF_001723895.1 Crocodylus porosus
TAATAGTCTACAGCCAACTGGACATGTGGAGAGCAACCATCCAGTGGTCTAGAACAGTAAAAAAATGAATGCTTCATAGACATAACTAACTTCCTAAAGGATTATTTCCCTGTGTAGAAATCTTCAGAGAAATTCAAGTTCATATTTATATCTCATCTTTTTATTGTAACAGATAAAGCAGGTGAATGATATGTAAAAGAAAACAGCTTCCCTCCATAGAATATAATGGAATTTAAGAAAGTCCATGAAGAATACTGACTCAGTTATTGTATTACTACATGATGGGTTTTTATCATAATGATATTTCATTTTTTTATTTGCACAATGGTTTTGAAGCAATATTCTAAAATATTAAAAGTTTGAATTTTTTAATAAAACAAATTATTTGGTGAGATTCTAAGCAAGTTGCTAGTAAAATGATTTATTCGTGTATCCTACACTAAGGAGACAAAAACATTTTTATTAACAGATGGATATTAAAAACATAAAACAAGTAGAAATCCAAATGAAATTAAGTCACCAAAAATGAAAGCACATTGTTTTCTATGGAATTCCAGAGTCAAGTAAAAATTACATGTTTGTATATTAAAATGCCATGGCAGTTGAATGAATGCTAAGGTAACATCGAGGAGACATTCAGCAACCATATTTGATCTGCTTTTTCCTAGCAGCCAAAGGATCTATGAATAATGTGTGTCCTACCCAAAAAAAAATATTTTGAGAGAAGGATGCTAAAAATTAGTAGAATCAAGACCATAAAACTTCTATCTGTTAAGTACCACTGCTACTAATAATCTGTCTTAACTTTGGAAAATAACCGTGTTCATTTCACCTTTTTATCTAGTGGTAACAGTAAGCAAAATTCTTCATTCAGCTGACATTTATATGAGCCATACTTCTGTGAAACCACAGAAAAATAACATAGAACCACAGAAAAATAACATGGATCAAAGCCAAGGAAAGCCTGATCTCCACCTTTTCATTTGGTCTATATCTGTCTTATCCTGATATGTGGCAAGGTGTCTTTCTCCATCACCTCATAGTATCTCTCTTTTATCCAAATCAATATTCTTCTTTCTTCTGTAAGACATTGATTGTAGTCTTCCATTTTTTTCTCCTTTATTCCAGGCACTTTAGAATAGAAATTGGGCCTTCTAAGATCACATGTTGAATTTTTGTCACTGAAATATATCTTTTAATATGGGAAAGCCATTATACCTTAATACATATCTCAAGAAAAAGGAGTTGATTTGAACTTTGACATTTCCTATGAAGACTCACCTAATTTAGTTAGCTTAATATTGAGGCAAGAGTGAACCAGTATATTCTTAATTCAGCATGAAATAAAAGGCCTTTTATGATCTTTTTTCTAAATAAGTCAATAAGCTGTTTGAAGTTATATATGTACAACCATAGGAAAAAGAGGTAGGATCCATGATTGGCTAAATAAATGTTTTTGCTGCAAAATCTGTCTCGTTTATTATATTTACATAGACCCATTTCAGGTGTCAGTGAAATTATCAAGTCAGTGACATGCCCATCAAGCAATAAGGATTGATTGGAGGTTTCCACATGATACCTTGTCTTGACAAAATTCTTGAAAGTTTCATAGTTTCACAGTTTCTAGGGTCAAAAGGGACCTGAGTAGAGACCCCCTGCCATGGCAGGAAAGAGTATTGGGGTCAACTGACCCCAACAAGGTGTACATCTAGCCTCCTCTTAAAGACCCCCCAGGGTAGGAGCCAGCACCACTTCTCTTGGAAGTTGGTTCCAGATCTTAGCTGCCCTGAGAGTGAAGTAGCGCCTCCTGATATCTAGCCTAAATCTA
>NW_017728886.1:193137146-193166787 GCF_001723895.1 Crocodylus porosus
AACTGTTCTTAACTGGTGAGTTTAACTATGGAGGTCATATGGTGACTCACATGTTAGGTTTTATCTAGCACTCCCAGAAGTTGCTGTGGAGGTCATGCAGTACGCTAACATGTTGAAATTCTTGCTTTGGGAAAAAAGAAAAACAAACAAATCTTTCTTAGTGTAACAGAATTAGATCAGGCTCTCTTACAGCCTGGTCCCTGTCTGGTTGGGCTTATGTTTCAAACTATTGCAACAAGGAAAGTTTGGCATGATTGAACAATTCAACCCAAACTTTTGATTGGACTAGCCATGATCCACAGGTGTGGCTCAAGGTCATAAGAGAATTCACTCTGAACTCCTAATTGGATGAGCTGCTATCCAAGGGCATGGTCCCCTGAGGGGATAAAATAAGGTATGTGCAGTCAGGGGGAGAACAAGCATGTGGGCATTGAAGGTGGGGGTAGAGGAGGGGAATACCGAGGCATTGTTGGTCAGGATCCAGAGGGGACCAGGGGAAAAGGACTTGGTAGTAGGGGTCTACTACAGACCACCTCACCAGCATGATGAGCTAGATGAGGTATTCTCCAGGCAGCTCTCAGATGCCATACAGGCGAGGGAGGTGGTGGTCATGGGGGATCTAAATGACCTGGACATCTGCTGGGAGGAACAGATGGCAAAACAAGCCGCTTATGGAGGTTCTTATACTGTGTCCAGGACTTCCACCTAACCCAGGTGGTGTCTAGTCCGACCAGGGGTAGCGCCATGCTAGACCTGGTCTTAGCAACGGGGGATGATCTCGTGGGGGACCTGCAAGTACACAGTAACCTGGGAGATAGTGACCATCACTTGGTAGAGTTCACTATACAGAGAAGGGTGAGAAAAATATCCATTGAGGCTAAAGTGTTAGGGCCAACTTCAGTAAACTTAGAAGGCTAGATAGTGAGGTGGCAGAACTCAAGAGCATCAAGCAAATGGGGATCCAGGAGGGTTGGCAATTTCTCAAGGGAGTGATGTTTGGGGCACAGAAGGAGTATATCCCCTTATGCAGGAAAGGGGCTAAGGGGATTAAAAAAGCCCCTAGGCTGAACAGGGAACTCCAGCAAAGACTGGGGGGCAAAGAAAGAGATTTATAGGCAGTGGAAGTAGGGGGCAGCCACTAAGGAGGCTACTGCAACCTAGCATGCTACTGCAGGGAGTCAGGCAGGCCAAGGCAGGTCTGGAGCTCAGGCTGGCTTCAACAATTAAGGACAATAAAAAGTCCTTCTACAGATACATAGAGAGCAAAAGGAAAAGGCAGAATAACATAGGGCCCCTGCAGCACAAATTAGGACAGTTGGTGGTTGACATAGGGAAAAAAGCAGAGCTCTTCAATGAGTTCTTTGCTTCAGTATTCCTAAGTACTGACCAAGACAATTCCCCCACCTTGAGCATAGACAGATGTCCAAAAGGCACCAGACGACCAAAGGTTAGTGCTGACTTAGTTAAGAAGCACTTGGAAGGGCTGGATGGGTACAAGTCAGCTGGCCCAGATGACCACCATCCACAGGTGCTGAAGGAATTGGCCAGTGTCATAGCTGAGCTTCTGGCATGGCTGTTTGAGCACTCATGGTGCTCTGACCAGATCCCTGAGGACTGGAAAAGGGCCAACATGGTGCCCATTTTTAAGAAGGGGAGAAGGGATAAGCTGGGTAACTGTAGGCCAGTCAGTCTTACCTGTATCCCTGGGAAAATACTGGAAAAAACCATCAAAGAGCACATTTATGAAGGCCCAGCAGGGGAAATGATGCTGAAAGGAAACCAGCATGGGTTCATCACAGGTAGATCCTGCCTGACAAACCTCATAGCCTTTTATGACCAAGTCACACACTGCCTTGATGCAGGAGCTGAGGCTGATGTCATCTACTTGGATTTTAGGAAGGCCTTCGACACAGATTTACATCCTATTCTCATAGGGAAGCTAACGGACTGTGGAGTGGATGCCTATACAGTCAGGTGGGTGGCTAACTGGCTTAGGGACCAGACCCAGGGAGTGGCGGTGGATGGGTCATTCTCTGCCTGGAAGGAGGTGGGCAGTGGGGTCTCGCAGGGCTCGGTCCTTGGACCAGTGTTATTTAATACCTCTTTCAGCAATTTGGATGAGGGTGTGGAGAGTACCCTCTCCAAGTTCAAAGATGATACCAAGTTATGGGACAAAGTTAACACAGTGGAGGGCAGGGAGCAGTTACAGGCTGACCTGGACATGCTGGATCAATGGGCAGAATGAAATAGGATGCAACTCAACTCTTCTATCCACTATCTACCCTTGAACTATTGGTATTAAATAGCTTCTGTGGGGAAAAGGAGGGCCAGCTCTTGTTTCCTGGGTCTTTTAGCCTATGGACTGTCAATTAAATGAACACCAGATTTGTCTAAATCAGCCCTTTCCCTGTAGGGCTGATTTTGTCTAGTAACTGTTCTTAACTGGTGAGTTTAACTATGGAGGTCATATGGTGACTCACATTTGGCATATTTTATTAGGGGTAGGCACCAAAACCATTCTTCCAAAAAAAAAAAAAAAAGGAATGGCTGCTGTTTGAAGAGAACCCAATTCTGTCAGTGTGCATTAGATGCAGATCGGCCTCTGGAGGGACTTTACAGAGGCATGCCTAACTTCTGGATCCTGATCATGATTAGGTGAGAAAGATGTGCCAAGTTACTCAGAGCTGTGCGTGTGAGAAGCAGAGCTCTTGGAGTCTAGAGAACTTTGAAGTCCAATGGGGAAATATCTTAGAAAGCAGCTAAGTAGAGAGTTTTTATATCAGTTTTGCATTTAGGAGCTTAAGTTTTGTATAAGAGCTGCTGAAGGCAACTAAGGCCTTTTTTGGACCTATCTTTATGTTTTGTTTTTATCCAATCTATTTTCTAGAGCAAGTGAAAGAGTTTCTGACTAAAGCGTTTACTGTCAGAAAATGCTGATTTGATAGAATCAACGTTCTGTGGTAATGCTTAATTCCTTCAAAGCATGCAATTCAAACCAGCAAGCAACCTGGTGCATGGACTGGCTGGTTTGCCAATAGTTGGATAACTTGCCTGCTGCCTGGCTAGACAGCTCTGCAATTTGTAGCTGGGCAGGCTGCTGGACCAGGCAGCTGGGCAGTCTTGGAGTAACCAGCAGGTAAACTGGCCAGCTCCCTAGCTGGCAGGTGAGCAGGCAGACTGCCCAGCTGCCTTCTGGTTTACCTGCTGCACAGCTACCCAGCTGGCTGGCTGCCCAGCCTGCCAGGTGCCTGGCTGATGGGCAAGCTGATTGATTGTCCTCTGAAGCAAGAAATTCAACGCTGTTACTGTTTCACTCAGACACAACCCAGAATTTCCTACAAAACAGAGGTTCCCTTTTTCAGTTAGCGTTAATGTAAGCCTTCTGCCAGGCACCAGTTAACTGAAACAAGGCCTGAGTTCAATTTTGAGGTACGAAATATATTTTACCTTGGCTCTAGCCCCCACCCAGACCACCTGGGAAACACTAAATGCATTACATTAAAAAAACCCAAAAAACAAAAAACTTTTCACAAGCAGTATAAACACAAAAGATAGATTTATTATGGAAAACAGAGGAAAACTAATGCAATTTAAAACACTACGAACTACAAGACACTGTGCTAGGGAAAGCCGCTAGAGAGCGTGGGTCCTTCCGCAGTGCATGGGGCCCCTCGTTGCTCTTGGAGGACTGCTAGCATGTCAATCTTTGCTCCCACAGAGAGGCTGTATGTGTGTATGGGGAGTGACTGTGGCTCCAAACAGCACGTGCACACCCCAAAGCTTCTAGGCTGGATTATATGGCCTGCTGAAACAAAACTGCAGGAGAAACTCCAAAAGGAACCGGGTTGATTAATGGCTACAGCCGGCCCAACCACACAATTTGAGTAGAGCAAAGGGCCATCAAAAGAAACATGGGGAAAGACCTTCTCGGCCTGGGCTGCAAGTAGTTTGGGTCACAGCTCCACAGGCAGAAACTCCCAGGATTCAACCTTGTTTAAACTGCCAAGCCTAACTCCTAGCAAACAACCCAGGGAACCAATACTCTTTTCCCCAGTAATAATCCTTTAAAACCTCAAAAGAAAAAAAGGGAAGAAAAGGAGGAGAGAGAAATTCTCAGACACCGGGACAATTCTTCCTCTCTTCCCTCTACCTGAGCTTCCCTTGTTGCTATCTGCAACTCCTTCTCCCTTGCAGGAGGCTTCACTCTGCAGCAGCCCCTAACAACTTATCTTCCCCCAAACCACCCTAGCTCACCTTATATCCCCTTGCATGGCATCACCCTGGCCTTGTCCAGTCAGGGAGCACCACACTCCAGTTCTCCCAGCCAATCAGTCTGCAGAATATCCTGCTTCCTCTGGCCAATGAGGTCAGAGGTTTTTACATATTTCCCCCGATACACACCCCAACTTGCCCATGTAAAAAAACACACAAAAAACACAATATACAACCCAAGTGTGTGTGTGGGTGTTACGTTAGTAATGGAATGGGTTTATAATATTTATTGATGTATCATGCTAGATTGGCAGTTAGCGGCTCTTAATCATGAAGCAGCACCTCACTGGAATTATTTGCATAATGTTGGCCTGACTTGTTTTAATTTCTCAAATAGCTCTTCACAGATTCCTGCCGCTGTAGTCAGAACAGACTTTGCATAGGCCTATAATGTGATATTAATCATTGACTCCATTGCTACCAAATTAGGCCACAACCCAAGCCATAAAATACTAATGATCCCAAATACGGACTCATGAAAACTCAGAATGATGACAGTCTGGACTGCATTGCCAATGTGTTGCCAAGCAGATTGTTTTATGTTTTTTGTTTTGTTTTTTTAAATATATTTAACAACAGACTCTGAATTCATTATAGGGGCAGCAAGAGTCTGCATTTTCAGAGAATACTTTACCTTGAATTGTTCCAATTTTAGCATAATCACTCTGTCCTAAAGAATTCACTCTGCTTGAATAATGAAAAAAGGTGATATAAAAATTGTATGAAACTAGCATGCCCCAGGACAGGTTCTGCTGGATGTAATTACATATGCTTCAACAGCTGAAGCAATGTGCTGTGAGAAAGGCTTTTAAGGTGACAGAAGTTAATTGCATAGGTTTTAGGGCAGAAGAAAATGGGAGAGGGGACCCAAGCCCTTAGACACTCTTAGGTTTCTGAAACAGGAAGGAGCAAGGATAGTGTTTAAATTAAAAATGGAGAGAAAAGTGGTAAATAGGGGATACACGTTATACTATAGAGGAAATAAAAGGAGAATCTTACCTAGGTAGAAAGCATTGTGTCCCTCAAAAGCCTGTCAGGAAAAGTTCCTTATGATGTGCCTGCATATAAAGTAGGACAGCCGCCCATAAAGCTGCCTGTGATATTTCCCCAGTGACATTGGTCTACAAAGCGGCACAGTAAGAAATACCACATTTTCTGCAATACAAGTAATGACAGTTTATCAGATCTGTAATGCAGGGCCATGCCATGTATTCAGTCATCTTTTCCAGCTGGAATACAGAAAGTTTTTTTTGAAAGAACCCTCTGGGTGGCATTTCTCTAACGAATAGTGAACTTGCCTTCCCAAGCTGTGTCAAATTGTCACAAAAAAAGACAAAAAGACTGTGCATGTTTCTAAGTATTGTACTGAAAAATAAAGTTTTGAAAAGGACCAAACGCATTGTATCAAAAGTCTACAAAGTACATATATTGCAGAAGCTTTGCATAAGACACAGAGTACAAGGTGCTCCATAAGATGTGTCCCAGCTTCCGGTTCATCTCCTACTGGCTTAAAAACATTTGGGATATCGGGTATCTCTTCCACATGTCTGGATGAAAGTGTTATGGGGTTTTTTTAATAAGCTTGATTTCTTGAATTATAGCCCTTGCTCAAGGATACTGGTACCAGTACATTAATTGCCACTAATAAATTAATTATATGGGATTAAAATACTTAATAAAATAGAGGCACACTCTCAGAGTGAGACAGATTATTCTTGAATTTTAATGCTGAATTTAGATATATCAATTTTACTGCTTACACTTTCCTGTTCTATGGCCACTTGATCTTGATTAGCTGGAAGCAAATTTAAGGAACTCCTTCAGTCTGCTTAGAAAGTCAGAAGCATTTCACATTACAGTGTGTAAATATCAATATGCAAGTCCATTCACAAACCTGCCTGTCAGTGATTTGCAATTCTTTAATTTTATTTCACATAAAAATCTCTTAATACTTAACCATTGTCCCAAGGGTGCCCAGCTTCTCCAAGATTTAGCTTTTTCAAAGCTAACATAGTCTTAGTTTCTTTCCCAGCTTTAACTTAATCCTGATTCCTCATTACAAGATTTATTTACAGTAACCTGGGTAATCTAATTTACTCATTAGTGTACACAGGAACTAATAAACATAGCTCTTCACAGAGGTACAATTCAACTCATTCCCTCTTAATTACTTAAAAAAAATCTTTCATCAATTTTCTTCCTAAGCAAAACTTCTGGGTTAATTGAGAAATAGTTCTTTGTCACAAAGTCTTGTGGTAGATCGCATTTTTCTTAAAGCTGCAGCACCTGGAGTCATGTGAATATGTGCAAATTTTAGATTCTTGAATAACAGCATGAATCTACTCCTTGTAGTCCAAAAACAAACTTGAAAATGTCACTGGAATGCGGATTCAGAAAAAAAGTAAAAAACCTCAAATGGGAGTGTGTATAAGTAGTGGGGGTTGGGAGCACTGTTATTTACATTTTTAAACCAGTATTATGATTGGGGGGGAGGGGCAGGTCATGATTTTTAATCACTTGTGGTTAGTGCTATTAATCATGCAGTGAAATTTTAAAATTGTGCCCATCTCACAGCTTTGTCATAGTTCTGCAGCATTTTCTAAATGTACCACAGTCATGGGCAAATTCTACTTTATTGATAGAATTATAGAAAGATTTAAACCATATAAAAATGATGAAAAGCTAAATGATCCCTGCACATGTTTTTTTCTTCCTGTCCTCTGATTTGTTTTGTTTTTTAATTTAACAGAGAAACAGAGAGTTCTGCAGTTGGGAACTTTAACAACCTAAGGACACACAAGAAAAGTGAAATGGTCTCTCACCTCCAGAGTTTTAAATGAGGACCTAACACTGCAATTGTCTCCATTTAGGTTGAGGGATCCACCTGATGTGCTTTTCTTTTTAAAAATCAAGGCTTCATGCCCTCCATTAACTAGGCTTCTTGCAGGAGCACCTGTTATCATCAATAGCAAAAGGCTGTCAAATCCATCCAAATAAATTGTAGTTTTTTCATCATCTGTATTTGGGGTTGTAGAAAATAAGAGGTTTTGTGTTAATAGGATTTGCAGACAAAAGGTTATGCTTTGTGGGCTGTTGGTTTTGTTTGTTTGTTTTTACTTGTTTTTCTGAAGGCCACATATTATATATATTCCATTCGCAAATATAACTTTGATAAATTGGGTGCTACTACAATATAATAAATCAATTAGACACAAATTATAAGAGCAACTATTAAATAACAGCTGTTGAATAATGACGTCCAATTCTCCAAACGATATCCAGAGTAGTGCTTGGTATTACTAAAATGAGTAGTTCCACTGAATTAAATGACCTAGGTCCTGGATTCAGCAAGACAGCTATGAAGGAGTTAAAAGCTACGCTTTCAAGTGGTGATTCAAGTTAGGTTTAAGTGACTGATTGAAACAGGGTCTAATCTGGTGTCTGGATATTTCCAGGATTACATTTTAGTGTGGTGAGCGAGAGAATATTTAACTTATAAAAATGACTTTTGCTTGCTGCTAAATAACATTTTGGTTATGCTATCGCATGTTTGAATGAAGGAAATTCTGGAAATTGTTTGCTTAACACAAACTGTAGGCAAGCACACAAAAAAGAAAATGGCTCGATGGCAAAAGTGCTAATTGTTGAATGCTAGCTTGTTTTCTTTTTATATGATTGTAATGAAGCCCCTACCCCATTACTGAAGGACAGAGGGAGCCAGGGATTAGCTGATAGAGGTAGAGGGTACTTGAATAAAATGGCCACCCAACTCAGGTACAGCCAGCACAATGCAGCTGGTGAAGTTGTGGGTAGGTGACCCAGAAAGAGGCATATAAGTCCAGGGCTTGAGGCAAGAGAAGCAGTGTGGCTTTGCAAGCCACAGGAAACAGACCTCTAGGGAGGAGAGGGACCTGACTGGACCAGGTGGAAGGACTCCAGGATTCAGGGAAGCTGTAAGAAACCGCTGCACCACCAGGCAGCTGAAGATAAGTATTTTGGGACCTTATATTGTAGCTCATTGCCACAAGATGGTATTAACACAGAGTGTTGTTTGAGAGGAGATGCTCACATCTTTCATTGGTGTTTAAATACCAGAGGACTGGGTTGTAGCTTTAGGGCTGAAGGATGCCACCGAGAAGGGTGCCCAGAGCACCCCAGATCCTAGACCCTGTGAAGTGGGGGAGTGCTGCTGTTAGCAGAAGGACTTCGGTGTGGGACAGGAAAGATAGGTGGCACAAGCCCAAAGCCTGCAAAGGCAAGACCGGGGCTGAGAGCCTGCCAAGGTACAGCTCAAGCTGGGGCCTGGGAGTCTATGGCCCTGAAACAGTGGACCACGGGTGGAAAGGCCTAGCTAGAGTAAAGTGGACCTCAGCCCAGACAAAGGCCTAAGACTTAAAGCAAAATCCACCCTGCCCTCTAGGGCCTGCCTCCCTGTCCACTCACAACTTCAAGGCGTGGCAGAAGAGACAACAGGGTTGGAACCTGAGAGGCCAGAGGGGGTGAAGCAAGGCAAAACCCAGGAGGTGCCAGGGGGTGACTTGGCCACCCCTGTGCAAACCTCACTACAATGATCGTTCATCTTACTGTGGAAAATGCATTAAATGTGCATGGATATCCAAGTTAGAAAGTGACAGTTTTCTACAGCAAATATTTAACTTAAAAAAACCCACAAGCAAAAACGATAACAAAACCACAAACCTAAATATTTTATTGAAAAAACCAAAATATTTATAGTTAGAAGAGACTCCTTGGTGCTATTTAGGAGTTGTAGTTTGAGCGTTTCATGCTCCTGTTGCCTTTGGCAGTCCACACACCCTAATTGGACTGTACTTTCAATGCATACACAGGCTATCATCTTTGTAAATGAAGGAGGTATACTTGGGAAAATTTGTCCAGAGTGCATTATGGCTGTGGTCCTGACCCAAAAAAGAGAATGGAGACATGAAGTTAAGTCATTTTTGCAACATCCAAATAGAATCCAATCCAGTTTTTGCACCATCATGTATAAGCTCATGCAGCGAGCTTTAGTTAAAGCACCACACCATTTTGAAGCATGGGGATGCTAAATACATGAGATGCTGAGGCTGCTGGAGCACACTAATTAACATGCTCCAGCAGACTCATTTAATTGAGTGTGCTCCGACGTACAGCTTGTTGGAGCAGATGTCCTGCACATGTACAGGCACCCTTAAATTTTACTGAGGGGTAAGCTTCTAAAAATAGAATTTGTTGTACCCATTTACTGCAATCACTGGAGTCATGGAAGATGTTAGGTGAGTAAATTCTTCAACAGTACTCAAAGCCGTTCTTTCTAGAAAAATCCTGGCTTGTATCAACTTTAACTTCTGGCTTTTGATTTGCTAAGTACAAAGCATAATTGTTGAGGGGTTCTAACTGGGCTATTGGTCTTTTGCTGCATTTTGTTTATCACTGTATTCGGGAGATAGATGCAGTCCTTGAAGCCTGGAGCTGATGATATCTACCTATGGAATTCCAGTTTGCATGTTACAGTCATGTCACACAACAAAACCAATGACTACCGTGAAAAAAAGGGGACAGTACATTAAATTCTAGCTCTAACAGTAGCATTGAACCACCTGGTTGATTCTTGGTTGGAGATTATGGCCCATTTGGCATGTTGATAAAGACTCTGGAAAAATCTAGATAATTTTTTCAGGGAATCTATAAGTTTCCAATATCTACCATAGGGACTGTCTGCCTATGCAGTCTAAAGCTTTATAAATATTAATGAAATGTAAAAAGAGTTCTGGCTGTCATTCATTTCTTTGTTCAATGATACCACAGTGTGAAGATACTCAAATGGGCAGAATGGAAACCAGCCTCTTGTTCTTGAAATCATCTTGGGATTACGTAAAGTAGCTGTCAACAAACTAAAGAACTATAAGCATGCTATGCAGGCAACTGCAGATCTATTCAAAACAATCAGTAAAAAGAACTTGAAAACATTGCTACAACTCTTTAGTTGTAAGAATATACTTTGAAAGAATATTAACAAAAAAATCAAGCCTGATCAGGAAAGGGGTAAGCAACTGTAATGATTACCATCAGGTCATGTTACTCTCAGTCCCAGAGAAACTTTCATAACTCAGTGATATTATTCACAAGTCAAACTAAAAAGTTATCTATCGAGCATCATAGCCACAAAAGAAGAGATGTTGGGCTTTGCAATTATTAAACTTTTCTCTTGCATAAAAAGTCCAGACTAGTTAGCCTTCAGTTTTTACTGTAGGTATTAAGAGTTCTGTACTGGCTTGTTACATTGGCTTTGGGGTTCCTTTATTTGTTCTCCTTTCATTTAATGAATAATTATTTCATCTATAGGATTGTGAACTTTTTGGTCATCACAATGAGTTGGTGGCTCATTCTCTGCATACAAATTATTGTTTGTGTAATCTTAAGAAGCATGGAGCAATAGAAGTAAATGATTAAATACACTGAAAATAAAGAAGTTATAATTCTCAACAGAGCATATTTTAATAAGGTTCACTGCCTGTTATGACAACACAGTTAGTCACCAACTTGCTGTGTCAGTATGATGCCATGCAAAATATGCAGGGACATAGTGGTATTTTCTCTCTTCAGTGACTGAAAGACAAAAAATGACAAAACCCCTGGGCAAAATGTCCCTAATAAACACAGTGTTGACATTAAAATGTGACAGAATGACAGGCACAATGAGATGGAAAACTTGAATCATTCTTACTGTGTAAGACATTGGGAAAGTAATGTATGAATAATCAGGAAAGAGTACTCATAGATAAATGTTTATCTTAATTCATCTTTGTCAATGCTTAAAATAATATACATTTTAATTTCTCCACCCCTGCTTGGGACTCCATATCTGAAACTAATTGTATATATCCAGTTACATCAGTTTGGATTGCTTATGTCTTCACAAAAGAAATATTACTTCAGTTACACACTAAACAAAAGCATTTTACTAAGGAAACTTGTTCCAGATAGTGTTTTTAGAATCTTAGTGTGTTAGCATTTCATTAGAACTTTTCAGTATTTTATTTTGGGGGGATCAAACGTGCATCCAGTTTCTACTGCTCATCACTGTATCTTTGCTTCATCATATACAAAGAGCAACCTTTTCAAGTTTGTAAAGTAAAGCTAAACAACACAATTAGAAAGGACAAAATCAAAGTCTCTGTCAGAAAGCATCTTCTGTGTCCCCTAGGTAAAATCCTGCATCACCTTTGTCTCATTGCATGGTCACACCGCAAATATCTCTGGAATTTAAAGGGGCAATACAGGAGAGAAAACAATAGTTACATATAGTAATTCTTTAGCCTAGGGACAGACGTTACATATAAACCAGTTTAGGTGATAAGAAACTAGTTTAAACCTGTAACAGAACAGATGTTCAGTGCACATAAACCCATTTGAAAATGGCTGAAACTGGTCTGAGATAAACCTGGTTGAATCTGTTATCAGACTTGATTGATTTGGATCAAACTGGTTTATGCAATGCCTGACAGAGACCCCTTGCTAGATTAAGATAAACCAGAAACCCCCAGTATCCCGGCATGTTCTCTGGGCTGGATGGGGCTCCCCACTCCACAGCATGGTTCGCCCTTCCCCTATGTTCCCTGGCTGGAGCTCTGGCAGAGACTGCAAGTACAGCAGGGTCTGCCTGGTTTCTCCCCGCTCTATCCCCCACCCTCACTGTTTGCTGGACAAGCAGGGATCTCCCCTCCCCACTTCTATCTTCCACAGTTCACACCCTAGCCCCACATACCCTAGACATGTGGTATGCTAGCTAATGCCAAGAGGTGTCTGTGTGTGCTTGTCTACAGTTTCACTGGGACAGGCAGACAGAACAGTGACAGATTAGCTTTTTGGAGCTAATCAACAGGTCAGCTGTTAAGCTGCTTAAGAAGAGTTTGAACTAATGAAGAGTGGCTATTGTTTTGCCGATAAGGTGATAAATACTGTTATCAGTTCCCTGCTGGCTTGCTCACTGGTCAGTTTGCTGCAGAAAGTATAAAGAAGCAGGGAAGGAGATTGAAAAGCTCCATATTATCAACAGATGCATGCACTGTGCATATACCCTTGCTTCAGAGTGCTAGCAAGGGGCTGAGGTAACATTCCCACCCCTGGAGCAGCCAGCAGGGAAAAGCCTGGAATGGTGCAGTCAGACTTCCCCAATCTGAGGTCCTGCTGGGGCCTGGCCAAGCCCCGCCTCAGCTCAGTACTGTAGAAGGGAAGGGAGGGCTGCTCTAGCACCCCTACCCCTCCCAGCTTCTAGCCTGAGCCACTGCAGGCATGTGCCTGAATTTTCTCAGTCCAGAGACAATGTCTGTCTAGTTACAAACTGGTTCAGCCTAACCAGGTTAGACTAACCTACAAAGTTTGAATCACTTCAGGCTCAGGGTTTTTGAATGTCTGCTCCTAAGCCTAGTGCCTTTGTGACTGACACCCAAGTCTGAGCACTCATTTTAGTTTAGCCCAAGTGGGTACTTGCAGACGTTACATTTAGATTCACCTAACAAAGGTTAGGTTGATCTAAATGCCCATGTGTGCAGAAGTTGTGGGGAAGGGGGTATTAATCAGGCCAGAAATGGTGGGCCCAATCTAAGTTAGTATACCTGAGTAGATGAACTAAGATCTGGAATAGGTTAGACTGATCAATTGAATGTTTGGAATGTAACCCCAGCTGCTTCAATAGCCCAGCTTCTCACCCCAGCCCCAGGGCTCTGTTCTTCCTCCTCCCTCAACCCTGACCAAGCTATTTTTAGTCCACTGACTCCCCCATCCCCAAATAGACACCCCCCTCCCTGTGGACTCATCAGCCCCTTCCACAGACTTTCCAACCAGCCCATGGACCCTTTAGCCTCCCTGATCCCATCTGCCTTTCCCCCCTACCCCAAGTTACTTATATCAGGTTTGTGGCACAGCTTATAAAACTGGCACAAGTCTTCACAAGCCACTCCTGATCTATGATCATGCTGTTTAAAGTAAGCTGCATAAATGTAGACCAGGTGCAGTGAGCATCTGCATGTACCAGCTTGAGCACCCCAACAGCAAGGTGAAGGTAGTTTCTTCACTTGCTCATATTCTTTGTGTTGCAAAGCTCTGTAACTCTTTTTCCTGTCAACTGCAGGTTGGTAAACTAGCCCACGGATAAAGTTTCTCAATTAAAAGTGTTTTGTGTGTGGTTGGTAGGAAATTTGGTCTCACACATGGGGGTGAACCTAGGTTAACTATATAGGGAACATATGCCCTTGTTTGCATTCTCCACAATTTACACGTATGGATAATCCTGGGAGTTCTACTATGAAGTGCTCTTTTGTGTTGTTCTGGGAGTTCTGTTATGGTGGATTATTATTATGTAAGCATGCCTTCTTTTTCTCCATTTAACAACGATGGAAAATTACATTTTCCATTTCCTTCTAATCGGGGCTGAATCATTTTTCAACAAAGATTTTTTTTTCATTTGCTGCAAAATGCATCTTCAGTCAATCCAAAACTATTTTTGAAGTCTGTGAATAACTTTAGCCTCATGGAAAAAGTGAAGATTTAAAAAAAAATGTTGTTTCTGACATAAGCTTGTCTTGGAAGTACTCAGAATCCAATGAATGGATCCAAACTCAGGAATCTGGTAACTACAAAAAAGGACCCTATGGCAGGATTTTAATAAAGTTCCTGTATTAAACCTTGTGCTGAACAAGCCAAGTAAGGTGGAAAATACTCCACATAGATGATGCTATTTTGCTGTGCAAGTAGACAGAGGTGGTTAGTCATGTTAGTCCACAGACAGGCAGAAAGTAGAGCAGGGTGGCACCTTCAAGTCTATTCAAACATTCCACTTCAACCAGTATAAATCACAGTTCCATCAGTTGAGATGTTTTATGAATGAGTGTTCACAGCACTTCAACCATTAAAAAAAATGGCCTATGCAATAGAAATTTCCACTGTAAACATTCAAACAAATGCACACAACCCAAATTGACTGGGGACTCAAGGGTGCCTTCTGGCATCCCAGGGTATCTTTTTTCTACCCTTCCTCATCCCCTCTGTGACTCACTGTGCACTATACTGCAGCAGCCTGAGTGAGAGTCCCTCCACCTGAGAGCTCAGGAGATGGGAATGCCCAGTCCACCTCCCACCTGCATGTTGACCCTCCCACCTGGTGCTGGCAGGGGAAAGACCACCCACTAGTGCTGGACCCTGGCCCATGCCCATGCCCATCCCCAAGCTCCTTTAATCCCCCACTCCATCCAGACACAGCCCACCCCCATGCTCCTGAGACACCCAAAACTGCACCCCACCTGGTCACAACATGGTCTGATCTTTCCCTCCCACGGTCCCCAGAGACCCCTGCCTCCCTCCCCTTCTGCACAGAAATATCCCAGCCTGCCCCCAGCCACTTGAGACACCCGAACCCACATAGCCTGTCCTGACCTTGCTGCCCTAGATATGCATGACTGCTTCTCTAATTCTACATTCTGCATAGACTCTACCTGGAAAACTAGGCCATGTGCTGATGGAGGCACGGACTCAGGTTGCAATGGGGCCAAAAACCCAGTTTTTGGACAGGAGGAGTTGGGGACTGTCAGATCAACCCTACCTCTCTCATCCCAAAACTGTGGGGATCCTACCCCTGCCTGGACTGACACTGCCTGTGCACTGTGCCCCCCCCCCCCCCAATTCCTGGAGATTCCCCAAACCCCCACACACCCATGTTCCCAGCCCCCACATTCTGCCCTCCTCCCCATTTCCATCTCCCTGATGCTCCCCTCTTCTACCGCCCCATGGGCCCTGTGGCAGGCCAGTATGGCGTGCTCCTGCACTGAGCCACCTACCTTGCTGCACCCAACCACCTTCCGGGTTCTGAGTGCCTCCCTGGGGGCACCTCACATCTGGCTGACCCCCTCTTCCTGGAGCACATCTGCTAGCCTAGGGGTAATGGTGCCACCAGTCAGGATCTGGAGTGATCCTGGCTCTGTACCCCCTGAGAAACACAGGCCTAGTAGCCTTTGAGGGTGCTTGACCAACTTCAAGAACTTGGGGTGCTTCTCTCAGTCTGAAGCACAAATAGTAGTCTCCCTTAGTCAGCTGAACCAAGGGGGCCCCGAGGCACAGTTTAGGCCCACTCCCAATAAGTCTCCCATGCTAGGTACAAAGGAGAACTTTATTGGTTACAAAGAGTAGATTTGGAATAGGGTACAGGGTAGAGCAATATCAGAGAAATTCCATAGAGCAAACTGGCATAGCTGGGTGGCCTTTGATCATGCATCTGAGGTACTGCAAGCTATATATCTAGTTAGGTCTCTGGTAGGTTACTCAAAAGTATCATGCAGAGGCAGGTGGAGATTCCCTCTGGAGGCAGGCAGTTCATTGATCATGAGTTTCAAGAGAGAGAGCAGGTTTCAGATGGTTCAGCTCCTCTCTAAAGAGCTACCGCCTCTCCTCCTGGGCAGTCCTTAACTTAAATGACCTCATTTACCTGGTTCAATGAAGGCCAGCACCTGTTGGCTGCCAGCCAACCAATTTGATATGCATCACTGGTTGCTGGGCAGACAGGCGTTGCTCAGAACAATAGGGACCCCAAGCCCCTCACCTAGGTATGTGATGCCAGTCATGTTGACAGAGGGAGCAGGTTACTCCCCTTCCTCAGGAATGTATCCAGCTCAGGTTACAACTCAGGGTTACCTAAAGAGCCCATGGGATGTCTGCCCTTTGCAGGGATCATGTTAATCAAACTGTCACATAGCAGAGTTTTTGGGGAGAGACAGAGGTAGCATTCTGCCACAGGCCTTACCTGTACCACTGGGCCATGTCAATGTGGAAGGGAAAAGGGAGGATGGGGTGAGGTCTCAGTGGGTGCAGGACCCCAATAGTTTTTGGACAGCAGGAAATGTGATCTTGCAGACTGAACTAACACCCCTTGCCTGCAAATTAGGGGATCCCATCCTCACTGGAACCTGCCCCTTCCCTGTCCCACCCCTCCTCCTCACAGCTCATCTCTATGGTCTCCAGAGACCCCTAACCATCTGCACCCCTCTGCTTGGACACAGCTCATCCCATTCCTGGACCCCTATTTCCCCTCCCCATGGACTACTGGGCCATATCACCTTCATTCCTCCGGCCCCCCCATGAACACAGTTTTCCTCTTCCCCCCAAGGGGACCCTGAACCCACCCTTCTGCATAGACACTCACCAGCCTATCCCTGCTCCCTATCCCCAGCCCCCCCAGATAGCCCTGTATGGATCCTATCCAATGGGCTGGAAAAGTAAAGACCTGCATTGGATCTGACAGATTACCCACAAGGGTAAAGATCCATTGAGCTACTGGAGGGGAAGCCGACAGGCTTGAGAGACAGCTCTCTGACAGCCTGACAGCTGAGGGAGATAGCAGTGTTATGTAGGGGAGAAAGGCAGGGTCCTTTGGGGCACCAGCCACTTGGCACTGACTTGTGCCCTGGACCTCTATCACCAGTACCAGGCAGACAGAAGAACCTGCAAAGCATGCTGAGGTATGTGCTCTGGATCCCCTGGCTGAGTACTTTTAGCATTACAGGCTGTTTGCAGAGCATACAGATGTGGCGGAATGCCAGGCTAGCGGTTCCGGCACCGCTTAGGGGAGCCGCGAGCTTTGCGAAGCTGTGCGAGTGCGCGTCTTGTGGGGCGGGATTGAGGTAGCTTTATAGCCGCCCTTGAGGTTCGCCGAGTTGGCACAAGTAGACGGCTTAGAGTAAGTTGTTCGTTTTCTTTGTAATAAGTCTATAGGATGTCCGTTGGTTCACGAGGTTCCAGAGCCAGCCCTTGCATTCCAACACTGGAACTAGTCCAATGCTAGGTGCGGCTGCCGACCCCTTAAGTCCCAGACTGGTCAACAGCTCATTGAGATGGGATGTTAGTAGAAGAAGTTAATACAGAGTAGATATAAGGTAAAACAACAAGGTTTTATTCACTCACCTGGCCTCACCCTCTTACAAGTAAGAGGTGAGGCCGGTTGGAACAAAGCTGCAGTAAATACAAGTATAGCGAGCGTAGATATGCTGTCTAAGCTACGATGAGAGGCAGTCGAGAAGTAGCGTCTCCGATGTTTCTTCAGTTACAGTATGCTGGATACAAAGGGGGTCTGTTGGTTCACGGGGTTCCAGAGCCAGCCCTTGCGTTCCAGCACTGGAGCTAGTCCAATGTTAGGTGCGGCTGCCAGCTCCTTAAGTCCCAGAACTGGTCAACAGCTCATAAATGGGATGTGAAGTACAGTACTGTAACACGGTGAGTCGTTGTCAATTGTCGGGTTTGAGGCCTTTGTCTTCGCTGGGATACGCCCAGGTGGGGAGGCTGAGAACCGGTCTGCAGGGTGATCGGGCCTACAGAGTTTTCCAGTTGTCGTCTCTGCTGCTTCCTGCTTCTTTGTCTCTTTTATAGATGTTGGTTGGACTGCCTCTATGACACAAACTATGATATAAGATAATTTCTTTTACATAATAGTTACTAGGCAGATTCTCTACATAAGTTTCATTTCTGCAAAATTGACACTTTTTTAGCTAAGAAGTAAAAGTTACAGAATACAGGTGTGTGGCTTACTGCCAATAGAGAATAGTACCAGGCACTTGCTTTGGTTAACAGTGAAGGCTTCAAGGTTACATAAATGCGATAGTGCCGCGTGGCAGTTGTACAGAAAAGAGAAAAAAAAAACAACATAAAAAGAAAATAATATAAAACAGTTACAACAGATAGCCTTGTGCACTTAGGAACAGGGTACCCCCATTGAAAAAAGAAAAACCAACCAGTTGAACTTCAACCAGTTGATTTGAATATTTGTATACACCCTTAGAAACAAGGGTTCAGAGGCATGAACTTTCATAGGCAACAACCTGTTTCACTGAATGCTATAATTACATTTCCTGTGAATGCTCATGCGTCTCTGGACCAGTTAGCGTTAGCCTCTAATGTGCCACCCCACCCTACCTGCTGCCTTAGTACATGAAAACAATCTGGAATCTACATATCCAAAATATTATAGGAATATATGTAGCAGGCTTACCTTTCGGAGCTTGGGTTGAGTCCCAGGATTGAGGGTCTGCTGTTTGATTGGTAAAACCTGCCCACCAATCTGGAGACAGCACAAGGGAAGCAATGCCCCACCCTTTTCTGAAGGGAGGGGACAAAGAACAGCTGGACCTGAATTGGAACAGCACTAGCCAGGTCCAGAGAACTTTGGGGGGTGGAGCCCCTGAAGAATATAAAAGGGAAGCATGCTCAGCAGGCTAGGGAGATGATGAGGAAGAGAGAGGAGCTCCAGAGATGGCCAGCCTCAGGATCCTGCTTGAGCTTCAGTGGTGCACAAATTGGTCCAGGGGAATCAGGCTGTAGGAGCCGCTTGAGGCAGCTTGAGCCTGTGAACCCAGCAAGTGGCTGGGCAGTCAGTGTACAGATCAGCACACAGAGAGCTGGCCCTGGGAGCAGTTCAAGGCTGCTTGGCCCCACACTGTGTGTAGATCAGCACATGGAGAGTTGGCCTCAGGAGCAGCTTGCAGCTGCTCAGGCCTTACCCAGTGCACAGGTCAGTACATGGAGCACTGCCTTGGAAGCAGCTTGTGACTGCTCACATTAGCCCCAGCCCTAGGCCAAGTGACCAGAGCCTCACAGCGTGGCTCCACTTTTAACTAAGAGAGCCCCAGTGCCCAGAGCAGGGCCTGGGAAAGGGGAGAACCCCCAGTGTGAGAGACTGGGGAGTCAGAGCCTGCAAGGGCTTCGCTCCCACGTGAGAGAGAGTGCCCTGGGTACCCAGTGCAGGGTGCTGGGCTGCCGACGAGAGCCAAAGGCGCCACTGGAGAGAGGCTCTTGTGGGATCAGCTACCAAGGGATAAGCCTTGACTTCTCCAGAGAGGAAGTGTGAGTTATTGGGGAAGTGAGCCCCACAGGGGAGGCTGACATGGGTGAGGAGGGTCTGTCGCCTCCACCGTCCATTGTGGGAGGGGCGTATCCGCCTCCCAGGGCCCTAAAGGGGAGGGACTTCAGTGAAACCCCTTGGGAAGGTGCTGAGTGCACTCCCTATTTTGAGGTTGTCATGTTAAGGGCTATATAGCTAGGGGTATTCTTTAAGGGGGGTTATATGGTTTATGTATTTTAATGTCTCAATGTGTATATTAGTATTGTTGTTTGTGAAGATTTAAAAAAAATACTATGGTTAAGTTACTATCCCTTTGTGTTAATTGTGTTGTGTAGGTTGTAAGTTATTTGGTATTATATGTAAATTGCTGAATCTTATACACAGTATTATATGTTAAGCCTTGTAAATATTCTGTTTCATATTAAGTGTCTGTATTTATTCTTGTAATAAATTGTACATAGTTAAGTATTTGGTTTTGGCCTAGCTCTATAAAGAGGGGAGGAAGCTGGCCCCTTCCTCAGCACCACTGTCATTGGAGGACAGGGCACACCCCCCAGGTATACCTGGGCTATGTACAGAATGCCTGCTTTCGTAGAAATATAATAGCAAAATGTTGATCTTCATATTATTCTTCAAAGACACAATGAGCACTTCCACACTTCTTCCAGGTGTGAGGGAAGGGCAGCACTGCCTCCGAGCGCTGCTTTAATTAAAGTTCCATCATGTCTCATGTATCAGCATCCCTGCACTTAAAAATGGTGATAAAGCTTGAACAAGCTTTACTTCAAGCACTCCCACCGCCATTTTTAAAATGTGGGAATGCTGATGCAGGCAGCTGCTGCAGTGTGGCAGTTGTCACACTCCAGCAGAACTGGTCAACTGAGTCTGCTTTGATGTCCTGGAATTCTAGGGCATTGGAGTAACCTCCATGCTCATGTGTAGAAGCCCAATAATTTTCTTGCTTGCCACTTAATACCATTTGGAGGCTTATTTTTTCTTGTTTTATTTTTTTTTCCCCCCCTTTTCTTTTACTTCCCTTTAAAAACACAAGTGCAGAGCTTCTCAATCAGTGTCCCCCAGCCCTCTGGGGTGTCTTAAGATCTTTTCAGTAGTGCTGCAGGGTGTCACACAATATCAGATGGTTAGGTGTGCAAACAATTCACTAGATAAACCCAGAGGCTATATCCAGATGAGCACAGACATTTGTTTCCCTGGGGTAAGCAGTACTCTTCTGCTTATAAAGGCCCCTCCCTGCCCCCTTCTGGTCACCTGACCAGCACAGTTGCCCCAGCAACCATCACCTGAGCTGCCCTTGTGATTGGCAGCTGCCCTTATTCCTGCCTAGGAACAGGGCACCTCAGTGTCCCTGTGACAGTGGGGTAGGGGAGGCTGGGGCCCCCAGTTGTGCTGGACCCAACAGCCTTACCTAAGGTCCAGGGGAGCTGTAGCTATGGTGTTGCTGCAGCTGAGAGCCTGGCCAGCATCCAGAGTGTGGCTCTGGTTTTGGGCAGCAGGCACTGTGCAATGTGCACCGCACTTTTTTGATGTAGGTTTCTTTGACCCTGTAATCTCCCTGGGTTAAAGAACCCCCATACTGCAAAATAGCAGTGTAGGAAATGCCAGGATATGTGTGGTGTGGTGTCTCAGACGGATCAGCTGTGCCAAATATCGCTTGTCCACACTCATGTGAATGTGGCCAGAGATTTCAAATAGAAATCAATAGTTGTGGTCTAATTTCTTTGCAACAGAAAAACTCCTTTATTTTTCTGTAGTCAAAAAAGAGTGAAAATGAAGAGGTAGCAGTTTCCAAGGAGTGCCTTGAATCTATCCAGGGGGTGTTTCAAATCTGGGTTAAAAAAAAGGTTGAGAACCACTGTACAAGTGCAAAAAGTGTATTTTAAGTCAGGATCTGAAGGAAGGAAAGAGAAAGGCGTAGAAATTGTTGGACATGACACAGGGAGATGGTTCTAAACATAAGAGACAGAATGAAAATAAGAGAGAACTGAGAGCTACATTATAGAGATGTTTTACAGTTAAAGAGTAATCAGGGTTGGTAAAGATTGGATGCTGAAAAGTTCTTTAGACAAATTCTACAGAAATACTGTTAGATATTGACTGTACATTCTTAGGAGTATTTTATTAGGTATTTGGGAGGCAAAAAACTAAGCCATTGCTTTCATAAAGCACCAAGATTGATGCTTGAATGAGTTACTGGGGAAGTGAGCCCCACAGGGGAGACTGACATGGGTGAGGAGGGTCTGTCACCTCCACTCTCTATTGTGGGAGGGGCGTGTCCACCTTCCAGGGCCCTAAAGGGGAGGGACTTCAGTGAAACCCCTTGGGGAGGTGCTGAGTGCACTCCCTATTTTGAGGTTGTCAACACTCCAACATAGCAATAGCAATATAAAAAAATAATCTGTCACCTTTCTAACTGATCACATAAAGAAAAATATCACTAAGGTAAAGCACTTCTTTGGAGGAATTCATTAAGACTGATTGCATGGCAAAATATATGTGCATATCTTTATAGGTTCTGGTCCTAGATTTGTCCTGTTTAGTTGGCATACCTGGTGCCTCCTTTGAGGTTTGACAGCTTATTTATAGCATGCTAGTACCAAACTGACTTGAAACAGTTCATCTACAGTGTGCACATGAAGCATTTTGAGAGTCTGCATTCTTTTGTTTAGCCTTTTTGTTCCTTATACCAGTACTTTACATCATTCACAATCCTGTATGCATTTAAGTACCAATTAATGAAAGCACTAAAGCTTCTCTTTAGGGTTCAAGAGGTCTACCCATATATTCCACTAATCCAATAAACAACAATAAATATGAACAGCTCAGTCCTTATTCATACAGTATCACTAGTTGCAGCTGAATGACCTGTGAATGTAAGTGCACTGTATTTCAGCCAAAAAATGTGAAATGTCCACATATATTCCAAAGAGAATATCACAATCAGTGTATGCTTAATTTCAGATAGCAAAGGTTTAGGGTTCTCTGCATGAAGATATTCAGGGAAAGTCAAAGACGAATGAAGTAAAGGCATGAATTTCAAGTGCATTAAATAAAGAGCCTTACATATGCATCTGGGAAATCTCCTGCAGAAATATAGTAGCCTTAGTTTCCTTTAGCTGAATTCACCTTGAAAAAAACAACAACTGGAAGATCCACACACAGGCTTCATGCATATTAACTAATTATGGGGTGGCGACACATGTTCAACTTAACATTTACTGTGTGCAGTTAAAATGCAGGTAGATGCACGTTCAAGTAATTCAGTGCATGTTAAGTGCCCTCCTGGCATTGCAAAGTTCCCTTTCAGGCAAGGGTTTTCTCCTAACAGGTACTTCACTACATTATTGCAGCTGCTTGCAGACTTTAAAAAAAAGAAAAAGCTATGCCTTATCAAAAGAAGCACTGTGTTGGTTTGAGCTGGCTCTGCAGGGTCTGTATAGATCAGGTACTTCAGTGAGGCTTTTTGGTGCTTTTAGCTAGAGTTGATTCAATCAACTATTAGATAAAAGCACCAAAAAAACCCACTAAAGTGCCTGATCTTTACAGATGGCAGGTAAGCCAGGCCCAACTAGAATACTACCTCTTCTGGGCATATGTTGGGCTTGGTGCAGAAACAGGTCAAGTTTAAAGTGCTATTTGGGGTTTTGTTTGTTTATGTCTGCAAGTAGCCCTTATTCCAAAGATTTGCAGCTGTTACAAGTGAATGTGTGACACCACCCCGATGCAGCTGTTGTAAGAGAACACGTGACAAAGCCCTAATAGTTTACATTCAGGCCTTTGGTGAATATAGCTAAACTTTCCAGGTATACTGAGTCAGTCATGGACAGTGTTTTACTATTTCAAACCAGGGTCATTTTGTGGAAAATTGATGGTGCTGTTAGACCAAAGGGCTGGAATGTGCTTCAAAGGATTTTACAGGCCCAGGGTTCAGAGTTTGCAGTGTACACAGGTGGGAACATTTCCCATAATGTATTGCTTTTTAGTTGGCTACAATACATTTTCCTGCCCATTTATCCAACATCACCTCTCAATCTGAAGTGTTAAAGCTTCACCTCTTCCTACATGTTTAGAAGTAGCTACAACTACAGTGGAAGATAGCTGGGAGCAGGCCCTGTATGAAGATGGGCCTGGGGGCAGTGTCGGGGCCAGGAGTCCCCTCACCTGTCCCACATGTGCCCAGATTGAGGCTCTGGAGGGACAGGTGAGGGAAGTCCAGGCAGAGGTGAGCAGACTGCAAGGGATCAGAGCTGCAGAGGCGGAAACTGATGGGTATTTTCATTCTCTGCAGGGCCAGACACCTAGCGCAGAGACATAACAAGAGGGTCCCAAGGCAGCTGAATGGAAGATGGTTACCTCCAGAGCCCGACAGCATGCGACTGTGACTGCTTCCGTCAAAAAACTGGGAAACAGATATGAAGCCCTGGCAGCACTGGAGGATGATGCAGCAGAGGAAGTCCTGGGGGAGACATATCCACAACAACCATGCAAGCTGAACGACAACCAGGCAGCCAGAAGAAGAGACGCCGGGTCATTGTGGTGGGTGACTCCTTCCTGAGAGGCATGCAGGGGCCTATTTGTCGACTGGATCCCACGGCACGGGAGGTTTGTTGCCTGCCCGGTGCCAGGATCCAAGACATCACTGTGAGGATTCCCAACCTCATCTGACCCTCTGATTACTATCCCATGGTTTTCGTCCATGTGGACATGAATGATGCAGCCAGGAGTAGTCCTTACAGTTCTTAGAGTCCACACTTTAGAGCTCTTTTTTGTGATATTGTTTTTTGGGCCAGCTGTACAGTTGGAAGAACTGTTGAAGAAATGTCTAGGTAACAGGTGCCCTTCCTCAAGTCACCTTATCCAACAGGACTTTTTCCCCTCTATGCAGCACTGGTCAGGCTGCAGCCAGAGTACTGCATTCAATTCGGGGTGCCACAATTCAAGAAGGATGTGGACAACCTTGAAATGGTCCAGAGGAGGGCCACTCATGTGGTTAGAGGCCTGCAGGGAAGGCCCTGTGAGGAAAGGCGGAGGGACCTGGACCTTTTCAGCCTCGGCAAGAGAAGGCTGAGGGGGGATCTTGTAGCAGTATACAAATTTACCCAGCGGGGGGAGGGGCAAGGGGCAGCAGGGAATAGGAGATGCTCTGTTTACCAGGGCACCCCATGGAATAACCAGAAACAATGGTTACAAGCTGATAAGAGTAGATTTAGTTTGGACATCAGGAAGAGCTTCTTCACAACCAGAATCTGAACAGGCTTCCAAGGGAGGTGGTGCTCTCTCCTACCTTGGGGATCTTCAAGAGGAGACTGGACAAGTGCCTGGCTGGGGTCACATGACCCCAGCACTTTTTCCTGCCATGGGCAGGGGGTCAGACTTGATGATCCTTTGAGGTCCCTTTCAACCCTAGTATCTATGAACCTATGAATCTATTAGATATCTTCTCTTGCTATCTTTTCATCTTGATCTCCTTCCTATCCCTGCCTTGTTGGCAGACAAACACACACACACAAGGAACTGGCACAACATAATCCCAAATGACTATATATTTATCAGGCAGTATTTGTAACCATATTCATCACTGTAAGCTACAGTTAGTACTAGAAGAGATTTTTTGGGTATATAATGGTGTTCTATTACTTTCTGGGGATTTTCAATGCTCCCACAATTCATGACCACTCGCCTGAAATTCCTGGCATACTTTCTCTTGAGATGCTCCTTGAAACCCCATTAATGCTCTTGCATCCTCTTTTATGCTCTGAATCTCAGTGAACCTCTTACAATCTTTTGTCCCATAGCATTCCTACACACAGCTACTTCAATCCTCTCTTGATGCTCTCTGACCCTTCCATGTTGCCACAATCATTTCTGCTACTCTGAGGCTTCCCTAACATTCTACTACAGGCTCACAAATGCTTCCTTGACAGATGAGTATTTAATGTACTATCTAAAGTGTTGAAATAAATGGCAAATGACAGATAAAATGTTGAAAATAACATGTTACTTCAGCACTTTATGCTTCATCAGCTTTTTATTTCAACACTTTACACTTGAAGTGTGAAAATGATAGGGTTTATCAAGGGCATTTATCTTTGAGTAATGTTAGCATGCAGGGTTGTGATATAAACCATCTACATTCCTTGCAGCTAAAATGTGCCAAATTCCCAAAGTGCAATTTGCAGGAATTTGCTGAATTCCATTACTTTTTATGGGCATTTTCTTTGCAAAGCACTTGTTGTCAGTGTTCATAGACTCAACTGTTACCAGAGGCTCCTCCTTCTGTAGAATCAAAAGAGATACAAATTGAAGTTATGAACATGGGAAAAGATGAAATAGAAGACTACAATATTTAATGTGGAGACAGAGCAAGCAAAGGAAATTAGACAAAGGTGCAGTGATTCAGTGTAGTGGAACAGTGCAAGTTTCCTCCAGGAAGATATTTTGTCAACTGCAACCGGTTCTGTGCTCACAGATTGAATTTGCTAAAGTAGTACAATACAGAATGTTTGTAGGAGGCTGAGAAAGCCAGCCCTTCCCTAAATGCTCAAAAACTGCATGTTAGACAATATCCAGGAGTTGGATGGGACTTTACATTTTGCAAATTATGTTTTTCTTTGTGATGTGGCACACGTGAGCTAAGAACAAAGTTCAAAGGTTATTCACAAACCTTTCACTATATGTATACTTAGTTCATTATGGTTTTTGTGTACATGACCATCTGCCTAATATTGTTCCCTAAGCAATTGCTAATATTGTTCATATAAGCCTTGAGGAGAAGGTGCAAGAAACTCTGGGCTTGGACAGATGTTCAGTATTTCCTGCTCTCTCAGGACAAGCCACAAGTGTACATAAGTTCATATTTTTTTCTCCCAGGGTAAAAGTGGCCACTCTGGGAGAAAAATAACTCTAGAGCAACCTGAGTGAATTGTTCCCTGGAGAATATCTCTCAGGAGACATAACTTCTGTACAGGCAGCAGATGCAGAGCGGACCTCCACATCCCAGTGTGCTTTGCTCCCCCACAGGGGAAGGGAGAACTGTGCAGTTTCAGCCGGGCAGGGAGCAGACTATGCCCTCCCTCCTTCCCCCCCAGAGTGCTTTGGGTGCAAAAGCCCAGGACTGAAGCACTTGGGGGGTGTTATGCTCCCAATTTTTTCCCTGCCTGAATCACACTGTAGCAGTTGGGTGCAGGGAAGCATACAAGCATATGCCCAGCCCAGCTTTATGTGGGCTGCAACACAGTATAGGGACAGGAAAGACTGGAAGACTCTTCTGTGTGTGGCACAGACCCTGCCTTCACCTTCCCTGACCCTGACCATTCCTGCCTACATTCACTTAAAAAAGAAAAACCTGAAAAGCTCTCTGGGCCTCTTGCTCTAGGGACCTCTGGTAGTCCAGCATCCACACTGCAGGCTCTTTGGTTCTCTGTTTGAACTTCTGTACAGGTCAGTTTCTTTCAGGAAAACAAGCCTGGGGGAGTTGTCCTGAATGATTTCAATGTGTGTGTACAGCCTCTGAGATAAGCATTTATTGAATAGCTTGCATGCAAGAAAATTTCCTCATACCTATCTCAGAGATAGAATTATACTATTCAGCATGAAGATTTATGTCCTGTCCTAACTTTTTTTTTACTATTATAAATACTTTTAAAATTCTTGATGCTCTCACCATCTATAAAAATGCCTGATTTTGGGGGAAAGGTGGAGGTGGGAAATGACTAGACTGTAGAGCACTTTAAACCTTTGCCAGGGGAGTTTCACAACTTTGGCCTAAAGCAGGGGTGGGCAAAATATAGCCTGCCTGCTAACTGATTGGAACTGGCCCATGGGGGGGCATCTTCCAATTGATTGGATCTGGCCAGTGGCTGCCCCCACAGTGGTCTGCACAGGGTAGCCCATACCATGCTCCCACCCACACCTGCTAACCCTGGTCCCAGCCCCAGACAGTGTGCACAGCTTCCCAAAGGGGCTGCTTGTGGTAAGGCTGCAGCTTTGGAGATAGTGCTTGGCTCTACCTACCTCCAATGACTCCTGCTGCACCACTCTGGGGGGGAGGAGAGAGGGTGGGGAACTATAGCTGGGTGGCTCCTGCCCCAGCACAGGGCTCCAGCTTCAGCTCCCAGCTGCTTTCCACCCATTCAGTTGCTCATAGATGGCTGCTCATCGTACTAGTGGGTGGAAAGTGGCCTGGGGCTGGAGCCAGATCCTTGTACACTGGTTGCAGCTTCCTCTCTTCCTGGAGTAACACAGCAGCAGCAGCAGGAGAAGGAACCACAGGAGGCAGGGGGAGCTGAGCAGCAGCTGAGTAGCTGCAGCCACACTAGGAAACTGTACTCACTGGCTGGGTCTGCCAGGAGCAGATGGGAACATGGTGCTGGCTGCGCCGTGTGGGAGAAGGTGGAGTAGCCAGAACACAGAGCACAGTGGAGGCAACCATGGACCGCACCTGCACCTGCACCTGCACCTGCACCGTACCACCCGAGTGAGTTCTGCTGCAAGCATCCCCTGCCCCCACCTTCCCTTACCCCCAGCTGATTCCCGGGACCTAGCACCAAGCAGTCATCCCCCCCACACACACATATGCATGCTCCCCCACATGCCCACCCCACCCCACACTTCCCAAAACACACCCCACATACCCACTCCCTCATAAATCTCCCCTTTGAGCTATTATGCAATCACCTCTATATATGCTACTCAAAAAAATTAGGACTTTTTAAAATTAAAATATGTTAGAGTAGATATTTCATTTTTAGTATATGATTTTTATTATCTATCATTTGTTAAAATGGTATCTTCTAAAAGATTTTGTTGTGCTATCCTTGACAGCTCACCAAAACTCATTAAGTAGTCTTCCAGCTGAAATAATTGCCCGCTTCTGGCCTAAAGTATCAGTACCAAAAGCAAACAAAGCCTATTTTATTAAAAGTTAGCATCTAATATAAAGGTGGGGTTTTTTCTCTCCTTGTATTGAAACCAGATAATTGATTGTGTGCTCTTTACAGCTGGGATTATGTATGATGCAACTTCAATCTTTGGAAAATGTTTGATTTGTTTGTATTAGAGCTGTGGTCTGTGCTTCTTGATATACAGTCTTTTTCTCCAGGGCTTTCTTTTTTAAATATTGCATTACCGTGATTCATGCATAGTGTTTACAGGGTGCATTTATTGAATTTACTAGTTTCCTTTTTTTGTAAGCGTTCTCCATTCCCCATAGTCATAATTAGGAATAAATTGGTAATTGTAGCACAGCTGTTACACTCTGCTAATTTGAATGGGCATAATCAAATTCCAATAATGTAATAGGTACCAGATCCATTTTGTACAGATTATTATGACACCCCTCACCAGTAAGAAAGTAAGTAAGAAGAAGTAAGAATTCCCTTTGTACAATTTTTCTAAACAGTAGGACCATATTAATGTCTGTGAGGAGAAGGATGAGGTTGAAAGCTAATTTGCAGAAGATGTCAGAACTGTGTCAAGGAGTGGGTTTTGGAATAAGCTGAGGTTAACTGGGGAAATGTGAAATAGCAGGGAAACTGTTGTGGAGCAGGTGAAGAAAGTAATGCCTAATTTGTACAAGGGCTACATTTACAACCAGCACCTAGATAGTGATGGCATCTGGATCAGGTATAATTACATTATTTTTTTTCAAGCCCCTTTAAGGGCATGGACAAAATTGGTGCCATCTTAAAATAATATTTTCATTGTACAAGTACTTAGCACTTATATATTGTATTTAATGCATAGATCTCAAAGTATTTTACATAGGTGTGTAAATATTACATGCATTTTACCAATGGGGAACTGTAACAGGGAACCCAAGCCCTGTTACTCAGGCACAACAGGGGAAGAAGAGAAAGGAACATACCCTTGTTGGAAGCCAAGCCATGGGGACTTGAATGGGAGAAGGGATACAGAGAGCAACCTGTGGGGGATGTAAGACTGGAAGCCAGGGACTGCTAAGAACTGGGGAAGGCTGCAGGGGAAGAAAAGCCAAATTGTTCATTAATCTGAGCAGAAACACTTGGGCCCACCTTCAGGGCAGCAGTTAGGTGACTGAAAAAGGGGTGCAGCCTGGCCACACACAAGAACAGGCTCTGCACTGGGGTTGGCAGTTCAAGCCCAGAGGGGACATGGTAGGGTATGGGATGGAGGCCAGAGCTTACTAAGAGTAGAAAAGGAGGTACCACAGGAGCTGGACAGGGAATTAAGGCAACTTCTTGTGTGGGTAGCAATAGTTATGGCCCTGAAGGGCTTGTAGTTGAGTTGCAACTAGATGTTTAACTGTTTGTGTTGTGGTTTTTCATCGATGTATTTAAATTTAAGACCAGAGAATAGGATGAGATTCAACACTGACAAGTACAAGGTGATGCACCTGGGGAAGAAGATCCAGCAGCATACCTACAGGCTGGGGAACTCCCTTCTCATCAGTGCAGAGGCAGAAAAGGATCTTGGAGTCATCACTGATGCCAAGGT
>NW_017728886.1:193167053-193208853 GCF_001723895.1 Crocodylus porosus
GTCAGGCTGGCTAGGATCTGGAACCAACTTACAAGAGAAGTGATGCTGGCTCCTGCCCTGGGGGTCTTTAAGAGGAGGTTAGATGAACATCTTGCTGGGGTCGTTTGACTCCAGTACTCTTTCCTGCCATGGCAGGGGGTCGAACTTGATGATCTGCTCAGGTCCCTTCCGATCCTACTAACTATGGAACTACGAAACCAGAGGACTGGGAGCAGCTTTAGGGGCAGAGGAGGCATGAATGGGATGCCTAGGAGGCACCCTCTGCTGCAGGGCTGAGGCCCATAGAGCCAGGGCCTGAATCAGTGGGCAGGGGCTGAGGGGTCTTAGTGAAAGAAAAAAGGGGCTAAAGCCAAAAATGCTGAAGCCTGGACAAGGGATGGGGATCAAAGGGCCCAGTGTTAGTTTGCGCAAGAGAGAGCAAGAGATACTTTGTGTCCCAAGGCCTGAGCCCCAGTTCAAGCAAGCCAAGTTGGGCCCATGGAATAGCAAAAAGACTAGGAAGACCAGCCAGACTTCACCAGCCTTTATCAGCAGCCTCCCCTCTTCACTAACACTATCATGGTGTGGCAGGAGAGGCATCGGGGAAGACCCTGAGAAGTGGGAGTGAGGGCTAGTAGAAGCAGAGTCCTGCTATTTTCCATTACAGTTGAGCTCCAGTGTGGAGCTTTGTGTTTTATAGATGCACAGATATGTTTTATAGATAGTAGTCAATCAGAAATGTTTTTATTGGTGGTGGTAATGGTATTTCCCTGCCAAACCAAATGGTTTTTCTTTTCTTTTCTTACAGCTCTGTTTAAAAAATATAATATATTTCAATTGCACATATTAGTTCAAAATGAAAAATAATTAAGAAAACAATGAAATGACACATGATCACTTTCAGTTGTTCAAATGTTTCTGCTCAGACAATTTAAAAATGACGGTTATTACCAAATAGTTCTGATCAGCCCACACCTGCACGTTATGTTAGATAAAATATTCAAACAAAAAGGTTCATTATCCTCTAAAAACAGTTACTCTGTCCAGTTACAGTGGAATTGAATAATTTTCATAGACCTAGAAAGATTCTATAAATTCTGAGTAGGAACCCATATAGTTTATCAGCATATGACATCTTGTGACAGAACAATTTCGCCCCTTAGAAGTCAATAATATGTTTTTCTCTGCTAATTTGTTATTTCAAGATTCTACGTTTTTTTCTGTAATTATCTTGTACAGAGTAGGGAGCTGAATTTCTAAAATTGCTTTAAGTGTTTATTCATTTCTTCAGGAGAAAAAGACACATTATAGCTGTGACTGGATTTGGCAGATAAAAGAAGTTGATAGAAAAATTGTTTTATATAAAATACTGACAAAACTGTTAATTTATCTGTTAACTGACTTCACCCCTGAATCTGGCCCTTTGCCATTCATCTGGTTCACAGGGCTAGGAGGTTGAGCACCACTGTGTTGGTATCTGTACAAAGCTATGATAAAAAGTAACCCCTGTCCTAAAATCCTTATAGTTGAAATATACAAATCAAATAAAAGGTTGGAGTGGAAAGCACAGAGTAAAGAGGGGAAGTTACAAAGTCATAGAGGTAGGAATCAAAGTATCCATAATCTTGTGAGTACCTTTCCACCTTCCACCTATCCATAAGGTTACTCTGCCTCTCTAACTCCTATTTACCTCAGGGAAAGCCAAGGATTCTTATGGTCAGCATTTAGTATCTCAAAAGCTTACAGGCTCAGTTACACCTTCAGTTTCCACTGTAAGCATTGAAGGGAATTATGAAAATGAAGAATGCCATACAAGAGCCAATAACATCATAATTAGGAATCTAAAATTGCATTATTATCTACATATATAAATATATTGTGTGGAAAATTTGTGAAAGGAGCCAAGCAGAAAAGTTACAAACATTTTAGGATTTTCTTTTCCCCATCTGAATATAGATTGTCTTATAGTTTATCATGTAAATCAATACAAAAGCGCAAGCTGTGAAACGTTCTGGAAATGAAATTTTGAGATATGTTAATTGCTGCAATACAAAAAAAATCTACAATGTAGAATACAGACAGAAGAATGCTTGCTTAAAGACCATTATTAGAAAGCTAAGCTGCTCAGTACAACCAGTGGCCATTTAAAGAAAAGATAGCAGACTTGCTTTGGGAAGCAAAGTGAGGTGGTTTGAAAAATCAAATGCACCTTTCTGACTATATGCTTCTGTATGTGAGGGCCTTCTATATGTGCATGTAAAGACAGAATGGGATCTAATGTGCAAACTACACAATTGTGCCTCACATGTGCATGGTATAAGGTGCAATTGTGAGATTGTGCATTATATCCCATTGTACTTTATCACCAGTGCAGGTGGGGGGCGCTTTCTGGAATCTAAACCCAGCAGTTGGCGAGGGAGACCTGTATAGCTGGGTTACAACTTAAAGGCATGATTACTAAGGGTGTGCGAAGTGGGCCCTATTCGATTCAGATTCGGCCCGAATAAAGGTGATTTGTTGATTCGGATCACTGTCCCTGATTCAATTTGGCTGAATCCAAATCTGAAGATCTGATGCTGATTCAAAGCATCAGAGCATCAAAGCAATACTGATTTTTTTTATTATCAGTCATATAGTAATATTTTTCATGACTTTCAGACACAGACACAGCTTTAAAAGTTTTTTCTGTATCTCTCAAGGTAGCACACGTGGCTCATGATCACTGCGATGCTAGGGCACATGGAGCATCCCACTAGAGTGAGGGGGGGGGCCCTCCACATGCTCAGCCATGAACCCAGAATTGGACTAGAAGTACTTTCAGTCCACTTCCGGATCTGCTGGGGAGCACACTGGCAGACCCCTGTGTCCCCCTGGCTCAGCGATTAGCCACAGGGGACCCCAGGTGCCCCCCAGACACAGAAGGCAACAGCCACTGAGTTAGGGGAGTGTGGGGGGGGAGGGGGCATGCACTCCCCAGAGGACCCAGAAGTGCTTCTGGTTCACTTCTAGGTCTGCTGCCAAGCACAATGGGGACCACTACCACCCCCACCCATGCTTCTGTGGGACACTCCATGCATCCCAGAATTGCAGCATTCATGACCCGCCTGCTACCTAGAGGTAGGTAAAAAAAACATTTAAAGCTGTCTCTATGTCCAGATCTCCAAATCTCTCTGAATCGATTTGGAGGGTTCCAATTTGATTTGAAGGGTCCTCCGATTCTATTTGGATTCGAAGATTCAGCTACCAAATCAGGCCGAATCTTCACCAAATCAAATCAGGGACCGAAGCTTTGCACAGTCCTAATGATTACCTGGTTAATCATGCCTTAAGTGTAATGTGTAGAGGTGGCCTAAATGTCTGCTATCCATATAGAGTGAAAATTTTGGTTTTCTGTTGCTGCAGGTTGCAAATGTATGTGTGTGTATTAGTCACATGTATTGAATTGAAATGCTTTTTTTTTTTTTTTTAAACTATCAGTCATATTAATATTATTCATGACTTTCCACAAACATGTTCACACAAGGGGTAAATCTTGCAAGCTGTCTTCTTAATATTGAAAAGGGATATTTTTTAAAAGGCTTGAACCTGAGTATTTGCACCAATATTTTGAAACCTGATTTCTTTCATTAACAGAAGTTTGTTATCAATTCACAGAAGGGAACAATATCAAAAACCACAACAGAACTGTGAATTTTCTCTGACCATTCAAAAACCAGTCCATGGTGACATAGTCAAAGAAGATAACATGCAAGCAGACTTTGATCTTAAACTTTTAACCAGATTGTTGTTGTTAAATAATTAATCAGCAAAATAAATTCATTTTTTTAATTTCTTGCAGACTTGCTTACAGATAAGCAAATAGACCAAAGAATCAAATCCATTTAACAAATTTGTTGCAGCTTCTACATCCAGGTTAAGATCTAGCACCAGAAATCCAAGTTCTACATAAATTCTATCTAGTCATTACCTTTTAAAATAAAACACGTATTGCATGTTTGAGTAACAGGGCCCAGAACAGTTAATCTACAATGCGGTACTTAAGAAAGGTGTCAGACGTACAATTAAACATCCACAGATTTGAAATCAGAAGTAAGTTACAAGGGCTTTTTATGTCCTGAAGCTGTACACTCATCTCCAGTTAATGTCCCTGGAAGCTGCATGTGTGTATTAAAGGTAGTATGTAGCCAGCAGTTAGCAGGCTGGCAGGGATACCCATAGGTGCTGTGTTTGACTTTAAATCAGCTGTGCTGAAGGGTAAGTATTGTACATTTTCTGGAAATAATGTTGAAAGTTTCCAAGTAACATTTTGTCATTTTAAAATTAAATAATATATGAGTTTGAAAGGGGAAAAAGCGTTTATTTCCGGGCTTGCAAGTGTGTTTCTTTCAGATAAGTGAGCGAGTGTAAGATTGAAATATTATTAGATGCTGCTAGTACAAGATGGCATACCTCCATGCAAGGTGTTTGACAGAAAAAATGTGTATTTTTTATTATTTGCACTGATAAAGTTGTAATGACATCTGTGTTCTGAATTTAATGCAGCTCCCCTGGTTCCCATGTGGGATGGTTAAAGCATTGAACTGTCGGCAGCTGAAGCAGTAATTAGGCTGATATTTTAATATCTGTTCACACAAGACAGCAGAATACAGTGGTTCATATTTAGATAGGGGTGGACAGACTGAGAAATCATTGAATAAAATGAAGGTCAAATTTGTCTTTTTCCAATTCATGGCTTCCTAAAGCTACTTCAACATTCAGCCATTTCTTAAAACAGTTGAACTGGTTTGGTTTATTTTTTTTTAATAAGAAAACAAAATTAAAGATCTACCTCCACTGTCAAAGGCCATGGGGTTGTTAAGGTACAATAGCAATTAAGGGCTCAACGTTACTTCCAGTTTCTCTGCAGCATAAGTACTGTATTTGCTCAAATAAGACAAGGTTTCCTCCACCCCCTCCCCCCAATCAGCGTGGGGAAAAAAAGCCCTTTATCTTATATTCGCATACCATCATACCTCACCTCTCCTCCCTCTTCCCTGTCCCACCATGAACACTGCATGCCCCTGGTGGCTGGCGGGGCCCAGCAGTGGTGGCAGGAGTGGCAGGAGCCTGGCAGTGGTGAGCAGAGAGCTCCCACAGATGCCGCCAGCACTGTCGATGGTGAGTGCCAACCAAGGGTGGGCAACCACCTGCAGCCACTGCCAGCAGGGCTGGTAGTGGCCAGTGGGAATCGCGGACTGCCCACAGATGCCACTGGCAGTGTTGGCGGCGGGGTGGCAAGCGGTGACCACCCGCAGGCAGTACCTTTTTGTAGGGGTTGCATTGCCATGCTCAAGGGGTGCGCATGCACCTCTGTGCACCCCCTACGTGTCTCTCCTCCCCGCCTCCATTAAATACGTTATCTATCATTAAACTGCTGTTAGAAGCAGCATGTGCGTAGTCACAGAAACCAACTGTGACTGAATGAAGCCCATGCTGAGTATACCCATAAAACACATGGCCCATACTGGACAAACACACTGGGAACCCTTTTTATTATTATAATTATGAAAGTATCAAAACTTAAATACTGTTTCCATCACTTTACATTGCATTACAAAAAAATTACAACTAGAGGCCAACAAAACAAAGTATCAAAGCTTAAAACAAGCTTCCAAAATTTTGACAAATAGAACCAGCAAAACCATAGAACAGTTTTATATTTTCCAGTGATTCCCTCCTTCCCCAAATTCCCATTAATCCATGGGCCTGGACACTTCCATTTTTTAATGCCTCATTTATTCCCTGTTACCTTTCAGGTTCATCTATTAACACCTATTACCCCTTCTCTACGTCATGTCTTAGCCTATTATGCCATTTCCTAACCAGGCCCCAGCCTGCGGCTATAGCTCCACTACCTCTTACACCTCATCATCTTTTCCTTCTCCTAGATCTACTAGGTATCTCTATTATTCTCCTTTCCATAAATCCATTGCCTACTACTTCTTACTTAGTTCTCTTGTGTTCTGCCAGCAATACCACCCCAGTTCCCTCAAGCCCAAACACAAGGTATCTTTTACAAAGAGCTCTACTTGTTGCAGGACTAGTAAGTTTCTTGCCTGCCAGAATACAGCACTTGCTACAGACTACTTTCCATATTCTTCCTCTGTGCCCCAGCCCACCCTCCACCAGGACACCTTCTAGCATGAATTGGCTCTTAGCACTCAGCTATTGCAGGAGTAGTCTTTGCCTTTTCCCAGCCTGTTTTGGTGAACTGATGCTCTCACATCATATGCCGTATGCCGTTCTTCCCCACAGCAGTCCCCAGCTGTCATGAAGTACCCACACTGGAACAGCCTGATGTGCTAGCAGCCAACCAAAGTCCTGGTGCTGCTTGTATAAGTTTTTGTCAAACGCCTCTTTCTAAATTGTCTGCACTTCTTTGTTTATGACCCTCCCTAATGGGGACATAGTCTCCTTTTCCCAAAACTTACGCCCCCCTCATTTTTCTTCTTTTGCAAAGTCCTGCTTGCAGGTAGCAGGCTACTAAAACAGCAGCAGGCAGGGGATTAGCAGCACCTAGGCCAAGTAGGCAGAAGGCCTGGTCAGCTGACTGAGGGAGAGGGGTTAACTGGGATATAAATCTGCCCTCAAGGCCCCTGAAGAGAGGGATGGAGATTTTCAGGGGCCTGGGTCTGAGCCTAGGAACTATGGCCTGAGAGTTGAACCTCTGATGATGTAAAGGAAGTGGGTTGAATGTGCAGGAAAAAACTGAGGATTTTTATATTAACCCAGGAAGAATCCAGGAGCGGGGGTACAAAGGGAATTCACCCAGAAGGCTGAGGACTGTTTGTGTTAACCCAGCAGGAGTCCTGGAGAGCAAGTGCACCCAGAGGATTGGAGACTGTTTATGTGGACTCAGAAGGAACCCTAGGGAGTGAGTGTACAACACTACTATGTTGACCTGAGAAAGGTTTATTTGTCTCTTTTTTTGCTCATTTGTTGGTAGTGCCCAGTGGACTGGGATGAGCGTGGGGGGTTGTAGAGAGGCCACAGAGCAGAGTGCCTTGGTGCTCTGTGATTTTTTTTCCCCTGTGTTTTCTTCAGTTCATACTTTCTTTTTTTTCCACCCCCCTTGTTTGCCTTGGAGAGGGAGGGGAGTGGCTGCCTTCACCAGGCAGTGACCCAGGGGCCCCACAGGGGCTAGAGGCCCTGATTAAAGTTAAACAGGCTGGAACCCAACAGGTTTGAAGCCCCAGCCAAATACAGAGGGAGAGTGCAAGGGAGGAAAAGGCATCCCTGCACTACCCATGTGGGTCAGTAGCTACGGAAGGCAGAAGGGAAGAAGGCACCCTTAGCTAGACTCTCTTCCCCTAGAGGAAGCCTCCAGAATAGCATACTAAACATAATGTTAATGCATGGTTGGTAGGACAGAGGAGCCAGGTAAGGTCTAGGCTAGGCAACACTACCACCCCTGAAAGTGCATCCTGTTACAGTAGCCTCCCATAGTTATTCCAATGTCCATATCTTCAGCTGCTGCTTCTCATTTTCTTCCAAACTTGCTTCCTACCCACCAAAAAGGGAGTCAAGGGCTCCCTGGTGCAACAATTTGCTAGAGTATACTCATCATGGTGAAGGACCTTTGTCAAATGCATCTCTGTCTTTGTTAGCCACACACCCTTCTTGTCCTGCACTGCTGCTATGCTTTTTTTCTTTTTTGGTCTCCTTTTCCTCCAGGAAAAGTAGAAGGACAAGCCTTCTCCTTCTTCCACCCAGCCTTTATAAGGAAGATGTTTTTCTGTCCTTCCTCTCTAAACTATTCCTTCAATAGGCTCTTTGTATCTCTAATTTCCTTCACTACCAGGAATCCCTTCTCTGCCAGTCTTGGGAGATATTGCTGTCTTGTAAAATGCTTCCACTTTCCCAGGCCCTTCTTCCCCACTACATTCTGAGAAAAGTCTTGTATTCTTTCTTTAACATCTTTAACATCTTCTCACAATCTCTCTGCTTGGATAGATTCCTTTCATTGTTCTGAATTCTTCAGAGTGGTTCCTATACCATGTGAGCACGTCTTTGTCTTCCAATAGTCTTGTTTTTAACTTCCACTGCCCTCCATCTGATTCTTTTCTCTCCCACTTCAAACACCCATCTTCAGTAGCAGGTGGTCCAAGTATCAGGATTCTCTCTGCCACTCAAACTTTCCAGTCTACACACCCAAAAATGAAGTTTATGTGGGACCATGCATGGCCTGCTGTGCCTACTCTAGTAAATCTACCCTCAATTCCAGGCACTGCCTTCCAGGTGTTTTGTAGCTTATGCTCTACTATCATCCTTGCCAGTATCTGTGAAGACCTGTCTAATCCTGAGGCATCACTCCCCATGCTATCCCCTATCTCTAATATTCAAATAAAATCCCCAACCAATATTATGGACAAAGCCCCCAGCAGGAGGATCATCAGTCCTTCCAAAAGGGCGCATCGTGCTTCCTGTTCTGCCTATGCATAAACATTCAGTGTTCTAAACCTTTCCCCTGCCTTCTCCTTGATCACCTATAATGTTCTTCCTCCAATTATCTCCTGATACCATCTTAGATGCAGCTGTGGATCTTTAATCAGTACTGCCACGCTCACTGTCCTGTTCTCATTACTGCCCGATCACATGGATGGGCCATGCTTCCATCTTCCTATAAGGTCTTTGTATTCCCTCTGTTCCAGTATTTCACATTCCTGCAGGCAGATCATGTCTGTACTAGAGGAGTCAACTGACTTCATGGATCCTTAAAATCTATCTAATGCCTGCTAATCTATCTGCACTCCACAGCTGTTAATAACCCTCTCTTATTTTATTGTCTTGATGTTCCACTAATCCTTCTGCAGAAGATATCCTTCTGCAAATGTGCTATGTGTTAGCTACTCTTGGTCTTTCTCCTCCTACTTCACAGCCCTGCAGACTATTTTTAGCACTTTTTAAAATCCTACATCAGACCATTGGGTCTAGTCTTCAGCAGCATCTAGTTACAGCTCTTGACTGTTCAGCTGTGAAAGAGTTATAACCATCTTTTGCTGAACAGGAAAGGGAGGGAGAACAAGCTGAAACCTAAGATCTCTGTCTACACTATGTGGCCAGAACTCTAGAAAAATCCTATTTCTTCATCCTGGCTTTCTAAAAAAACAAGGTCTGTTTCTTACTTACAAGGACATGGTGTGGCAAAAAGCATGGTATTATGGTGAAAAAGCATTGAATAGAGCAATGATGCTATGCTGGAGATTTCTTAGCCAAAAATAAATGTAGGGGAGAGTAAGGAGCCTTTTTTTTTTTTTTTTTGGATAGGAGCTTTCTTTCAACATACATCCATGAAGAATGAAGGTTGTATCTTCAAGATTCTCTTCTAAGCCCAGCTCTAATCAATTAAGGAACATGTATCATGTACAGGCTTGTGCGAAGTGGCTAGCATTTGCTTTGGATTTGGCTGATTCGGGGGACAGCAATTCAATTTGGGGATTCAAATCACTGTCCCAATTCAATGCAGCCAAATCTGATTTGGAGATTTTGGCTGCTGCTGAATCACCCAGGCCCCTCCCCCACCTGCTCTCCCAGCCAAGCAAGTGCTGCCCCACCTGCCCCAGCTCCCAGCACTTTGAGAAAAAAAATAAATAAATAAGACCCGACTCAGCAGGTGATCCCCACTGCCCCCCCAGTTCCCCACAAGCCCACTGACCCCACCCCTACTGTCCCAGCCCCCCATTGCTTCCCTGCCTGCCATGGCTCCAGCCCTTTAAGAAAAAAAACCCCAAGAAAACCCCCTGGTCTCACTGGATGGTATAGTCACAGGGTACCATCTTCAGGCATGGCTATAAAGCCCCTAGAAACCAAAAAAATTAACTTTTACCCTGTTCTACAGGTAATGTCCACCCTCCTTTCCTGCCACATCTTGATGTTAATTGCCATTAAAATACAGGGAGCTGACCTGGTCTTACCTGAATGACCACCAGCTGTCTGTGGTCCAAGCCTTACGGGCTAATTGCATGGCTCAGTTCCACCCCTACACCATGCTCCAAGCCTTGCAGATGTCATCTTCATTGATGTTCTCTCATTATACACACACAGCTCCTGCCTGGGCTCTCAGCCTCTCTCAGCCTCTCCCTGGGCTGCCAGACCCCGCAGTCTCATGCTTTGCCCCTCCCTGAGTTGCCAGGCTTCTCAATCTCTCATGTGGCCCTCAGACCCTTTGGTGTCTCAACCCCTCCCTTGGTTGTCTGGCCACTTAGTCTCTCCCTCAGCCCCCCTCTGGGCTGTCAGACCCTTGGTCTCACTTAGTCTCTTCTTTGGGTTCTCAGACCCTTGGTCTCACTCTTCTCTGGCCCCTCTCTAGACCTTCAGGCCCATTTGGTCCCACCCTTCCCTTGGCCCCTTTTTGGGGCTCTGGACCCTTCTGATCTCACTCTTGTTTTAGGCTCCAGCTCTCCCTGTGGGGTTCCACTCTCTCAGGGCTCCTGTCCTTTCCTCCAGGCCCACTCTCAGCTTCAGGCTCCTGTTCCTTCTGCTGGGTTCACTCAACTGCAGGGCTCTTGTTCTCACTGTCCCTGACGGGCCTTCGTGAGTCACTACTAGGAGTCTGGCTCTCCGTATCGGTGACCACTCCCTTTACTGGGCATAGGTGTTGCCGTGGTCATGCTCCCGAGTCGCCAACCCCGCTCTCTCCTGCCACGACTTGCTGTTACACTAGTGGGGCAGGGCTAGTTCACGGGTCCTTCGGTGGCCCAGGTCTGACTCGTCGGTTACACACGGGGCTCCTGCCCTGACGTTGGTTCCTTCATGCCAGCCTGTATTGGTGCCTTAGCCCTATTACCATAGATACTACCACAGACCCATCACCCTACACACCATGAGCTACATGCCTCCTCAAAGGGGTTCTACTGTACCGACTACCTCGCTGACCCACCACCAGCACCCTATGATCATGCCCGGGAGTAATGCCTCCCGGCTGTTTAGAGCTGTACCCCTTATCCTTCAATCGGCATCCTCTATTCTCGGCAGCGATCCTGCCCTGATCTCTCTCCCACCAGGTGATCCTTCAGCCTCTCGCCCCTCTTCAGTGATTCCCGCACCCACCGCCTCAGCACTTACTTCGGGGTGCTCTGAATCCTCCTGGGTGGTCTCAATCTTCCTTTGCTCACCCGGTCCGGCACATCGAGATCTATCCACCAGCGATCCAGTCATTGCTCCTTCTCTCCGGGCCACCGTCCTCTCTGGCATGCTGGCTCTTCGCCGTCCATCCTGCGGGGCTAGCACTGGGGACAGCTCGGACAGCCATTTGTTCCCCTTGCTATCCACTGCCTCTGGAGTGGCAGCCGCCATTTTTAAATCTTCCGGCTGGCGTCTGACATCATCGTCAGCTGCTGGCCGCAGCTGTACATAGACGCAGCTAACAAGCCACATGGGCTGTCGCTCCGTCGCGGCATCTCTCTTGTCCCACTTTCCCGGTAAGTTTTCCCTGCTTTCTCGGGCCCCGGAACACTCACTTTCTCCTTTTGACCCTCCCCAACTAAAATGGCACCAGTCTCATTGTCATGCAAAGTCATTGTCATGCAGGACCACAGTTTCCTTCCTCTCAGGCTGTCACTACACATGAACCTTTGGCCTATCCGTTCCAAGACACGGGCCCCAGCTCAGGCCAGCTGAGATCTCCAGGCTTCCCAGCTTCTAGTAGTCTCTGTAGTAGTCCGTCCTAGACCTTTTCACCCCTTTGGTCCCTGGTCCCACATGACCTAGTGTAGATTCCAAGGGTCAATCTCTTGTTGTAAGCTCTTACTCACCAATGGGTCTGCTTGGTCTACTAACAGCTCCTCCCTTCTGTGGCCTCAAGCCCCCTCACACTTTCCCTTGGCCTCCAAGCTACCCCTTCCTGGGCACCTAGGCCCATGGGCTCTCCAGCCCTCCTTGTAATTTCCCTGGCTGTGGTCCCTCTATATATCCCTCTCTCAGGCCCTAGGGCCACTAGAAACCTCCTTTCAGTGCTTTTCTTTAAGGATGTGCTCCTCTAGCTTTCCCTCAAAGGGTAACTCACAAGGCAATGGGGGCTGGGGTTTTCAGGCACCCCATATTCACTCTTCCTGGAATTTGCCACCAGTGGCACTTTTTAGGGAGTACCCCACCACTGTGACCACAAGTATCAGAAGGGTGTGCGAAATTTTGGGTCATATCCAGGACCCACCTGCAGGCTGTCCTACCCTGACAATCCTGATGTTACATGCCCCTCATGAGCCATGGGTTTCTAGCCCCATTTCTTGCCCCTCATTCTTGCTTTGATAGCTTCTTTATTTCCAGACCCCATGGCCCCAGCTCAGTCTGACCTCCAGGCCCTCAGGACCCAGCTCTTTGTTCCCCTGGTCTCTCCGGGCTCCCATACATCCCCTCAGTAAGCTCTAGACCCCTCATCAGGTCCCACACATCCAGCCCCTCTCTGTGGGCTCACTCAGACCCCACAATTCTTCTTTTATACCTGACCCCTCTCTATGCTCACCTGAGCTCCACAATAAGACCAAGTATATGGGACCTTCTGGGCTCAACCAGACTCCTCAATCAGTCCTATACACACAGCCCCCCTCTCTGGGCTGGGCGACACAGACCTCTCAATAGGTCCCTTACTCCCAGCCCACTCTTCTGGGCTCTGAACCCCTCCCTGGGTCCCTAGGAACCTCCTCCACCTCTTTAGTTCCTTCCCAAACCTCCAGAGTGTTCAGATGTTATCTCTGTGCTGGCACTCTAGAATTGCTGCCATCTGGTTCCATAGATGTTCACCCAGCAACCTCCAAGAAGTTATTGCCAGCTCTGCTCTCAGGGTCTGGGCTTATATCATGCTTAAGCCCAGCCCTCCTCCAAGCCTTCTCCAGATGACTCCATCACTTAGTCCTAGCACCACCTACAGGCTTCCTTGGTCAGATCACTCTGCAATTAGCCCTGGCCCACACCTGCAGGCTATTCCACAGACCACTTCAGCTCTTAGTGGCAGGCATCCTAAGTATCCTACAACTCGCACCTCTTGGGCTTAAAGTGAAATGCAAAAGGAGACTTTCTCCAATTTTTCTAGGGTTACGATGTTGGGAGATTTCTTATACTTAGTTAACCCATCCTTTTTGTTCTCAACCAGTGATAGAAGGGTTTCAGAATCCTCTTCAAATGCAGTCTTCATTTTTATTTTATTTTATTTTATTGCATTTTTTTGCTGAAGGCTGTTAGAGCAGCATTGTACATGTTAGTTTTTAAGCTTTCTCAAGCCTCGGTGGCTGAGTTGTTAGGTACACTTGCTTTGACAGCTTCTTCATTGAATAGTCTGCATTTTTCTATGTTTTTAGTTTGGCTTGTGTCTATCTAAGGATGACAGGTAGCTTTTCCTGTAGTGGATTTTTTTTTAGATTGACTCTGACTTTTTGACTTGCAGCACACTTAGGCATGATCAGTGTCACAGTTAGCACTGTAATAAGACCTGGTATGCAGGATTCTTTCAGATGATTATGCCTGGTCAGCAGTAGATCTATTTTGTGCCACTGCCCTGATCTTGGATGTTTCCACAATGTTTTTCTTATTATTTTCTCAATGAAGTAGGTGTTGGTAACACATAGATTTTGACTTTGTGGGTCTCTTGGTTCTAACACTCAGCAGGTCCTGGGTATGATCATAAACTGCATCCACCTGGAGGGCTTGGTGGCAACAAGGAGGGGCTACTCATTGTGTGGTAGCTCATATAAAATGCCATGATGTTAAAACCTCCAGAGTGAGGCAAATTTAGGGAACCTCAAAACTCAACTCCCATTGCTTTTTGGGCATTCTTTGGTTGGGAAAAAAGGCTAAAGGACATCACCCTGACAGAAATGCAGCCTCGCCAAGGTATTGGGCAGTCAGTAACAGCTTTAATCTGTTGCTGTCTGGCAGAAGCTACAAGCATTGATGCACTAAATGTATGGATTCCGACTCATTGGTCTAAAGTGGAGATGGTAGATCTAGGGCAGCCTACATTCCTCCATACTCTTGCCTAGGCATACATACTGAAGGTCCCTATACAAGCCAAAATGATAGTGACTCACATCTTCGAATGTTCAGACTCTGGCCCCAAATTCAATTTGGACAGTGATTTAAGGAAAATGGTAGTACTAAACTATGGATTGGTTGGACTTGGAGCAGACATTGCTGCATTATCAAAAACTCAACTCTTAGATACAGGTTCTGTCCAAGACAATGATTACACCACATTCTGGCACACGATGCCAGCAGGAGGAAGGACAGCAGGGAATATCCTTTACTATTAGAAACAGCTTACTATCTTTCTTTAAAAGCCCTGTTGTAGTATATATTTGACCTCATGATGCTCAGAGTGCATACACAGAATGGCTTCGTTACATTGTTTAGTGTCTATGTACCTACCCTTCAAGCTAGTGAAGAACATTTTCTACCAAGAATTTGAAGAAGTGATTGAGAACTCACAAAAAAGACCAGCATAATATTTGGTGACTTCAATGCAAGAGTTGGATTTAGTTTCAAGAATTGGCCTAGTATTCTGGGTAAACATGGAATTAGTAATATGAATGAAAAATGGCCAGTGAGTTTTAGAACTTTGTTGTTGTCATGTACACTTTCTGTTAATTGCTCACTCTGGCTATGTAACTGTGGACCTTGAGCTTCCTTGATTATTCTTTCTTATATTTATAGAACCTCTTAGTGTTGTCTTCAACTTCCCTCACTAGGTTTAACTCATTTTGCCTTTGCTTTCCTAAGTTTTGTCCCTGAAAGTCCTTGTTACTTCTTGATATGCTTTGTAAGTGACTTGTCCTCTCTTCTACTATCTGTATATTTTCCTTATGATTTTGAAGCACTTAAGAAGCAGCTTCTTGTATGGCCACATTGGTCTCCTGCTAATCCCATCATGCTGGAATAGCTTCTTATTTAGCTTTCAATACTATGCCTTCTAGAAACTCCCAGCCCTCCCAGACCTCTCTCTTTCAGGTATGTTTGCCCATGGGACCCTACCTATATTTCTCTCAGTCAATTGAAATCTGTTCTTTTGAAGTCAAGTATCTTCATTCTGCTAGCCTCAAGCTTTCTATTTCTTAGAATCATGAATTATATTAATTGTATCTCATTGTGATTGTCTTCTCTCAAATTCCAAATCACCTTCATGTTCTTAACCAGCTCTCAACCAGAAACATGATGAAGGAACAGTTTATGAATGCAGATTATATTAAACCATCTCAAAATGGTTAATCCTTGTAGGCATCATTTAAAGGTGGGGTTTAGAGATATTATTTTCACATAAGTATTCCCAAATCACTGTTTTTCACTGATTGCATAGTTTATCAATAGATGTTAAGAGTGCATTTTTCAGCATGTGGCAATATGTTACATGTGTACATTCCTCAAGTTCAAAATACATGTCTGAAAATTATTTGATTAGACTTGTTTGTTCTGGATTGCAGAACAAAAGAAGAAAATTATAACTACCTTTGGCTTATTATATCAAACAATGATCTCATTGTGTAACATAAAAGTGTGTTTGTGTTTGAAGAACAGTGTCCATAAGGTTTAATCTGCAATCTTTGTTCAGAGAGGTTTGTAAATTGATTCTTCACTAGATGCTGTAACTCTTGTGGATTGAAGATAAATTGCTGAATTTCAAGAGAATGCAACACAAAGGAAAGCATTAGCCTTGACAATTCATAAACAAAGTAAAGAACATTATTCACTCTTTGTTCCTGTATAATAATACCTAGGTCTCAAACACTAAAAAGGATGCTCACATAAATCATTGCAATTATTTAGTCAAAATGAGTTTGTTTAGGAACAAATGTACCAAAAAAGATTGGTTTCTTTATAAGAATTAAAGGGGAGGGGAAGAGAGAAAACCTTCCTCATTGTAATCCCAATAGCTATGTTAATAGCTGCAGCTTTGTTTTCAGCTTTTATTTTTTTATTAGCTCATTCTTGCTGACCTATTTCTCCACTGAAAAAGAGATTGTCTGAAGCTCACTGAATGCTTCTAGGTCAAAGGTTCCTGGCGTCTGTGCACCATGGCGACAGTCTCTGGAGAATTCCAACCAATAAGAGCTTTCACGAATAGCTCACGAAAACCCTAGGGTTACTAGAGGGTAGGAGGCTTTTTTTGTATTGTGCATTTGTCTACAGCCTTTGTGAATTTATGATTCCCTGGATCACTTGGCTGCCTAGTCCCAGAAATTAAAATATATTTTACTTTTCTTACTGTGGCATTAAAAATGCATTGCAATGAATAATATAGTAGGGCTGTGTATAAAACTAAAGCTTCTGCATCCCTTTTAAATGTTTGTTCTTTAGCTGAGATTCTCTGAGGGAAACTTATTGAAAGGATGAACAGTAATTTAATTTTTTATCATAAGCATTAGTGGCAAATATAGGACAAAAGTACTTTGCAGGGCTGAAGAAAAGGAAGAGATAGTTATCATGGGAAAATATTGAATCCAGATTGAGTAATTGGCACTGCATGCTTTTATTGTATTCAAAGAGTAGCAATAAGAAGATTAATATGCAGGGTCTAGAAACACTCCCTATTTATGTCATAAGCAGCAAATACTGAAGTAACATGGCATGAAAAGGAACCTAAGCAGAGGTACAGAAGATAGATAAAAGCTTTTGTGAAAAAAGAGGTTATTGAAAATTCCTTCTAAAATCTAAGAACAAAAATTGGCAAATTACAATGGTCCCAAACACCTCCTGATGTAAATCAGGGATGTCTATAATTTCTTGGATCTGCTTTCCTACAATGCTGTTTTGCCTGTCTTCTTTAGTTTCACATATTCACTCATGCAACACTTATTTGATATCAGTGAAACACATATGCGATGGCCCTTTGGGCTAGGGACAGAAGTTACACACAAACCAGTTCATCAGGTGATCAGAACATAAGTTCAGTGTAAATAAATGAGTTTCAAAATGGCTGAAACTGGTTTAAGATAAACTTGGTTGAATGTAGTATCAGACTTAACAGATTTGGGTCAAACCAGTTTATAAAACTTCTGTCCGAGACCCCTTCTGGGTTCAAGTTAAATCACAGTCCCCCAGCATGCTTTCTAGCCCCAAGCTGGGCTATTCTATCTGCTCCAGAGAGCAGGGCTGGCCCAGCTCCTCTCCTCCCTAGCTGGAGCAGTGAGGGGTGGCTGGGGATGCAGCCCAGTCTATGTGGGGGGGGCACTGCCCCCCCAGGAAACCCCAGCTAGGGGCTGGGGCCAGGGAGGGGAGTTAAACACCCTTTCCCCTGCTCAAACTTACTGCTGGCTGCAACTATGGAGTACAAATCCCAAAGGCAGCTGAAAGCAGAAAGAGGAAGTGATGAGCAACCCTGTATTGAGCAACAATCCTGCTGCTATGATTCTGGACTGAAAATCCCAGATAACTTGGGGGCAGCAGGAAGAAGAAGTGAACACACTGCCAAAGAGCCATGTTCTAGCACCCCCTGACTTCTGGCTTGAGCTACTACAGGCATGTGGCTGCATTTCCTGAATCAAAGGTAAATGTCTGTTCACTTCTGTTTCAACTTAATCTGTGCAGTTTAGACTAACCTGCAAAGACTGAATCAGTTGAACCTCAGGCTTTTTGACTGTCTGTACCTAGCCTTTGAGTACTCATGTAAACACAAGGGGGAATATCTAAGGCTAATAATAATTCTTTCCACAAATACTGCTTATCAATGTAGTAGAAGCCTTATTGAGGTAAACATAGCAAATACTTCACTTTTTCAGAAATCTGGTGAACATATTTTTAAGGCCTCCCACAAACAGAAAGTCGGCCTTGAGTTCAACTATTCCAAATGGTATTTTCTAGTAAGCAAATTGCAATGAATTACTATCACCGCTCTTGCTGTTTGGTACCTAGGCTTGTTCATCTCTATGTCAGGGGGGATATATCAGGCTTTTAGCAGGTTGAATGAATGGAGTGAGGGCTTTTCCATCTAGAAGACCTTGGCTCTCACCCTACTTCTATTCTGATGTTTATGTGAACTACAGAATCTTATATATAAAAACCACATATTTATGATAATACTATATGCAATTGAAAATAACTCCTGCTCATAGAGCATCTGATTCATAAGAAAAATAAAAATGGACCAAAAGGGACAGTTATGGACTTGTAACCATAAAAACTATACACAAAACCTGAAAAATGAGTTTTCTTATACCTGGCAACTAACGTGAAGGAAGTGTTGACTTTGACATTCTCAGCCACCAAGAAAACAAATGCTGTCTATCAACACTCAACACTAAACTTAAATGAATGAGTTTGGCAACATATCCCTAAAATAATCAGAATTGAATCTTGTCTTGCAGAGAGAGGAAATAAGTACCAAAACAATAGACCTGTACCTGACAATCCTGAATCGGAGCATAAGTATGTGAAGTATATCACCTATCATAATGTCCACTCTGATTCTTTTTTTCTAAATGCAAATTCCAAGCTCCAACTGCTGGTACAAACCATCATACTCATCAACCATCATCAGTTTTTCCTAAGTATCAAGAATGCGATCAGCACTGTAAAAGATGTGAAGACAGAAAATATCAGTCTGTAGTGCATAACCAATAGCCGTCCTTCATATAATCAATCACTCACATGATCCAAACTTCACAAAATGACAGCCTCTTCTGCCACACTCCCAGCACCCAGCCTTACCCCTTCAATCCAACCCCATAAGGAAAGGACTGAGGAATTAGAGGAGCATTGCAGTATTTTCCAACAATCACAGACTCCGAGCTCTTTTGGATGTTAATGACAAGTGAGTTACAGAGCCAAGGAGCCACTCATGAAAAATGCCCTATTATCTACACTTTCCCTTTTAAGAAAAACCAGCTAGCTTAAGTGCCTTTACAGATCATGATTGACCTGATAAGATAAGGGCAGAACAGTTTTCTCTCAGACCACCAGTTCCAAGCCAGCAAGAGATTTACAGATAGTGAGATCCAGCAATTTCAAACTGCACCTATAACCAATTGTGAGTGAGTGGGAACTATGAAGTATTGTTGTTTTCTATGCAGCACCTGCCTGTTAAATGAGTTGTAGTCTTTTATCTGAATATCCTCAAGTTGTAACCCCTGGTTCACTAATTTAATCTTTAAGTGATAAAGGCAGGCTTAACTGTAGAGAGGTCTGCATTCAAAAGAATGTTCCCTAGCAAATGCAGGTGGAAAAAAGAGCTCTTAGCCAAATATACTACCTCAGCATCAAACAAGAGCCTGTAATACAGGCTAAAAGACAGGAACTTGTGGTGTTTTTCACTCAAGGGGGTTTCTATTGCCACCATATTTTGTGGGGGAACAGTTGTCTCTTCTGCATGTGTGGGCACATGTACACGTTCATTAATGCACCGTAATTGTAGCACATTTAGTACCTGTAATAGGTAATAACTTAATGTGCTGTATTCGACACTACAGCATATTAGCACAGATGAATGCTTTTTTGTGTGACACCTGATGCCCAATAGACTAATCTACTGCGCATTAGTACTCTGTTTGCATGGTGCGCTAATAAGCAGTAGAATTAGTCCAATGGGTATTAAATGTCTTGTGTAGACATGCCCTGTGTGTTGAAAATATACTGCACAATATACCTTTTAGGGACTATATATAAACCATGTGAGACTGTGCACCACAAAACATAAGATGGCCTACTAATCTAGCTATATATTTTAAAATTTGTCCTGTGGTAGCAAAATATTGGGAAAATAGTTCCACAGTTTTTATTTTTTATCTAAAAAGAAATCTGAAACCTATTTGGTTAGCCAAAATACAGGTCACAAGAAGAAGTGGCAAGGAGCAGAGACAGAAGAAGTAGTTGTGTAGAAAAATATAAAGTGATCCTTTTTGGTGAAAGCACTTTAAAACACTTTGAAAAATAACAACAGTCTTGGAGGATTCCTGATGGAGCAGTCGCACACTCAGTAATTTGCACTGAAGGCTCTCTGATACATGCACAATCTTGAAATGTCACCATTTCTCATTTCTAATCTCTCTAGTAGGTGTCCAACTAAGCCTCTGGGGATATCACAGAGACTAAATTACACATCTTTTTGCACCCAAAAGAGTGAAAGTGGTCACTTTCTTGAACAAAAACTGATTTATAGAGAAATACTCAACAGAGAATATCCTAACTTTAACCAGGGTTCTTTTAATACCAAACTTCAGTAGCTTGCCATTATTTTCCTGATGGTTATCATGTAATTGGGTACATATTTTGGTACTGAAGGGGCATGACATCTGACTGTTTTGCTTTAGATGTTTTTGTTGGGCATACAGTTAGGTAATGCCATATAACAGACTAGACACTCTCAAATTGTAATCCCATTTGAAGCACTACGACCCTGGGTAAGTGACTTGACCTATCTGCCTCTCCATCTCCCTCTGTAAAGTGGAAACAAAAATGCTTTTCTGACAGAGAATGCATGTGATATTTTGCTAGTTAATATACATACAGAGTTTTGAAGAGAGAAAACATTAAATGTAGGAGTAATTATGAATAACTTTCCTTTGGTATTTCTAGATATTTCAAATACATCACCAAGCAAGGCCTAGGAAGAACTTCAGTCAGGTGTTGCTAATCAGAATCACGAAGTGGTGGTTGCCTACCCCAGCAGCAGGTTATACAATCTTGAACTAGCACAGCTACACTAGCTGTGAAGTGGGGCAGAGGACTGTGTGAAGAAATTGTAGAGCCAAGGTTCTGCTAATTCCTTTTTCACCCCTGTACAATAGGAGGAAGTAAGTACATAGGTAGACCCAAGATCCAGGTGGTATGTGATAAGGAAGTCCGCATCGTAATTTACCCCTTAGAAAATGTTGCATTATCCAGGCCCAACAGTTACTATTGCTTGATGCTTACTTGTTGGCCTTTTTATAATGAGTAGGTGGCCACGGTCCAGGCCCTAATGGATTCTGTAACTTTGGCCAACTTACACAGGGTGAGGGGCTGAACTTAACTCAGGCGTAGACTTAACAAAACCTACCGCTGCAGTGGACATCCTTATGATAACCTCAGCAGAGAGACACTAGACCCGAAATGGAATCATTTTCACCTCTCCCCATAGTGGCTATCCTTCTTCACCATAGTGGGAGCACCTCACATTTTTGTCCTCTGTCTCTCCTGACTTTGAGGTAGAACTGAAATTTAGGAGTGTATTCTGTCCGTCCAATATGTTCCATAAACATTACAAATACTACATATTTTGTCAAAAGCAGTGGAGTAATATAAGTAATGATGTACCAGCCCTGGGTGCTCAGCTAGAGGGGGGCCATGAATGGCAGTCACTACTGCTGCTGACCCATCCCCTGTTGCTGCCCCAACTGGTGTTGGTGTCTACAGTACAGACTGTGATTGTTGTGCCTCTGGTTAAACATCTGTTGCAGTAGAAGGCTTTCTCCCAGTAAAGATCATTGCAGATGTAAGTCTTTAAAGGTCTAGGAACAGCTGGATGGAAAAAAACTTGTGACTATTTTTCTTAGTGACTAAACAGCAGCCTTTTTCTGGATTTTTAAAATGATATTTTGGTGGAGGAGTGGCTCATAACAGATCATGTTTTGCATTAATGTATGTAACAAAATATTGTGTACCACATTATGCTGCTTATTTTCTCTGGCTGTTTTCTCTGATTTACATAAAAGGGGGGAGAATAATGTGGTTAAAGCATTGTGTAGGTCACTGTTAAGCAGTGAAGTAACTGAAGTCAAATGCTGGAATAAGTTCCAGATGGCTGCTTCTTTTAAGTTCAATAAAGAATGACTGCAGTGATAGCAAATTGATCATCTCTTTGTTGGAAAAATATTTTACAGGGTGTTGTCACTAGTCAACAGCACCACCTTCTGTCTGTTGGAGCACTGAGGCTTCAGTGAAATAGTGTCTCACTGTACAGCATGACAGCCTCAGTTCTGTGGCTTTATGCAAATCACAAATCCCCCTTTTTCCCCCCCAAACCTTACTTCTGTGTAGAAAGGTTCATCATTAAATTATGCAAGTTGCAGTCCAGACAAGATATCATCTGAAAAATCTAACCTAAACAATAAAAAAGTTCTCCGCTTTAACTTTTCTTAGAACAGTCTGGCTTCTGATTTGTTTGTGTGCCTTTTACCTATCATGGCCAAACGGCTATGGTCCATGGGATGATGCAAACTGTAAGATACTGGGCAAAAGAGAATGTTAGATTTCCTTATTTTATGTTCTCTTCTAATCATTGTAGTGAGTTAGAAAACTGTTGATTTAAGTCTTGTTGATTTAGACATTTCTCAACACAGCACCAGATATTTTTAAAAATGGTATTTTAATGTATAATCCAATAAGTATTGTTAAGTGTTAGAGCTCACAAAATGCCACTCAGGACAGCTAATAAAGCCCCTATCTAGACCCTGTATCTGTTTAATGAAAATGTGTATGCTAACTTCATGCTGAAAGCATTTCTTAGAACCATATTTACATCAGTTTCTTAGGCTGTTGCCTGTAGCAAATTTAATGTTACAGAAATCTCTTGCAGTTAAAGAAACTGGTGAGAAATATAATGTCCTTTTAAATACTGTGAAGTACATTGAAATTGCTGCATTGAGAAAATGAGATGCGGATAATACAACCCACATACATATACCTACAAGCCATATGGGTATATCCTTAGAAAGTCTAGTGCTTTAGTAATAGGAAGTGGGAAGGGAAGGGTGAAAACAAAGAAATTTACAGATCAGCAGTCATATTGTGCACAGCTAATCTGGCACAAGAATGGCATAAGCATAAGAATGCAGGGTCATGACTGCAGCTTCAATGTCAATGTCTGTGCTGCATATTCTACAGTAGGTATGTAAAAAAAATGTCCATTTTCTACTAATCCAGTCTCACTCTCAATCTCCAACATGTAAACCTCCTACTGGTAACCTCAGATATACCAGAAAATAGAGAAGCAGTTAAAAAACCATTTCATATTCATGTTCTGGTTAGGACCATTAATGTATATTTCATGACATATCTTTTGTAATGTGTCACTCTGCATTCAGATCTCATAATAAAATTATCTAGCATAAATTCCCTAATGTTGCTGTTTCTTGATTCCCCATTTACATTGGCCCTCATTCTAATTACACTTACGGTCAGGTGCGGCTTTCCAAAGTCTAATGTCAAGCCTGGTGATAATGGGGGTGCAGAGCACTATTGTTCTGCTACCTGTGTGGTGGCCAGAACCAAAGAAATTAATAAGCAATAAATGGAACTTTTAATAAGAACTTAATAAGCAATAAATTGGAACTTTTGTCTACTATGAAGCTTGTATTTTTGTAACCTGCAAATGTAACTTGTAACTGTTTGTGGAACTGACCAGGCCTCAGAGACAAAGCTATAGCTGTAAAATTAGCTGACCTAATAGTTCTTTCTTGCTCAGAATTTAGCCTTGATGATGATAAAAACTGGATTCAACTGCCCAGCTTATCCAGTACATTTCAAGAAAGAACATCTAAAAAAAGCATAGTCAGAGAGTTTTGAAGGGGCTGGATTTAGGCGGGGTAATGTTAATTTCATACCTAAAGATGCTGTGTTGCAATTTGCATATTGGATAAACCCAAGCTTGGGCAGTAACTTATTATAATGATTTTTAACACCTTTTAACCCCATAGGATAACAGCTATAAAGCAATATTATGAATGGCTACATAGCCAACAAATTTGCATAATTAGAATATAAAAGAACACACACGTCATAGTAACCCTCAGGAAGGACGAAACAGAAGGGTTATTGCTGTCCCATACCCCATGGATCTCTCTTACTCCTTCTGAGAGCTAGGACCAGATCCTGACTGAGGGGCTTCCACCGGTTCTCCTTCAAGCAGCCCAGTTCAGAGACGTCTGACTTCGCTGATTCAACTTGATGTGCATCTTCTAACCGAGGGACTATCGATAAGTTACTAACCAAGTGGAAACTCTTGGTTAATTTCTTTATCTGTTTTATTATCACTGTCAATTTTAATCTGTATTGTTATGTTGTCTATTTATTGGCTCAACCTTTTTATTAACTATTATATATGCAAACTATATCTTTTGTTGTCATAAGTAAAATCATTCCTTTTTGTAAGTGAAACTTGTCATTTCTTTCCCCCCAACATCACCTCCTTGATCCCAAACCAAAAAGCCCAGTGGCTAATAAAGTTACAGTGCTCAGTCAGTCTGCAACTAAATTGATATACTCACAGCTGGCCTGTGACATACCTGATATATCCAGATATTCAGAAATCTTTCACATTATCTTCTTCCCCTAAAAAAGATGCCTGGTAAGAGAAAGAGACCTTTTCCCCTACATTTGATATCTGAACAGGTGCTATTTAATACAAATGCCTTCAGTCTAGACATTGAAATGAAACTGTTAGCAGTGCAGTGATACACTGCCATGCACCATGTCCAAAGCAATGTATTCAAGTGTCTCCTTCTGTCTCTAAGTTAATGCTTTGAAACCAGAGCCTCAGGCCTCTAAGTGTTTTCCTTGCCTGTGGTTCTCAGCAAAGGTGACATGCCAAAGCATCAGAAGAAAAGGCCGAGCTGGACTGGGGTATAGTATCATTTAAGACTGCCAATTGTCACCTTTAAGGCTGTATAAAGAAAAAATATCCAATACCTAGAATAATAAGAAGGGAAGGGAATGCTCAGAATAAGACCATGACTGGCGCTGCATAAACATGCAAAGGAGAAGACAAGGTATAAAGGATTTCTTATCACCTTGTGCCCCTTAGTCAGCAGTAAGAAAAACAAGGCTTTTGCAAGTCTAGCACTTGTCATCACACATACAGGAAGTGGTGATGCTGTCTTGAAAAGTGTTGCACAGCACTCTCTGAGAAGTATACCCCTAGAGATGAGTTTTGTCTGAATAATTATAGTGTCTTAATGCAGTGCTTCCCAAACGTTTCCTCAGCATGACCCCATTTCCTCAGCGTAGTCCCATTTCCTCAGCATGGCCCCCTCACTTCCAACCCACAGCTCCTCAACCCTGCAACTCCATCTGCGGATGTTGCGACCCTGTTTGGGGGTCACAACCCAGTTTGGGAACCACTGTATTAATGGATTCTACTACCTAACTGCACTTCATCCACACATCCACAGTGGTTTATACCAAAGCCTAGGATAACTGCTAGCACTGCAGAGGTTGTGAGCTCTGCTAGCACTGCAGAGGTTGCAGAATCCCTAAGACTCGCCCAGCCCAAATCCTTGGTTTTTGTTGATTTCAGGGATAGATTCTGTCCCTCTTACTCGTACATACTGTAGCTTGCTCAAAAATAATCCCATTGGCCTTATCCAGATGAGCATGGCTGTGTGGTACGGGGTGCCACAGACCCATCTGTGGTGCCACATACCCCACATTCAGGCGTTCCTTGCACTGCTACCTTGCAGCACAGGGGTTTTCAGGAGATCCAGGGGTCAAAAAAAATCCACGCAGAAAAAAAGTTGGGCAGCACACGTGGGGACAGTGGGTGCCAGGGAACCAAACGTCCACACCTGTCTGGTCCACACCTGTCTGGATGCAGCTATTGGCCATGTCCAGACAAGCAAGAGCATGCACTCCAAGTGGCACAAATTGCCTCAGTACACACCCCTGTATGTACACTTCATTGCAGGACAAATTTTCCCGTAATGGGCAAACTGTCCTTGCCCAGCTCCTCCTGGCTCTTCAGCCACGGCAAGCTGGAGGCTGGGGCCAGCACCTGTGCTGCCCCTGGCAGTCTTACCTTGTGTCCCAGTGGCATGCTGGGGCAGCAGGGGCACAAGTTGGGCATCACAGAGGCCTGGCCAACAGCCAGAGCATTGCTGTGGATGGCCTGGCGTCCGTTTGTGCTAGCCAAGCTTATTCTTTGTGTTGCACCACTTCTGTTGCTGGGGGCTTCTAAAAAATTTTTTATATTTTTTGCTACTGGGAAATCCCAGTATCAAATTTTGCCAGTTTGCAGCACAGCATAAATTTTAACATTTGCCACGTGTGGTTTGTGGCACCACCCTACCCCCCCTGCTCATTCAAATGTGGCCATTGCCTCTTAACAGGGGTACAGGTACCAGAATCTGACCCTTCTCCTTAACAAAGGGACTGCATCAAAGACGTTGCATTAAACGCATGGGAGATGCATGAGAGTAAATTATTTAGAATTTCTCTTGACAAGGATGAGGAAAATAAAGACAGTGATTACAAATCACTCTAGGGCAAGTGTATAAACTCCAAGTAATCCATTGAAGGGAGATAGCACAAACACATAATGGGAGCAAGAAGATCAGTATTCCCTTTTCACTGTAATACCAGGAAACATCAATATTCATTGCTTTGCTAATACAATGTGTGTTGTTTAGTAAATTCAAAGAACAAGAGAAAAACAAGATTAGAAATCCATCAAAGCGTGTCCTGTACCCGGATTGGCTGGAACATGTCTTTGTGTCACAGCTGAATAGCTGCGAATTAGAGACTTGTTTCACTATTACCAAATACTGAACATTAAAATCAGACTATTCCTGATCACCTTGAAGCCATTTGTTACCACGATTAATGGCTTTACTAGCATGTAAACTGCTCTTAGCTTCTCCTGGAATTTTAACAAAAACAAGATATTGTTTCTGCTTAATAATGAAGTCCTAAAGAATTACAAGTGCATTGTAAAAATCCAGGATCTTGTAAAAAATCTCTTTTCTTCATGCAAACTGTCTAATCACACTAGCCAGAGCTGTATAAAGTAGTCAGAACTGGCTCCCAGCTTAGTAAACATTGCCATCCATAGGCTGGCATAGGTTTATAAGATTATTGGCTATGAGACCATATCCCTGAGTCTGGCTTTTGTAACTTACCACAGCTGTGCAAAAAGCTTGTGTCTGATTAGAATTTCAATGATTTCAGATGATAAATCTAAACCCTTTTCTTCCTCCCATGCTCTAAATACACATCATGTCCACTAGTATCTTCACCCTCTTTTTAACTGCACCCCCCGATTGATTTCTTGAATATAAAATACATTCAACACGTCCACATTGGTTAGCTGCTCAAATATATTAGTTGCCCCTTTGAAACACGCGTTTACTGTTATAAATCCCAAGACTCTCATAGTCATTGCTTAGACTCTCTGATGAGTAAGGTCCTATTCTTCAGCTGTAGAAGAGGAAACTATGTCAATACACTTCCATGAATCTTATTAGAAGATAAATAAGCAGTTATTTGTTTAAGATGCATTGATAAGAGGAGTCAAGTAGTGTGGAGGTAGGGAGGGAGATTCATTTCTTGAAGTATAAAGTGAGTCTGCTAAATCATTAAAATGTATTTTCCATTGGAGAATTGTGAGGTTAAACCATTAACTTTGTGAATTTGCAGAGGTTTCCCAGAAGCTTATTTAAATCAAGTGTTTGTATCATATTAAATCCATTCTACTTATTACTATAATAGCATAAATGACCACTCATGCAGTGGAGAGTGACGAGATATTCCTAACAGTGCCTCTGAAAACTCAGGGTCACTTTGAAACAAGGTAACCCAAAGACACAACAGGATTAAAGCAATATGAGTTTTGTGAGGCTTGCATTCTCTTAGGAGCTTTTCCAGCCATTTGGGTTTATGCATAAGCAGCCAGACTATCCAAAGCAAGCTTTCAGCATTAAATCTGGGGAAGTCTATAACAGTTAATTTCAGGGGCAATAATACTGAACAGAGTATGTGGCTTAAGGGACAACAACAATGAGTCTTTATCAAGAGATTGCATATGGCCAACTAAAATATTTAAAAGCAAAAGTAGGAGTTTTGCTGATGGATTTATTGATTGGCTGGGCACATGTACAATGGTCCCATATGACGTGAAAAAAATCTGGAAGCAGCCTAGAGGTTCCTGTTTCTCTGGTCAGATGAGATCAGACAAGCTGTGAAAGTGACATTTCAGCAGAAAGGTTACAGTTTGAGACCTTGAATAACTAATCACAAAGGCTGATCAAATACATAAATGGTGCAACATACAATTAGGCCTAACTAACCAGGTCAAGGGCACCTGGTTGTTTCAAAATGAAGAGGCAGGAAGTTCTTTATAGCTGAGTGTTTCAGATTAGAGGTCTGGCATATGTGGTCTACCAATATACCTGATGTATTTAGAACAAAAACACCAGATTTTTGTGAATTAATTTTGTGATATAGACAAAGGATCAAGAGAGCTATAAAAACTTGTCTCAGAATCACAGTCATACAGGAGGATGGCTGGAAGGGCCAGGGCCCTAGTTCAACCTCCTGCCTGAGGCAGGATTATTGCTATCCAAACTGTCCAAAACTCTCAAAACTCTTAGGCCTTCAGAGCTGCAAAGTCTTAATCTAGAGCTCAGGGATTTTTTCCATTAGTTTAATGGACTTTGCATGAAGGCCTAACTCAACAAACTACCTAATTCCGAACTGTTTTCCTCCCTATGAAAATATATTTGTAGTCATATTGTTTGTCTGCAGATTCAGTTTTAAAAGGATGACCAAAAGCAATAAACCTTTCGTAATAGAAATATTTTAAAGAAATAAGCGCATTTGGTATTATCAAAGCCAATTCCATTATTGTCTGAAAGACCCTATGTGCAACTTCATATGACAGCTGCCTTCATAAAAAGAATTTGGATTGCAAAATACTCATTTAAAATTGTCTTAAAATGCATGCATCTGAAACCATTTAGATTGCCAGGGTATTTGAATAACATTTATTTTGAAGTAATTCTTTCATTTCTACAATAATGCAGAGTGCATAATTGTACTTCTGCATCCAACTGTGGCTTAATTGTAGCAATATGTGCCGGTAGCAAAAAAGGAAAGAGAATTTATTGGTGAAGTGTACGGTGTTCGCTGTATTATATCACTCTGAACATTTTTCTCAGCAAGGTAGAATTAAAGGAGGAATGGATGACCTCTAAATGTGTCTGAACTCCACTGCATGCTGGAAGGATCATTGTCCAGAAGGCTGTTTAAGATAATTTCTTTAAAAAGCCAATGGCAAGTACTTAAAATCTCTACTGATTCCAATCCAGCAGAAAATAACTTCCCAGCCTCAGCAGCAGAGGCTTTGCAAACTTCTTGGTTTCACAGCAGCCCCAAACTGGTTGAAAGTAAATAAGCAGAGAAAATTTATCCTGAGCACGTGGATAACTAAAAATACAGACTGCCATGGAAGCTAGTAAGAGACTGAGTCGAATGTAAAGGTGCCCTTCTACTGATGCAGCTGAGAGTATTTATCCAGATGAGAAGATTTTTGTGGGTTAATTTGCTGCATATGTTTTGATCAAGAGAACCAGAAAATGACTGTGGCTTTTAAAAGATTATATAGCAGGAGGAGATGATATGGTCAGTTAAAGGAGTCACAAATATGAGAGGAAACAAATTATTGAGGAAAGGGGTATTTCTACCTGCTGAGGTTCTGCCATTATGGATTACTTAGACTGGAATAGCAATTTTGTCAAGGTAAATATCCCGAATGGAAAAGACAAGGAAAAAGTTCTCAGAGTAATAATAGTAATAATAATGGATTAAATTAACAGCAGGTTCTTAGGCATTTAGCTGCCACTTTAGAGAAATAAGGCCAACATTCAGGCTCCATCAAGATTATTACAATTGCCACTTAACCCTGCAGGTATCAGTTTGTGCTGGGGATAAGCAGACCAAATCCCAGTACGTCCCACCTGCTGAGAGCCCTAGTTTAAAACCAAAGGGTTCTGAAGAAAGACATTCTACCACCTATCTTGTATGAGGGACCCAACCTAGTTCTCAGAGCAGTCCTAACAGATCAGGATTACACAAAATAAAAATGATGGAAAGGCTTTTGAGGGATGGCTGGTAGCAGGCATCCCGCAGATGACTGTCATCTATCCTGTTACACCAAATGGCCCAGTGGTGAATATACTTTCATGGAAGACCTCTTGTCAAAATCTCATGCTGCTTGATGTAGGAGCAATATATATATATGTATAGATCTATACATATCTATATAGATCTATATACAGATCTATATATAGATCTATAGATATCTATAGATACAGATATATCCTACATCCCAGTTGATCATCAACTTTTGTTTTTCCAGCATCAGATTCTCTCTGACATTTTTCAAGAAGCTAGTCTACTTTGTATAACTAATTAAATATCCATTGGGGTGTAGACCTTAGCCTCTGTCTTCCACAATCTTGGGGAGTGCTCTTGCCACTCATTACAGTTGGTCTCTTGCCTTTATTATTTATTTTGGCCCAAATAATATTTAATCATTTATAAAAAGTATTTTTTATTTTGTGTTTGTCTGTTTCATGAGAACTGGATGACTTGGTTTCAGCACTTATTTCCACTGAGGAAGGGAGATAGATGCCTCCCTCTGGCCAGGAGTTAGGTATCTAACTACCTTTGAAGCATGGGGCTTAGGACCTCCCCTCAGTAATTTCTACTTCAAAGCTAGGAGGCTTCCTCTTCAGCATGCTGTTTCTTTCTAGGCTAGCATCTGGCTTTTGAACTAGACCATCCAGGCCTCTTTCTAATGACTTAATCTAGGGTCCTCCAGCAACCTTTCCAAGCCATGAGCTGAAACAACCCAGCTCCAGTCCAATGCAGGTCAAGTAACTTTTGTGATGCATCAAGAGCAAGGGGGCTCTATCTGCACTAGAGATCTGCACTTGGTGCTGTGCTGTGCTGGCATCAATGCCTCACTCCCTGGCTGGGGCATAAGCACAGCTTCCAGGGGCACTGTATAGGAGCCAGGCAACTGAGGACTATGCCCACACTATTGTTCACACTTCTCCCCAGCCCTCCACTCTCCAGCTGCAGCATGGGCACAGCTTCCAGCCAGTGAGGAGCTGTGTCAGGGCTGTGCAGCTGGAAGCTGCATCCACACAGCAGCTGTTTCTCCCTGGCCCTTCTCCCTGCTGCATCTTGGGTACAGCTGGAAGTTGCCTGGCTCTGGGCTTAGTTCTTCAGCAGCTGAGAGCTGCAGCCATGCTGCATCTGGGGAGAAATAGCAGCAATGCAGGGTTGCAGTTTTTAGTTGCCCAGTCTTAATGCAGCTTCTCTCTTCCCAGTCCCAGTCCCACCTGTTCCACATGGGCATGGGCAAAAGCAAAACCTTCCAACTCCATAGGCCAGACCTAGTGGCTCCTTGGGCCAAAACCTGTCCAAAGGCCACATCTTGTCAACCCCTGACTTAAGCTATAAAATTGATTAGGTATCTAATATAGAGACACTGTGGATTCCCTGCTGGCTTTATAATTACTACTGACTTCCCTGTATGTGTTAGGTCTTTTGCTCAAACATGTGTTCTCTTATCCAGCAATGATGTCATAACATCTTTGTTTCTGACAGAAAAGGATTTTTGTGATACCTTTTATTGGACCAGCTGTATAGTTGAAAGAGCTGTTGGACAAGCTTTTGGGCATCAAGTATCCTTGCTTAGGTTTGTTAATAGGCATCCTCATCAGTATTCCTCTTTGTCCAGTAGAATGGAACTGGATGCATTTATTTTACTGCTTTAGTAAAGGCAAGTCATGCAATAGAAGTAAAATTTACAAGATATGCTTATTGATTGAAGATAGCTTTATCTTAGCAAGAAGCTTGATTACTGAAAATAATAAGTAAATAGATAAAATTATAAAACAGAACCTTGACAGCAGAACGCTTTCAAGTTTAAGTGTATCCAGATCAACCTCTGTAGTTTTGGTTCCAAGTGAAAACCAGAATGGCCCTGGGCAATGGTTTAGGTGTGGCCAGAAAGTTAACAGAAACAGCTTTTGGCCTAGCATGGCAGAAATTCTGCAAGACCAGATGGTCATAAGAGTATCGTGCTCTTAAATGATATGGTAGTAGCTGAATTATTTATACGAAGTGGAATGGTCTCAACAGCTGGGAGTGTACCCAGGATGTGGGAGAGTCAGGCACAAGTCCCTGCTCTGAGAAATAGTTAATAATTTATACAGTGGAATAGCTCCAGTAATAGTCTGACTGAGCCTGATGCCACAATATTCAATTGCCCTTGTGGTTAGGGCACTTCCCTGGGGGCTGGAAGGCAATTTCAGACTTTAAGGATTTTAGCTTTTAGTGTCTCTTTCAGAAATATTATACCAAGTGCAAAATCTCATGAAAATTGCTTGCAAGATTTCAGTGCTATTTATTCCAGACTTCATCCCTTATTTGATCTGAACATCCTACCTCTAAAATATATTAGACGTGCATAAAACCAGCCCTGCCTTGGCTCACTGCTATAACTAACAACTATTTAACTACAAATCAGTTTGTATTCTTAGTATTAAATATAATTACTCTCTATACATATCATTATAACTTACAAATAACTACAATTAGAAATCTTGGTATGATGTGTGCCCTTTGGGCCAAATTTATAGTTATTCAGACACTTAAAGATGCAGCCAAGCAGTTAAGAGAATTTTCACTATTAGAAGGGCCTTGTTTAAATCACAATTTTCATTTTTTCATGAAAATCACAAAATTAAGTGAATTTCACAAAAAAATGTGATTTGCAATGAAATGCAATGAACTATGGCCAATTGCTGGGGAGTTCCCCATCAAGTGGTCACGTCAGGGCATTTTGTTGCAACAGGATGGCTATTGCAGGCTGGGGAAAGCATTCCCCAGCCAGAAGCAAAAACCAAGTACCCCAGGGGATGGGAGAAGGGGTCACAAAAGGGACTGGGGAGAAGAGAGCTTGGGGATGAGTAGGTGAGAAGCTGTTTACTCCTCTGGCTGGGAAAACTGGGGTGTGGGGATTGGAGGCACCTGGGAGGTACCTGAGCAGATGGCCCTGGCACTGGGCAGTGGAGGGGCTGTTTGCTCCTCTGGGCAGGAAAACTGGGGTGTTGGGGGCAGGGGGATAGAATACATTTGTGGAGGAACAAACAGCCCCTTCCCTACCCAGCATGATGGCTTTCTGCCTAATGCAGCCATATGCTTCCAAGCCCAGGAAAAAGCCTCTTACCTTCAATGGATAGTAACAGCAGCAGCAGCCCAAGCACACACTTGGATATAAGAGCAGCCACTAAGGGAAGCAGAATGCTTTTGGCAGGATTATTCAAGCAGGTACATCATTGCCTGTCTGGTTCCCTGCTCTAATCATGCTGCTCTCTGCCTCCAATAAGAAGAAATCAAGGCAAGCCCAAGAACATCTCAGCCCAGGGCCAAGTAAAACAGTATCTGCATGCTGATTGGCTGACACCGAGCTCGGGGTCAGACTCACCGTGGATTGGCGCAGAGCCTGGCAGAGCAGAACTGTGTTTTTGAAAAGGGAATTTCCTCCCTGCCTGTTGGAAACAATGTGGGGCAGATGGCTGCTACTGCTGTTCCTACCTCCTCCAGTGAGGTTGGGGTGGAAGCATGTTGGCTTTTCAGCAGTGGTCAGAGGTCTTGGGAGCAAAAAGCTTGAAATACAGAGACCAAGAGATCCTTTTTTTATTTTTTCTATCAACATGTAGAGAGAAAAAGTACACCAAAAGAACTAGCTTAGTAAGAAGATTATTTTGTATGGAAACTCATTACTTGCACCTTATGATGTCCGGCATGATTTACTACTTTCATTCACAATGAAATGAGCTGCCTAATATTTGTCCTACACTATCTGTTTCAACTTAGCTATTTCATTGTGGTAACTGACAAGTTATTGTCCGTGACTGATGAAGCTTCTCCAAATGCTTGGGGGTTTGGATCTGAACTTTAGTTGCTTCTTTTAAAGTTTCCCTATTTCCTTCACCTTATCCCACGTTTTTCTCCCTCCAGTACTCTTAATATTGATCAAAAACACTGAACAAATTGGCAGGAATCTGCCTGAGATGGCTTAGAAACAGAATCCTGCACCCCTGCAGATAGCACAACTGCATAATCCTTGAAGTTCTTTCCAATCCTATGTTTCTGTTGTCTGCTTCTAAGCATAATACAAGTTGTGCTTAACATTGGGCTACAGCAATGGTTATCTAGGTTTTTGCACTCCTGGTCAAATCAAATCAGTTTGTGTCCTTGTTGTCTCCACTTCACCCTGTCAACAAATCATGGTATAGCTGACATAGCCATGGTGTAGTTAGCTGTGGCATGGCATATGCATAGCTTGGTGCCGCCACCCAGTGATGGCCATGTTTCATTTTCATTAAAACACCCATAGAGAATATCTGAATCTTCTCTATGGGTGTTTTAATGAAAATGAAACGTGGTTTTTAACATAATGACAGGGATGTCTTCTGATAGTCATTGTAAAGTCTGCATTCCATGCAAGTCATTTAACTTTCCCCTAAGGTCTACTAGCTTTTGCTACTGATCTTGATTGATAATTGTTTATATGCAGCACTAAACCTTGTGTGTTGCCTACCTCTGGTAAATGAAAGCAAGCTCTTCTACTCCTAAAGGCAAAATTTAAATCAGCATTTTACCTCATGCTGCACCATCACTCCTTTTCACAAGCTAATACTGCATTAACAAAACTTTTTTTTCCTGGAGAGCCAAAGTGCTTTAGCCATTTTAATTGTTTCAGAGGTAAAATTCAATTGAATTTATGCTTTTGTTTGCTTAAAGCTGTAGCAGTTGATGGTTTATATTCAGTAGCAAATGTTGTTGCTGAAGTTCATTTAAATGTCAATCTTTCCTGGGAGTAGAGCACTTAGGCCACAAACTCTCTCTCTGTACTTTAACATTCTCAACTGCTATATTTATGACACTGTTACTCTACTATAAAATACAGCTTTAAGAATTCTTTAATTCCTGTGTTCATATTCATTTCTCACATATAATCACAATCACCTCAACTTTTTTTTTGCCTCCTAGAATAGTAACAATTCAGGGTATGGGCAGACAAACAACTGTTGTATATTAAAAAAGTGTGTATACCACTGTTAAGTTGTACCATGATATGAACAAACAGATGTGTGGCATCATCACTTTATACCAGATTAGTGCTCTTATAGAGTGGCAAGTAAACTGCTAGAGACAATAAAGAGCCAGGTGTCCTAATCTACTTCATGAGCCAGCTTTTCCTGTGCCTTCTGGGATAGAAATTTCAGTGCCTTCTAGGAAATTTTCTCTGAGATGCTGATGTAGAAATTCAGACAGGATCACTATTTGGCTAACAGAAGCACTTTATTTTGCATAGCCACAGGAGAACAGCAAGAGGCGGCTGATGCTCAATGAGAATAAAAAACAGACTGGTTTATATACTGATAAATCACATACAGGTCAACCCACCTCGCAACAGGCTCTTGGCAGTCTGACAGCAACTCATCTTGGTGTCTGGCTGAGACAAGCGAGTTTTCTCAAGCTGCTTTCTGATAAGCTTATCCTGAAGGCTGTTATTCCCGCTCGGCCTTCACCCAGATCTTACCCCTCCATCTTGACCCGACATGTATACACTTCTTTCAGTACTTTTCCATTCCTCATCAATGCCTTGAAGAATATGACTTATGCCACTCAGACTTCATGAAAGGTTTTGGTACCCTTTCACTTTGCACAAAGTACAAGAGAACACATTTCTCCTTTATTTTCTTCAGGCATTGAACATTAATCCACCACCTAGTTTTGGTGATGTCCCTGGTCTTATGATGACATATCTGCCATCTTCTCATGACCATCACCAACCTGATTCCTTGTCAGGGTGACTTGTTTTTTCTTTCAAGAGGCCACGCAGGAGAGGCCATTGTTGCTGAAGTTTACATGGGACTCACAGTGGACCCATACATCATGCTCCAAGCAGGTGACAACAAGCTACTGGAGAAAGAATTCCAAGACAAGAACAAGGAAGGTTTACACTGATGTCATTTCTAGGCTCCTGACCTCCAGTTCTGAGTATAGGAAAATAGCACAGACTGGTGGCAGAGGGTTGTGGTGCAGATGTAGGATGTTCAACAGGAGAATGAGAACTTTAGGATGACAAAAGCTATGGTGCTAGAGATCAGCATGGAACTGACACCAGAATAGTGAAGGTGGATTACCAATTTATATGGGAAAGTAGGTGGTGATAGCCATTTGGAAATTGGCAAAACTTGGCTGCCAACGAGTTTTGCATGGGCATATCAATTACTGGAGGTGAGGTATGCATGGCTATCTGGAAGGTCTTGCTCTGTTTCCTCAGACTCTCTAATCCCAAGGCAGCTATTGCTAAATCTGCCCAAATTGATTTCCCAAAATTGCATCAGCATAAAAGGAGTATGCATATCCCAATCCCTTGCCCTCTACATTGCAGATGAGCACACATAAGCAGGAAAGACCATATCTTCATTGTCCTGCAGGGTGCTCATGTGAGATACTCACACAAGTCATTGCTGGATGGTCTGGCAGGGGTGCATAGTGCCCAGTTATTCTGCAGCTCCAGCAGGACACCAGTAAGGAATGTTTGCCCTCAACGTTTTCAGCACTAAAATCAATGAATGACCATTCTATATTCCATACTAATTACCAACAACCCAATCTAACTTCTCCGTCCATGGCTCATAAAGCCATACATGGGACACCTGGACCCAAGAAAAGGGCTTTTCAACTACTGTCAGAGATGATGCTGGATAACAGTGTGTAATGGAGCCCCTACCCCATTACTAAAGGGGCAAGGGTGCTTGGGTTCTCACTCCTCCCCTCACCACTTTCTTTTCCCTTTCACTTTCTCCCCCCTCCTTGTCCTCTCTTGGGTCTTCCAGGTCATCCTTTTGGGCTGCCCCCTGGGGCTGTGGTTCACTCCCCACTTCCCCCAAACCTTCCTTGTCCCTGTGCTCTCTGTCCCTTTCCTTCCACACCCCCTGCCCCGCATCAGTTAGGTCACTGTTGCTCATGTTTTCTGGGTTCTACTGGAGCTCACTAGCAGGCTGAGGAATCTAAAATAAGATGGCCACCGGGTCCAGGTATGGTCAGCCCCCAATGACCCCATGGCAGAAGTAGAGAAAACAGGTGACCTGCATCACCCTTTATAAACTCAAGCCTCAGGCCAGAGAGGCAGTCTGGCTGTAGGAGTACAAGGGAAAGGCACTCACTGCAAAGAGGCAGAGGAACTGAACTTAGAGCTGGAAAGAAGTGGCTCTGGGCAGTAGCCAGGTAGAGAAGACCAGCAGTGTTGTATTGGAAACCAGATAAATTCCAGAACTTGTTTGTTCTTCAGAGACTGTGAGGTTAACTCTGAGCCCAGCAGGGAGAAGTTGGATGTCAATCCTGTGATGCACCCACTGCATTTAAAGCTCACAACCTTTACTCATGGGCTTCAGGCCAGTAGGCACAACTAGAGTAAAATTGGGCTGAGGTCAGGAAAGCCCAAGCCCAGGCACAGACCTGACACCCAAGGATCTTCTCAGCGGTGAGAGGCTTTTTCTTGTCTGCATGTTCCATAAAGTCATGGCAGGTGAGAGTACAGACAGGAGAGTGCCCACAGAAACTAAGAGGCTAGTGGGAAGAAGTCCCAAAACATGAGTACACCATGCTGACATCCTGGGCAGTGTACAAAGTGGAATATACCTTTTGATGTCTCAAGAGTAAGAGAAGACCCTTCTGTGTATAAGTGAAACCCTGTAATATATAATTATCAAACAACTTGCTAATATGATTAGGTTCTTTGTAATTCCAAATGTTTAATGATTGGTATATGCTCTGTTATTGTTGTGGATGTTTGAAGGGGAATGTCAGACTTAAGATGAAGGAAGTAATTATTCCGTTCTGCTTAGCACCGCTGAAAGTTCCCCACTTTAGGACTTATATAGAAAAATTGCAGAGAGCCTGGAGGACAGCAAGTAAAAACCAAGAGGTTTAGAAAAGACAACATATGATGAAAAGTTTGCAAGAATTTATAATGAAATGGATTTATATAGTCTAGAAAAGAGAGGACCAAGAGGGGACATAACAGTCCTCAGATATGTAAAAGTTTGAGGTAGAATTTTGAGGTAGATTTGCAATTAAGATAAATGTTTTATTTGCTCTGATACAATTATAGTCATTTAACTTCTGATATACATTCAAACTTGGATTATATCATTAGGATAAATCAGCAATTTAGATTGAGGGAAAAGCTATTTATAATCTCAGATGAATATATTAATCAGTGAAATAATAAAATCAAGAGCAGATTGTAGGTAGCTGTGGATACATCTAAAACTTTTAAAAGTGGCATGCAGAAATAGTTGATAGGGAATTTCCTGTGCTGAATATTCAACTCTATAGAATCTTGCTTTGAAATTTCAGAAGTCATCAAGCTGAGATTATATCATCAAAACTTTCTCCTCCTGCATGTTCATGAGTTCATATTACTTTTTTGTGTGACCATTTGTTTTCAGGAGACTCTGCAACCAACTCCTCCCATGCCCTGTTTTAAAGTACATATGTGGCCCCATCACTGTAAGAGTTAAATTCTGACAGTCTCTTCATGTACATATTCCTTATCCTTATGAGGTACAGGATATACTTTCATCCTCAGATAGAATAAGGCACAGAGAAATTAAACCTATGTCAATACAGCCAGTTTACCATCCCCAAAGCATTATGTGCTGTTCCATGCAGATTGCTTCTTCAACTAGAATCACTGAGGTTGCCTTCTCATAGGGCTACAGTATTATGAGCACACTTGAATGACCATCCCAATTAGTCTTCCTCTAGTCAATTAGCTTGCTCCCACAGAGAAGGCTATCCTGCTTCCAGTTGAGGAGGCCAGAAAAGTACAGAATAGTTGAAGTCACTGCCGGAGAAAATAACTTTGCTATGCAGACATAGGCTAACTAATTTGTGCTAAGCTGCATAGGAAAATCTATGTTAGACTTTTTTTTAACTGAACTTGTGCCAGAGTGGGATAAGCCTGTATCATTTTGTATTATGGCCTCCATTTTGTGTTATGTGCTGAACTTATGTCTGACTTTGCCCAAGGCCTTCCAGATGGCCATCCTGCTGAGGCAAGGAACTTGACACCTCATTGAAGAGCCAATCACAAAAAAAGCCATTAGTCTGCAATCTGGGGTTATCACCTTTGAATGCCTCCAAACTGCTGGTCCATGCCAGCATGTGTTCTACCATGGAACCATGTGTCTTCTCTACAGGGAGCTTAACTGAAGTGGGCACAATGAAAAGGAAGACAGAGTTGGCACTAAGAAGAGGATCATTGCCATATGTAAGAGCAATTAGCTAGAGGAACAGAATGCAGGAGGGATTCTGTCTGGTCTGAAATACTGGCAAACTACAGACTCACAGAAAGGGCAATATCAAATTAAGACAGGCTGAGTTTCTAGCATTTTGTTTTTCAAAAATCTGTATACCTAGTACTTTTAAAGAGGAAAGTGACTATGGAAGTTCATTTGCTAAGTCCATGTTCATTGCTTTCCTTTACACCAAAGGAAATCCATTTTACATCTGAGACTGGATTTTGGAGAAGCATGTGTGAGAAACTGGTGGAGGCGAAGAAGTTCTAAGGAACTCATTTCAGGATCTTAGCCAGCATCCGAAGAAGGGGTCATACAGATTATCAGAGTCTGAGAGGGTGCTTGTTCTACATACCCAGAAACAGTAACTAAATTCTAGAAATCCACTTAGTTTATAAATAGGGGCCCTGTGACTGGATCAATTTGCAAGTGACTGGTAACAGAAGAGAGCAGCAGCAGCAGCAGTCATCTCCTGCCACCTGGGGCCACCTGCCTGTGGAGGCTTCCTGGCTTGGTCCCTGGGGCCAGGGGGGGACGTGGGAGTGGGGGCTTCTCTCACCTGTCCCGCCTGTGCCAAGATTGCGGTGCTGGAGGGGCAGGTGAGAGAGCTCCAGGCAGAGGTGAGCAGGCTGCACGGGATCAGGGCCATGGACAACAAGATTGATGGGTACTTTCTCTCTCTGCAGGGCCCATCCCCCCAGACTGTCACCACCCAGGAGTCTGCAGCTGTCACCACCCAGGAGTCTGCAGGACTGTCCTCCAGTCACCTCCAGGGCCAGGCGGTGTCGCAGGCAGCACACAGCTGCATCAACTGTCACCCCAGTACAACTGGGGAACAGGTATGCAGCCCTGGAAGTGCTGGAGGAAACTGGGCGTGAGGAAGGAGGAAGGGAGGAAGCCACACTCTCAACCAACAAGCCAGCATCCATACCTCTGAAGCATCATCCAATGACCCAGAGGAAGAGACGTCAGGTCATCATCATAGGGAACTCCCTCCTCAGAGGAATGGAGGGACCCATCCGCTGCATGGACCCCAATGTGAGGGAAGTGTACTGTCTCCCAGGAGCCAAGATTGGGGACGTCACAAAGAAGATCACTGACCTCATCCAGCCTTCCGACTACTATCCTATGGTCCTCCTCCACGTGGGAACCAATGATGCGGCATGGAGTAGTCCGGACCAGATCATGGATGACTACATGGTTCTGGGGGCCAAGCTTAGAGAGTTGGGGGCCCAGGTGGTCTTTTCGCCCCTCCTCCCGGTTAGTGGAGGCCGTCAGTGGCAGAGCGCCTGTATCCGTGAGGTGAATTGGCGCCTCCGGAGTTGGTGTCATCACGCCAGATTTGGCTTCCTGGACCATGACCTGCACTTCAGACCAGAGGGTGTCCTGGGGCGTGATGGTCTCCATCTCTCCCCCAAAGGTAAGAGTTTGTTTTCCTACAGGCTAGTTGACCTCCTCTGGCGGGCTTTAAACTAAGTTTGTCAGCGGTTGGGGATTCTCAGGAGCAAGAGACAACTCAACCAGGTGTAGGACCTGCCCAGGTAAGAGCTCAGGTATATATCAAGGGACCAGTTGTCTTTCAGGATGCGGGGGTGCCCAGGGCTCCCACAGGGGGATTAAGGTGTCTCTTCACTTATGCAAGAAGCATGGGGAACAAGCAGGAGGAGCTTGCTCTCCTGCTTGCAAGTAGTAAAATCTACTTGGCCTAGTGGAGACATGGTGGGATGAAACTTTTGACTGGGCAGTAGACATAGAGGGTTATAGGTTGTTTAAAAGAGATAGGAAGGGGAAAAAAGGTGGGGGGGTTGTGCTCTCTGTTAGGGAACAGTATACCAGTTCTACCTTCCAAATGGGACCAAAGGAAGGCTTAACTGAGACCCTGTGGGTCAAGCTCCAAGGAGGGTGGGGGGAGAGGGATCTGGTGGTAGGGGTATACTACAGGCCACCACATCAGGAGGAAGAGCTGGATCTGGAATTCTCCAGGCAGCTGGGGGAGGCCATGCATGCAAAGGATGTTGTGGTCATGGGTGATATTAATTACCCTGACATCAACTGGAAGGAGCAATCGGCCAGGTCTAGCTACTCACAAAGGTTCCTGACGTGTGTACAGGACCTACACCTCATGCAGGAGGTACTCGTCCCCACTAGGGGAAATGCCATATTGGATCTGGTGTTAGCTTCTGGGGATGACCTGGTGGGGGAGGTGCTAGTACAAGGGAGGCTAGGGGACAGTGATCATGAAATGATCCAGTTTGCTATTCAGAGAAAGGTGGGGAGGGTAACTAGCACAGCGCAAATGCTTGACTTTAGGAAAGCCAACTTCGATGTGCTCAGGGCAGTAGTCAGGGGGGCACTTGGAGCCCAGGGGGTAGCTAGTACGGGGGTCCAGGAAAGGTGGTCCTTCTTCAAGGAGCCTATCCTTGAGGCGCAGCAGGACACAATTCCTCTGCACAGGAAGGTGGGAAAAGGGTCCAAGAAACCTTCATGGCTGAGTGTGGATATCCAGGCTGGCCTGAGGGCAAAGAAAAAAGCATACTGGTGGTAGAAGCCGGGGGCAGGGACAAAGGAGAAGTACACCTCCCTGACCTGAGCTTCTAGGGATTTGGTGAGGAAGGTTAAAGCAGCACTAGACCTTAGATTAACTTCTGGGATTAAGGATAACAAAAAGTCCTTTTTCAAGTATATAGGTAGCAAGAAGAAGTCTCGGGGTAACA
>NW_017728886.1:193208953-193210901 GCF_001723895.1 Crocodylus porosus
TGGAGAACCTGGGGGTCCAGAGGAGGACCACTCGTATGGTTGAGGGCCTCTGTGGCCAGCCCTATGAGGAAAGGCTGAGGGACCTGAATCTCTTCAGTCTCTGCAAAAGGAGACTGAGAGGGGATCTTGTGGCTGCCTACAACCTTATCAGAAGCCACCAGCAGGGACTCAGGGAAAGTCTGTTCCTTGGGGTCACCAGGCACAATGGCCACAAGCTGAGGGAGGATAGGTTTAGGTTAGATATTAGGAAGAACTACTTCACTCTAAGGGTGGCCAGAGCCTGGTGGTGCTCTCACCTTCCCTGGAGATCTTCAAGAGGAGACTGAATAGGCACCTGGCTGGGGTCGTATGACCCCTGCCACCCCCGGTGCTCCTTCCTGCCCATGGCAGGGGGTCTGACTAGATGATCTGTGTAGGTCCCTTCCAACTCATTGATTCTATAAGAGGGGTATTGGGACCATGGACTGTAGGATGTCAACCTCTGTAATGAAACCCAGATTTCTATGAAGCACCCTAGTCAGTGGATCATTCTTTTTTTCTAAGTGTTATTCTAGACTGAAGAAGTTGCTGTCTTTATCTATTTACTCTGTTTTGGTTAGATTCCCATTTACTCTATTTTGGTTAGCTTCCACTTTCTTGTGACACTGTGTAATTAACATAGGACACACTCAGGTGCTGATAAAATACTGATCTTCACTTCTAGACTCTACTGATAGAACATGTATTAAACCTCAGTACTTCTTCATGTAGCAGGAGTCATTGTCCACGGATTCAAGTGCGGTTGTTTTTAAATCCTGAATGATTACAGCCCGTTGTGAAGCAGTCTTCGGTGCTAGGAAATACTGCAATTGCTTAGCTTTGGTCCACTGCATCAGGAATTCTTTACTCCAGATACTAAGACAAGGAGTAGGTCAAATGCTCCTTTAATTAGATTACAAAGTGCAGCCTTTATATGCCAAATATGTATTGATCACTGAAAAAGCCTGTGTTGAGGTTTCCCAACAAAACAAGGCATAAATTAATTTGCTACATAATTAATTTAAAATTACTTCCATGGGAAATTCATGTGAATTAATGATTATGATTAATTGATTGATTAATGCATAGAGCTAGATCCATAAAGGGACTTAAATGCTACAATTGATTCACTGTATCTAACTTTTAGTTGTCTGGTCCATGAGGCAGAATCCTCAACCTTGAATTAGGCACCTAAGTTCCATATACAACGGAGGGGAGTGGTAGGCTCTTTGGAATGCAACTAATAATAGCTGGCACACCAAGGAGGGAGCTGCATAAGCTAAATATTGAAGAATGCTGAAGACATGGATGAATCCTATCCCTCTTCATATATTCTGCATAGCCTCCTGAGAAAGCCATTCAGAAGTAAGGTCCACAAACTTGTACCTATTCTGCATTCACCCAGGAATAAACAACTCTGAAGCTATGCCTGGCATGCTGGTAGAGCACTTGCTCAGGGCCCCGCCGAGTTACCTACTCCGCATCCCTGCACAAATGAGTAAATGCGGAGCAGGCAAACTGAGTGGGGCTTATTTCTTAATGGCTCAGGAGATGGCTTAGAGCTGGATTCCTTAACCCTCAGCCTGAGGGCCAGATCCAGCCCGCAGAGCTGTTATCTCGCCTGCAGGGCTTTGCTTGGGTCTAAAACTTTGGCAATGGCAGGAATTGCCATTCCCCTTTTGCCAAATTTCTGGACCCATGGGGACTCCACAAGCCAGATAACATGGCCCTGCATGCCAAATCATAGAATCATAGAATCATAGAACCATAGAAGTAGGGTTGGAAGGAACCTTGTAGTTCTTCAAGTCCGACCCCCCGCCTGGGTGGGAGAAAAGACTGGACTCAAATGAGTCCAGCCAGGTAGTCATCCAGCCTCTTCTTAAAGATCCCCAGGGTAGGAGCCAGCACCACTTCCCTAGGAAGTTGGTTC
>NW_017728886.1:193211001-193215848 GCF_001723895.1 Crocodylus porosus
CCTCAAGTCCATCTGGCATCACAGCGAGTAAGTCCCAGTTCCTGCACAAGAAAACGGAGGTGAAGAATTAGTTAAAGAGTTCCACTTTCTCCTCTAGCACAACCACCAGATTGCCCAGCGTACTTTGCAGGGGCCCCACATTACCCGGTGCCTTCTTCATCCTCCCTATATATTTGAAAAAGGACTTTTTATTAACCTTGATCTTGGACGCTAGTCCTAGCTCTATGTCCGCCTTAGCTTTCCTGACAGCCCCCCTACAGGCCCGAGTAGAGAAGCTATACTCCTCTTCGGAGATATCACCCCCCTTCCACTGGGTGTATGCCACCTTTTTGGTAAGCAGGCATTCCCGGACACCCTTGGTAAGCCAGGGGGGCTTTCGGGCACTCGATCAAACATATGGGACCTGGCAGAGAGACTGCATGGCCCGATACCAGCATGCTGGGCCAGGCAGAGGTGGCCCAGCCCAATGGTGGCATGCTAAGCCAGGTGGAGGAGGTCTGGGGCCTGATCCTAGTTCCTGAGGCCCAACCCAACCCTCAGACTGGCCCCACATGATTCATCCAGCTGCAGGGCTAAAAAGTAGAGCAACACCAGCTAAGATGTAGGGACTTGAATGCTACACACTCTTCTGGCTGTATTGCTCTGCACCTCTGTCGAATCCATGCCACTATGTAGACAAATGGTACGTGGGGAATATGTTGAAACCTGGGGCCTGCTGAAAGCCTATGCACCTAAGGGCTTAGGTTATGTTTGAGAATTGCACTTAGACACCTAAATTCTGCCTAATCTCAACATTGATTGGCTATGTCTTTTTGTGCATCTGGGCCTTGGTTACATTAAATAAAAAGTCCAGCAAATTATTTTAGGAATGCTGTGTGTCCAATAACACACAGCGTTCCTAAAGATACCAGGGTGCATATACACTGGATGATGATAGGTTTCTGTGGCTGCCCAAGAGTTTCTGCCTGTAGGGCCTCAGTTGTTGCACATGACAACAGTAGGGAATGCTACGGGTTCATTCACATTAGATGATTTCTGGAAGAACTTATATGTAGAAAGGGTTGGCCAAGAGCACCAACATGTTGGTTCACAGAGTGTAAAGTTTCATAAAAATTAAGTAATGTACCTGAGGAACACTGTGTGTTATTGGACAAATAATTTGGTAGACTGAGTAAAAATATTGGAAGAACTGCAATTATTTAGGCTGGAAAAGAGATGATCAATGACAGATTTGATAACAGTTTTCAAATACCTTCAGGATACCAGTTAGTTTTTATGGAATTGTACACTTCATGGGCAACCTGGAACCAATCTGTTCCTGTTTGCTCTCTTGTCCAACAGCATAGTGCCCATAGCACAGTCCCTACAGCTGTCACCTATAAGCAGAGAGTTCATCACCATCCTCTTTATAAGTAACATGCAGGTATTTGAAGACTGGTATAAAATTCCTCATCAGTCTTCTCTTCTCCAGACTAAATAATTTCAAATCTTCCAACTTCTATTCATAAGTCGTGTTTCCTAGACTTCTAATAATTTTTGTTACTGTCTGTTGGACTCTTTTCAAATTGTTGTATGCACTTCCTTGAAGTGCAGTGCTTAAAACTAAACGGTACTTGAGATTAGACCTTACCAATGCTGAATAGTGAAGAGTCACTTCCATTGATTTGCAGCCTATATTCATGTTAATACAGTAAAATCTGTATTATCTGGCACTTTACCATCTGAAATGCTCTATTAACTGGCATCTGTCCCAGCGTGGCATGGTTTCGCCACTGCGAGCTGAGTCCCACTTCCTCCTCGTGGACCACAGCCCAAGGCAAAACAGCCTGCGCAGAGCCCCCCTCCCTGTTCCCCAGCACACTAACACCAGGGAGTGAAAGCCCTGGTGAACCAGATGCAGCAGGAGGGGCGGCAGCCAAACAGGAAAGGCTCCTCCAAGCTGCTGGGCTGGAGATAAGTATAACTCTCAGGTAACCGGCACATTTGATTAACCAGCAACCTCCATTTCCAGATGGAGATGGATAACAGAGCTTTTACTGTATAATTCAATTGGCTATTCACGGGTTATTGCGTTTTTTGGGTGTGGGGGGTTATATTGTGTTTTGTTGCAGCAGTAGCACTCTGTGGACTCATATTCAGCTTATGATCCATATAGCTCCAAGGACCTTTCTTACAGTGCTGCAACTTAGCTAGCCATTCATATCTCTGACTTTGGACAACTGGCAAAAAAGTAGTGCCAGAGCAGATTACTAGCCCTTTGAAAATTCCTTTTTTTATTTAAAGAATAAACTCAGTTATATAAGTGATTTTTTATGTCATAAAATCATAGAAAAGTGGGGTTGAAAGGGACCTCAGGAGCTCATCTAGTCCAACCCCCTGCTCAAGGCAGGACGATTCCCAACTAGATCATCCCAGCCAAAGGTTTGTCTAGCCGGGTCTTAGAAACCTCTAAGTATAGAGATTCCACCACCTCTCAGGTAACCTGTTCCAGTGGTTTACTACCCTCCTAGTAAGAAAATTCTTCCTAATATCTAACTTAAACTTCCCTTGCTGCAACTTGAAACTGTTGCTCCTTGTTCTGTCATCTGCCACCACTGCAAACATCCTCTTTGGAACCCCACTTCAGATAGTTGAAGGCTGCTATTAAGTCCCCTCCCAGTCTCTTCCCTAGACTAAATAAGTCCAGTTTCCTCAGTCTTTCCTTATAAGTCATGTGCCCCAGCCCACTCACCATTTTTGTTGCCCTCTGCTGAACTCTCTCCAATTTGTCCATATCCTTTCTGTAGTGGGGGGCCCAAAACTGAACACAGTACTCCAGATGTGGCCTCACCAGTGCTGAATAAGGGGAAGAATCATTTCCCTTGACCTGTCTCTTAGGTTCCATCTGCATGTTATACTTAAGACATGATTAACCAGGTAATCATTAACCAGTCTTTTGTTGTCACCTGGCCATGTGTTCAATCAATTGATTGCATGATAAAAGGAGGAAAAATCCACAAAATTATTCCACAAAATATATGGAATATGTAATTTTAATATATCAAAACACTGTGGTTGCATATATCTGTGGTTGCAATTAGATAGATAGATAGATAGATAGATAGATACCATATTTACTCAAATCCAAAAAACGGATTTTTTCTCCGATCACCATGGAAGGAAAAAAGCTTCATCTTGGATTCAAGTGCCTGTCCAGGGCAGGCAATGGCTCAGAACCAGCTTCAGCCCTGGACTGGAGTGGCTCAAGCAGCAGGGGAGAGGACACATGATAGCGGGAATGTGGGAAAAACTTGGTATTTGAGAAAGATGCATAGAGAAGACCCACTGTGTGTGGCCTGTGGGGAAGTGTGGGGAAGAAATCACAACCTGCCCACCCCCTGGCCTCTTCTCTCCCACCACTCCCTGGCCAGAGCTGCTTAATTCCAGTACCATCTCTGGCTCCAGCTCAGGCTGTAGTTGTAGCCCCTCTGGCCCTGACCCAGACAGCAGAGTTGCTATTGCTGCCACTTCTCCTTGGCTGGGCCAGGGCTGGGGGGCTGACACTGGCACTGGCACTGCTGCTGACTGTCCTAGAGCCAGAGTGGCAGCAACAGGGGGACTGGCCAAGGCATGGGGGCATAAAGGATGGGCAAGGAAGGCAGTGGGGGGGACAGGTGGTAGGGGGAAGATACAGGAGGCAAGAGGAAGATGGCAGAGGGGCACATGGGCAGGAGGCAGGCAGCCTGGGGGTGGGAGACAAATGGCAGGGGAGACAGAAACTAGGGGAACAGGCATGGGCATGGAGTAGGAGAGCATGCAGGGGAGCAAAAGGCAGTGATCTGGCTCCTTGCCCCACCCCCAGCTGCTTTCGGGGGATGAATTAAAGATGACTGTCCAATAATTCAATTCTACAGATGGAAAATTATAACAAATGTATAGATTTTTCATGTATAAAATCCAATTATTTTGGATTATTTTGAACCATCTCACCATATTTACTCAAATCTAAGATGACCCCCCCCTTAGTAATTAGATTCTATATATGGAAAATTCATAAATTTGTTATGATTTTCCAGGTATAGAATCTAATTATTGGAAGTTTTCCTTAAATTTGTCCCCCTCCCACTGCTACAGCAGGGGAAAGAAAACTAGGGGGTCTGGTAGCCTCACCCAGGTAGCTGATACCAGTCACATAAGCAGAGGGAGCAGGTTTCCCCCTTCCCTCAGGAATGTATCCATCTCAAGTTACCTAAAGAGATAGGGTAAAGGTGTGTCTCCTCTGCTGGGCCCTTCCTAATCAAATTGTCACAGCACAGAGATTTTGGGGAGAAACAAAGGTGGCTTCCTGCCACATATCTATCACTGCCTTACTAGCCTGGTTACTTGGCCTGTGCTATGGTTAATTAATAAACTCACTGAAAAGGGGAAATGAACTGAAACAAACAATTTATTAAATTGAGTGGCAAATTTTAAAACACTGACCTTGAAATAAACAGAATTTATCATATAGGCAAATTACTACACATATGCACAGATGTAGCTGTTTGAGCTGGACTTGATTAGTCTCTGATTAAAATGGGTCAATCAGCAGCTGACCTGATAGCCTGGTCCAATGGGGGTGATTTTTGGCCCTGCCAGTGTTTGGTGAGCTAGCCATATGTATCTGTGGCAGGCCAGTGGGGGGCTCTCCTGCGTTGAGTCTCCCACCTCACTGCGCCCGACCACCTTCCAGGCTCCAAGTGCCTCCCTAGGGGTACCTCGCATCCGGCTGACCCCCTTCCTGGAGCACACTCACTAGCCTGGGGGTAATGTAAGCTGCCACCACCCCGAGAAGGGACTGTCTCAGCCCTGTGTCCTCAGGGAAACAC
>NW_017728886.1:193215948-193217858 GCF_001723895.1 Crocodylus porosus
CACCCAGACAGACCACATTTTCTGTCTCTTACACACATACACACACACTCAGCCGCACAGCTCAGAATCACGCACGCACAGTTTCTGTCAATCAAAACCTTTATATAAGGGTGGTGCACACGGCACGCCAAGGCTCTGCACATGGCCTTAAGGTTTGCACTGGGTACCAATTTTGGCTCCAACGTAGCTTATCAAGAATTGATGCATTTTACCTTTTTTGAAACTGCTGCAAGGTTTAGCAAAAGTATTCCAAGAACACACTTTTAAGCAGCCCTTTTGTACTTATGTATAGTACAAACTATGCTTCATATTAGTCCAAAGCCAAAAAGCTCATGATTCACCTTATAGCTCTTTGGGCTGGGCCCCAGCAGAGTCAATAGCATTTCAAGCCATGGTGACCCCACAGCTAAGCACTGCTCAGTATGTGTGTGTACCCTAGATACCCTACAACAAAGGATCCATGTACTCATGATTGGATCCAGGTGATCTTGTCATAAGTTCTGGGATCCTCCAAAAATTTATATGCAGGTGAGGTGCCGGGCAAGATGGTCCAGCTCTATCTCATGGAAGGCAGGGCCACACTAATCATATGTGACCAGCTAAGAGAAGGGGCAACAACGGGATTCTGGGTGAATTGTTTGGAATCATTGTTTGGTGATCTTTACTAGATATTTAACACCAGTGAAGAAACAGGAATCATTGGAAATAGGAAAGAAAGGCACAGGTTAGCTGTGGGAGTGGGAGTGAAGACGAAGTCAAAATATAATCAATATAGTGGCTCACTACTAGAAAAAGAGTCAATGCTGAGAAAAGACTGTGCTCAATGGGCACTACCATATATCTTATTCAGATGGGATGCACTAACCTATCTTTGTGGTAGGTTCCCATCAGTGGCATAACTTCTCAGCCATTCCTTGGTTAAGATTGGAGGCCGGGCTTTACTGCCTTGATCAATTCCAGGAGCACTGAGGGGATAGTGACAGAGTGCTGGGATGGAGGAACATCAGGAGAAGTTCTTGGAACCTGGAACAGCATTGGTGGTGACTTTGGATACGATAGTGGCAGTTATGGAGGGAAAGCAGACCAAGAGATCAGAAGTGAATCAGAGTGGAAGCAAAGACCAAAAGTCTGATGGGAATGGACAAAGGTGGGGAAGAAGGGTTGAAAGAAGGTAAAAAGGAAAGGTGTGGGAGGATCAGTGGTTTTGGAGGAGGCTTTATTGAAGAAAGCAACAAGGGAAGGGTCCAGTCAGCAGGAAAAACAGAAGAAGAGAAGATGAGGAGGGTAGGAGGAAGAAATGATGAATGAAACAGTGATTAAAGGGAAAACTAGTGGGAGGTATAAGCCAGACCTGCACAGAAAAAGAATATGGGAGGAAGCAAGAGCTGGAGTGGTGGGTAACCTACACCTGAAAATAAGTTCAGTAGTAACAGGAGAAGAGGAACAGAGAAGTCAGACAATGAATAGATATTAATTTATAGAAAAAATATTGTTTGAAGTTTTGGGTGTCAACATGGAACATTTGAATATCCTGATCACTTCTCTTACCCAGAAGTCTTGGGAAATTTTGCATTGGAGCTGAGAGGGTTATGAGGATTTTTGGAAGATGTATACAGTAGTAGGTAAGAGAGAAGAATCTAAGAGGATAAGTTTTGTTACAGGATAAAAGACAAAAGAAAGGACATGTTGCATGTACATGGATATGTTTGAGATGGGGGAGATAGAAAAATGGTTAGAGAGTTACATATGACAAGTTATGTATGTTGCAAAGATATTGTTGGAGCAAAATTTTAAGTATAGGTGCTGCCAATGCATGAACTCAGTTTGATTGAGAGTGGAAAATTCCATGCAGGGCCTGAGTTACCCCTTCTATGACCTCAGGAGCTGTCAATCAGCCCTGGCCCACTTTC
>NW_017728886.1:193217869-193219421 GCF_001723895.1 Crocodylus porosus
TAGGGGTGAGGTGTGGTTGTGGGTTTGTTGGGAAGGGATTGTGGGTATGGTAGAATGTGAATGGGATGTGCACGTGCCCTGAGCCAATCAGCACCCACCCCCACCTTGCTAAAGCCAGGAGCCTGTGTGCCCTGTGGTACATCCCCACCACTGCCAATAGTGTGCAGCCCCAGCCCTACCTTTGCACTAAATTAAAATACATATGTAGACACACCTACAGGAAAATAACGGAGGGTGGGGAGACAGGGAAAGATTTTGAAGAAGGTATGTTTATTTTGATATTCAAGAAGGGAAAGCAAGATGTGTTAGGTAACTGGAGGCCAATAACAATTTTACACATGGACTACAAATTGATGGCTAATGTACTGGCCAAAAGAATGCATGGCTGTCTCATAGATCTGACACAAGAATATGTGGTGTGCCTGGCTAGGGACACACATTACACATAAACCAGGTTAAGTGATCAGAAACTGGCTTAAATCTGTAACAGAACAGATGTTCAGTGCACATAAACCAGTTTGAAAATGGCTGAAACCAGTCTGAGATAAACCTGGTTGAATGTTGTATGAGACTTAACTGATTTGTGTCAGTTGATTTGCTTTGCATCCCTGGGCAGGGCTCTGCTCTCTGCCCCAGTCCAGCAGGGCTGGGGCTCCCAGCAGCATCTACCTGGCTTCCTTCTGCCCCATCCCCCCTCACCATTCCCTGCTCAAGCAGGGATTCCTCTTTCCCCTCTGCCTTACACAGACACCTCTCAGCATTAGCTACCATACCACATGCTGGCTATGATCCCTGCTGATCCACAGGACAGGGTCAGCTTAGGGCTTTTTGGAGCTAATCAACAGGTAGCTGGTAATGTCCCTCCACTCCTTCCTTGGAAAAAGTTGTTTAAGAAGAGCTTGAACTAATGAGAGAGACTTTGCTTTGTTTGATGGGCTGATAAATGGTAATGACTCCCTATGTAACTCTGTGCTATGTAACTCAAAGCTCTGCTATCAACAAGAAGGGGAGGGGGAACCTCTCCCTAATCAGAGTGTCCTGCCCCGGCCTGGCCACATCCCCCCTCAGCTCAGCACTATAGAAGGGAAGGGAGGGCTGCTCTAGCACCCCCCAGCTTCTAGCCTGAGCCACCGCCAAGCATATGCCAGCATTTCTTCAGTCCAGAAGGGATGTCTTTTCAGTTAAAAACCAGTTTAGCCTAGCCAGGTTAGAGTAACCTGCAAAGATTAAATCATCTCAGGCTTTCTGAATGTCTGTCCCTAGCCCTGGAGAGCAGGATATCTCAGACTATGGTTAATGAGAGGTGTCATATCTGATGTGCAGGACAAGAAAAGTAGTAATGAATCTAGACCTGAGAAAAGCTTTATGATACGGTTAAACACGATTTCATGTTTGAACTAGTGCAGAGGATTGGGGTTCCAGTGAAGACGATTGGATGGGCCAAAGTTCTACACAGTAGAGCACTAAGATGTGGGGGGATGTGGGCATGCTAGAAGGGAGAAATAGGCTGCAATCAGACCTAGACAGGTTACAGGGGTGGGCAGACGAGAAT
>NW_017728886.1:193220151-193229517 GCF_001723895.1 Crocodylus porosus
CTTCTGACCCTAGAAACTATGAAACTATAAAACTTTGAAACTATAAGTCAGGTATGGGTAAATGGCTACTTAAGCAAAGCATTTCCCATACAGACAGGGATGTCTGCTGTCCCCTATCTTTTTGTGTGCACAATGGAGCCATTGGTGCAGAGAACTCATGATGGTAAGCTGATAAGTGATGTGAAGATGCCAGGTGGAAGAGAAGTTAAATATACACTACGCATGGATGATGTGAACATTGTGGTTCAGGACAACACACCAATCAAGAGGGTACTGAGGCATACTGAGGACTATGGTAAAGTGTCAGGGCCAAAATTAAATAAAATGAAAAGTACGTTGATGGGTAGTGGGAGAATTTACAGAATTTGGGGCTGAGGATGGTAGAGGGTATAATCAAGATCTTGGGAATCCCAACAGATGCCAAAGGGAAAGGAACAACAGCATGGGAGAAGTTATAGATAACATTGAGAAAGATCTTGGGATCATGGAGTGGTAGAACGTTATCTTTTAAGGGTAAAATGGCTGCAGTGAAAACAGTACTCTTGCTGATCATCCATTACATGGGAGTGGTGTAGCAACAGGTAAGGAAGGTACAGAGGCAGATATATGTTGTTTTGGGGGGAGGAGTGGGGGGAGGGGGGAAGAAGAAGTAAAAGAGAAAGAGTAGCCAGAATGGAGCTACACAAAGCCATGGAAATAGGAGGCTAGGGAATGCTTCATTTGTCAAGCTTTGTGTATCCTTACTTTATAAGTATGTTCTGTAAAGAGACAACAGAGCTAGTGAGGAAGACTGCATGTTTCTATCATTACCTAGCAGAAATGACATTAAGACGATGGGGCATATATGGGGGAAATTGGGAAAAGCTGTGAGTGTGGCAGCCACTGGCCCACTATGTGAAGATGGAGAGCTTCGTAAGGGTAAGAGTGGATTAGAGTGCTTAACAGTCCATAAAAAGGTGATTAATATGATAAGAAAGAAAGATAGGATAACAATAGTTGGGGATCTGATGGAAAGACAGTTGGCAAATGTGTAGAAAGAAGGCACAGATAATAGATTAAAAGGAGAATATACAAATATCATATAGATGATGATACAGAATATTCTTCCTGTGAGGGGCATTTAGCATAAATGGGATTTGGTAAAATTGGTGGTGTGCCCAAGAGAGAATCTAAAGAATCTGTACTGCATGTATTTTGGGACTGCCCTTTTGTGCAAGGGGTGTGGGATGGGGTGCATCGGTTTTTGAGGGTGATCAATATGAACTGTGACAACATATGAAATGATGTTGTATGGGTTAATGCCCAAAGGACTGGAGACACAGACACTGAGAACCATACTGCTTTGTGTGACAGTAGCGATACAGAAGGTGAGAAACCTACTGTTGGTCAAGGGACTGACTTTCACCAGAAGAGACTATCTGGAGTTGGCAGGATATGAATTGAAATACTATGTGGCTCAAGATGCGGATGAGATGGGAAAGGAGATGACATAGATGAGATGGAGGAAAAAAGAATGGCGGCATTTGTTCCAAAAGGTTAAAGGGTCGGAGTGAAAATTGTTGCTTCCTCCTGGGTTGCAGGTGGTTCTTGAGTGGTTAGTGTGTTAATGGTGAAAAGAGGTGTAAGAAGCACAAGGTATTGTTGTAGGTGGAGGTTGTCAAGATTTGTGTTAATGTTGTTTTTTTACTTGTTTTATAATAAAACATTCCCCATCATTATACTTACTAACTATGGGCTATGTGTTTTATAGTCATGCTTAGCGTTGCCTGCATTTAATCAACTTCATAGTTGGTTTCCAGTACTGCACACAGCAGTTTAATGATAGACAATGTATTTAATAAGGTTTCCTTGTATGCAATTATAAGACAAGAGGCTTTTTTTCCCCAGCCTGATCAGGGGAAAAGCTTTGTCTTGTATTAGAGCAAATATAGTAAATTTGAGGTTGTCTTGGATTTCGTTAAATACAGTAGAAATACACACACACACTACTTTTATTTTGCTATCACTTTTTGCAAATGTTGTCACGGGATGGGAGAAATATAAACTATAGTCAGAAGTCATTAGTCAGTGCTCAAGCACACAACTGCATTTAAAACTGGATCTCTAGAGCTTATTTTAGAAAACCATCGCAGCAGCAGGACACTGACCACTATAGTCCTCCTGCTTTACCTGTGACATGTTAGGATGCTCTGCCTTGTAGCTGTTTAACAGGGTTGATTGTGTAGTTTTAGTGACAGGTTAGACAAGGATTTGTATGGGGCCATTTGCATAGGGATGATCCTGCCTCAAGCAGGGGATTGGACTAGCTAACCTGCAGACGTCCCTTCTATCTCTGCCTCTCTAATGCTCTATGACTCAATTAATACATTTTTTAAACTTTTTCATTTTAACTGTAACCAGCTTCAAGAAATGCACATGCAAATGTTTTTAGGTATATGCATAAAAACATATATCCACTTATATATATAACATATAAACATATATACACATAAAAACATATATATACTTTAAAGCATGTATTTATTACAAACCTATCATATGGTATCAACTAAATAATCAACAAAGAGGATAAGAAGAGCAATTAGCTTTCATTCCTTTTTTTGGTAAATACTGTTGGAATGTGCTTGGAAACTCAGTTTTTGCCCCCTTTATTCTCTTTTCTTTTCTTTCAGTCTCCTGGGATGAGAAATCAAGCTGCTTCTGGACTTGAAGAAAAGCTATTGCAAAGTTATTGAAGACAAGCTATTGCAAAGAGATAAGTTTTGTATCTTGTTCTAAAGTGGTAAAATCCTTTGTCATTCTCTTCTCTCTTCCTTTTCTATCAGTCTCCTGGGATGAGAAATCAAGCAGCTTCTAGATTGTTATTGAGGGAAACCTACTGCTGAGAGATAGGTCTTGTATCTTGTTTTGAATGAGGTGAGATCAATTGTCATTCAGACATCTAATAGAAGGGAATTTTGGGACATAGGCCAGCCACCTAGAAAACTCCCTTAATTCTACTGGTAATGCTAGCAGTCTCAATAACTCCTGCTAAATTCAGTTGTCCCAGATTTTGACAGCTTTTGTGGTAGGTCCTTGCAATACGGGAGTGGGAAGAGAAAGCTCTTGATGAACCCAAGTCCAGGGAGGATTGTGAAGACAAATATCAGCAACCTAAATGGAGTTCATACTGTACTGTGCTTTCGTTGTGCTTGAACAGAGAACACCGTATGCTGGATTACTTGGAGCCTTTCGTATTATTTTTCACTGTTGCTTGTCAGACAGAATATGGCAGCATCTGAGCTGGAAGGTTGCAGTACATGGTTCATTGCAGCCAGAACTTTTTCAGGTGGGGTGTAGAGAATGAGACACCTCACAGACCAGCTGAAGATGGTAAAAAATGGGTTGTGACTACTTACAGCAGGGAGCAGTGAAAAGTTAAAAATGACACATCAAGACTGCAAAGTAACTTGAACATCAGGGTGCAAATATTTTCTAGTGACCGTACAGCTATGCTTTAAGCAAAACATTTTCCTCTTCTCATAAATATCTTCCTTTGTCTTACTGATCTAGTTCTAGTAAGCCTTTCTTTGTCCACTTGGTTATCTAAGAGCCTGAGAAAGCATAAATGTTGTATTATAATAATATTAGTACTATATGACTATATATATATATACACACACAATGCTATTATAATAATTTCTGAATGTTCTATAAATAAAAGGTAGAGCTGGGTATTATAGAAATCATTCTGGCATTGAAACCCTCTTTGTTTTATAAGCTCTCTGGCTTGGACCTAGTTATTGTTTAAGAGGAGCAGTACAACAGAGCCCAGGTAGAACTCCACAGATGAAAGCTTTTGAAAAAAAAGGAGCAATTGCCCATCATGTTTTTCTTTGAGCTGAAGAAAGGACTGGAGACAATTCAACACAATTCCAACAAGTCTTAAAAGGTATCTTTAGTGAGTTGAGTGATGTGATCAACCATATCAAATACTGTTTTACAGATCTAACACAATCAGCATGGATATTTGCAGCTTTTCACAACATATGTGCATTGCTATACTGTGATAAGAAAGTAGTGAACAGATTGGCTGGAATGCAAACATAAGTGGGACGCTTCTATTCTTGTCTGGTCCATGGCAGGAAAATAAGAGGGTCAGTTAACATATATTGTGCAAATGTAAGTTCAAAGTATTTCATCCCTCATTTTATTTAATGCTAAATTTTTCATGTGAATTTGGAAAAGGAGAATCAGAAGGCACTATCCAGTAGGAGATATGAAATTTATATGAACCAAAGCAATTGTGGTTATTTTATTTATTTATTTATTGGACTGAATGGGAAACCGAAGTTTTGATATAGATCTAGCATTCTGGATTCCTTTACAAGGATCTGAGAACTCAAAAACAGGACTTGCTCCTTGTCTATAAACTAAATATTACACTGTTCATAGCCTTTTTAGGAACATACTTATTTTAACCAACAGTAAATAACAGATGCTATTTTAAGCAGAGATAACCATATGTCAGAAGGTTATAAGTTTGGATTTCAAACAGACTCTTAAACAAAGTTAAGCGTGGGCACATATGAAGGCCTGAGGGCATTTCTCCTCACTCATCAGTTTGACTCCATCTTGAAAATGTCTCCCCAAAACATTTAAATCATGCACAACCAATGCATTGCTTGCAAATAGCAAATGAGAACTACATGTTGTTGCAGTTTGATAACAAAAATGACAAATTAGCAGATGTCACTAAGGAATATTAGAATAACATTGTCCTGGTGCAAAATGATAGCAGCTGTTAGGACCCTCAAGGTCAGTTTTTCATAGGAGAAATCTATGATGTGACATGTAGGGATTTTTCTAAGTGTAATTTGGGTTATTTTCATATACACCAGTACTGCAACAAAGATGGTCATCAACAGAAAATCCCTCGTTTCAGGAACCACAGTCTAATTGCCCCGAAGCTGATGCTAATGAAAATATGTCTATACTGCTTCTGATGGGCAGTGCTCACTTTCTAGCCAATACTGGTCTGCATTTGCTCTAACGAAGTGGTGAAACCACCTAAAAGACAGAGTTTTGGTAGAGAAGTTTTTTAAGATCTGCAGCAGGAGGAGTCCTCAGGACAGTTTCCCTGCTTGATTTTGTGGTTTGACACATGTGGAGCAGCAGCAGGTGAGTAAGCTGTGCTTGAGAGGGGCTCTTCTTGGGAGTGCTGCAGATGCAGTATAGACGTGCTTAAAGAGTAAAGCAGAGCAAGCCTTCTTATTGCTTGTTCCGTCCAACTGTGACTAATGAAAACTAACACCCCACATCCCATTTCCCAAGGCTAGATACTTGTTCACACATTCAGAAAAATAACTTAAAAACCTATATTGAACAGCATCACTTAGGAACCTTTGCCTCCAACCTATGTCTTTGTTAACAACTGCTTTGATATTAACTGGTATAAGAATGTGCTCATGTGGAGGAAAAAGGATAGCTAGGCCTGTTTACGGAGAGTCTATCTGTAAGAGAATTAAGGGAATGAGTTCCTCTCAGCCTATCTGTAGGTAGTTAGCTGCTCAACAGCTTTCCAGCCTGTTAATAAACGCAAGACTACCTGCTCAGCTGATCAGGATTGATTGACTCTAATGAAACAGAGCAAGAAAATCCCAGGGGGAAGAGCTTAGGTGGTTGCTGGACCTAGCCTCTGACAAACTGCACTGTTTGGAGGAGACCAAATTGGCAGAAAGGAATAAAAAACTAGAATGCCAGTGTGTTTAAGGACTTGGATATGGGGCTGATACATTGAGATGGAGTGTGCCTGGCTGCTATGAAGTCCAGTTTGGAGCCTTTCTAATTCAGGTAATGAGATCTTCTGACAAAGATACTGATTGGTGTGGAAAAGCTTGTTTGAATTTATTTACAACCTGATATGGAAAACTAAGACAGCATGTACCTTTAATGCCTTGTCTACTGGCCAGGGAGTAAGCTGAACAAACTGCAGTCTTAATACATTGTATGTAGCAGGATCAAGGATTTTCTTTCATCTCTATCTTCATTAGGAAAGGCTGGGAACACAGAAGAAGTTTATGCAATCCTTGTTCCAGAGACCACTTAGGCTGGCTGTGAGAGCTCTGACCCTAGGTCTGCCAAGGAGGTCCGGTGCTTGCAGCAATAAGCAATGGAGACTGCTAATCATATCAGTGGCTGATACGAAGCCTGCTGGCTTCCAGAGAAATAGTGACTTCTCATGAAAGCCACTAATACTGAAGAGTCCTGGGCTGTGGTTAAGAATAGTGTTGTGTTTCAGAGCTCAGTGACCAGTGTAGAGGCAGAAGGCAGCCTGAGAGTGATGCTCTAGAGGTAACTTCCTTTTTCAGTGTCTGGGGACAGGGATGGGAAGAATTGGAAAGAAGAAGAAAGGCAAATAAGGAGGTGCTGCCCCATCTAGTTAGCAACCAGAGAGAGGCCTGAAAGAATTCTAGTAAAAATATACTGGAGTACCTGATCAGCAGGAAAATCGGGTTCCTGGTCTGGAATGACCATATGTTTTGGTGACCCTGTAAAGTGAGATACTGTAGATGCGTTTTTGCCATAAATTTCCTGGCAGAGATCTAAATTGGTCCAGTCAGCTGGATGTGCTGAATGGTGCCATCTTCTGAAGTTCATATTTATTAACTAAAACTTAGGTGGAGTATGCTTCCCTGCTGTGAGGCCTGGGTGAAAGCTTTGGTTGTTCTGTTGAGGTTTCTCAGCTTTGTTGGAAAACCCATGAACACTCCAGGCTCTCCCTAAAGCCAGGACCATACTCCCAACTCTAGTTCTTAACTAAGCAGCTTTCAGTGGGCTGGCATCATCCATCCCTTGTAACTTGTGTTGTATGGAGCCCTCCTGCTGTTTTCCATTGGGAGCACTTTTAGTCCTTGTTTTGATGAGCAGAAACTGCTGGTGATCGAAAGTGTAGGAGGCTGCTGGAAAGATGATTACAGCAGCAGAGACTCATTTCTCATTAAAGAAGCCTGCCGTGACTCGGCATAACAAGTGTAAACTGTTGCTTTGCTGCTTTATACAATCCACCTTTTTCTGCTTAAGGCTATGGTGACTGTACTTATAGTTTTGAGTTGTCAAACTTACTATAAATCTTCTAAGGTACCTAAGCAGCATAAAACACAAAGTAACATACTGAAAGAATGTGTGTTTTCCCTATCCTTCCATGCAATGGTGTATGCGTGCTCATGGGTGAGCCAGAAGAACATTCCTTCAGAAATCTGTCCTGTCATCAGCTGCTCTGGGAGTTACAGTGCTCTCTCTAGGTGACGGTGAGAGCAGGGAAGAGATCACATAGTGCAGTTTTGCCTTGGCTTCAATCATAGGACAACTAATTAAATTTTATCTGCCAGGTTGAGCAAAAATTTATCAGGTGCAGCTGATCAAGAAATGTAAAACTCTGGCTTTGACTTAAGGTTGTATATGGATAAAAAGAAATACTGCAAAGCCCTTTAATAGCAGCACTGTTATGAGCCTGAGAAATTCCATAGAGGTCAATGCAAATTCAAGTTCCAATTATTTTGGTGGCCTTTGGGAAAGATGCCACCAGCATGTATGCCAGTTTGAGTACTGAGATGTAGTGCATCCTGAAGACTAATACATCTTTTAAGAAGAAAAGCAAAGGGTGCAGTACTGGACTTCTTACTGGAGAGGAATAAAATAGAACATGAACTAATACTACTTGTTCCACCTGTTGTTCTGTTAGAAGTAACAGGCCTCTCCAGGTACTGAGTCAGGCACATCTTTTCAAGCAAATAAGTAAAATTTAAGATGAACATCTCAAGCTTTAAGATGAACATCTCAAGCTTTTAATAGATGCTTTGAATGATGAAGACCTGAGAAGTCTGCAGTAGTAATATAAACAGTTGAACAATAGCACTCTGCCCTTTTTAAAAACCAACATTACATTTTAATTATTTCTAGATGTCTTGGCTTTTCACTTTTTTTATTTTTAAAGAGCAGGAATTTGGAGCAAGAATAAAGACCTTTGTTTCATTTGGTTTTGGAATCGACTGTGAACCATATTGGTATTCTTACTGTAGTTGGTCTTAAATTTCTGCTTTAATGACCGTAAACACATTGGCCTCACAGGAAACATAAAAAACTATTGTTGCAGAAGAGGGTACCTTTTCTTTCTCTCCAGAAGAGACAGATGTTTTTGGTCAACATTAGGAAGAAAATAGCAAGGCCAAGGAACTAGCTGCTAACTGTTTCTTCCCTCCTCCCCCAACCCTCTTTCACATTGTTTCTTCCACAAGTTGGATAATTACAGCAAAATCCCAGCAGAGAATAGTGGCATATGGCAGTGGGCAGGGGAGAGGAAACTTGAGTGAAAGAGAATGTGCAAATACAAAAATAAGCATAAGTCAAGTTTGTGCTTCTGGGTAGTTTCCTTTCATCTTTCTGTGAGGTTAATTAACTGTATGATATGCCTTAGACACCTAATGTACCCAGAGAGTCCCACAATGACTCCACCTACATATGCTAAATTATAGTAATACCTTATGTTCCTTAAGCTAGTGCTCTAGCTGGAGTTAATAGAAGAAATTTGTTTTATGGTTGGAAGAAAATTGTATAATTTAATTTGGTGTCACAGTTTGTAGTTTGGGCCAGGACTAAAAGCAAGACGATTGAGGCAGTTTTTTTTTTTTAAACTGGTGCAAAGGGCCATATGTTAGAAGTTATGCAATCCTGTTCTGAGTTTCCCACATAAGGTTTGTTGTTTGTTTGTTTTGGGGGGCTGTTTAAGTTTGATTATCAATATTAAATCATGTGGGGAGCCATGTACTTCTGTCATCAAACCCTATTTCAATATACTTATTTCATGCTGCAAACTTAAATGTGTAGGAATTCTTGTACTCGCTTCCACACTTGAAATGCAACATGTTGTATCAAACTCACACTAGGGCTTGCTTATTCTTTCTTATGAAGGTCACTGTTACTATGCCTGGTGCATACAGACTGGTGAAAGTAAAAGTGAAACAGCTGGATAGAATCATAGAAAGGGTAGGAAGGGACCCCAGGAGGTCAACTAGTCCAGCCCCCTGCTCAAAGCGGGGCCATCCCCAACTGGATCATCCCAGCCAAAGTTTTGTCTATCCAGGTTTTAAAAACCTCCAAGGATGGAGCTTCCCCCACCTCTGTGGCTAATCTGTTCCAGTGTTTTACTACCCTCCTTATGAGAGAATTCTTCTTAGTATCAAACCTAAACTTCCCTTGCTCCTGCTTGAGACCACTGCTCCTTGTTCTGTCACCTGCCACCACTGGGAACAGTCTGGCTCCATCCTCTTTTGAACCCCGCTTCAGGTAGTTGAAGGCTGCTCTTAAGTCCCTTCTGTCTCCTTTTTT
>NW_017728886.1:193229617-193237858 GCF_001723895.1 Crocodylus porosus
AGTTCCCACAGCTTTTCCTTGTAAGTCACTTCCCTGCCCCCTCCTCATTTTTGTCACCCTCTGCTGGACTCTCTCCAATCTGTCCACATCCTTTCTGTGGTGTGGGGCCCAAACCTGCACACAACACTCCAGATGTGGCCTCACCAGTGCTGAATAGAGGGAAATAATCACTTCCCCTGACCTAATGGCAGCACACCTACCAATGCAGCCAAGTATGCTGTTAGCCTTCTTTGCAACAAGGGCACGCTGCTGGCTCATTCAGTTTATTGTCCACTGTAGCCCCCAGGTCCTTTTCTGCAGAGCTGCTGCCCAGCCAGTCAGCCCCCAGCCTGTACTGGTGCATAGGATTGTTCTGTCCTGAGTACAGGACTTTGCACTTGTCCTTGTTTAACTTCATGAGATTTCTTTTGGCCCAATCCTCCAATTTGTCTAGGTCACGTTGAATCCTAGCCCTATTCTCCAATGTATCTACTACTCCCCTCCCCACCCCCACCCCACCAGCTTGGTGTAATCTGCAAACATGTTGAGGATGCACTCTATGCCACCTTCCAGGTTGTTGATGAAAACCTTGAACAAAACCACCCCCAGGACTGACACCTGGGGCGCTCCACTTGATATTGGCTCCCAGCTAGACATCAGGCAGTTGATTACTACTCCAAGCCCAGTGCTTCAGCCAGTTTTTCAATCCATATTTACAGTCCATTCATCCAGCCCATACTTCCTTAGCTTGCTGGAGGCAATGTTGTGGGAGACCAAAGCCTTGCCACAATCAATGTACACCACATCCACCAGTCTCCCTGCATCCACAGAGCAATCAGGTTGGTCAGATATGACTTACCCATGGTGAATCCACGTTGACTTCCTAATCACATTTTTGCTCTCCAAGTGCTTAGAAATGGATTCTTTGAGGATCTGCTCTATGATTTTTCCAGGGACTAAGTTGAGGCTGAATGGCCTGTAGTTTCCTGGATCTTCCTTTTTTCCTTTTCTTAAGTATGGGCACTATGTTTGCCCTTTTCCAGTCATCCAGGACCTCTCCTGATTGCTATGAGTTTTCATAGATGATGATGGCCAGTGGCTCTACAATCACATCAGCCAGCTCCCTCAGCACCTTTGAGTGCACCCCATGGACTTGTACACATCCAACTTTTCTAAGCAGTTCCCAGCCTGTTCTTTCACCACTGTTGGCTGCTCACATCCTCCCCAAACTGCTGTGCAGTGCAGTAGTCTGGGACCTGACCTTGTCTGTGAAGACTGAGGCAAAAACGGCATTGAGCACTTCAGCCTTTTCTTCATCCTGTCACAAGGCTGCCTCCCCCATTCAGTAAGGGACCTACACTGTCCCTGATCCTTCTCTTACTGCCAACATACTTGTAAAACCCTTCTTGTTACCCTTCACATCCCTTGCTAGCTGCAACTCCAATTGCACTTTGGCCTTCCTGACTTCATCTCTGCATACCTGAGCAATGTTCTTATATTTTCCCCTAGTTATTTGTCCAAGCTTCCATGTCTTAAAAGCTTCCTTTTTGTGATTTGGTTTACTAAAGAGTTCCCTGCTAAGCCAAGCTGGTCTTGTGCCATACTTGCTAGTCTTCCTGCATATCAGGATAGTTTGTTCCTGCACTCTCAGTAAGGCTTCTTAGAAATACAGCCAGCAATCCTGGATTCCTCTCCATCATGCTAGTGTTTTCAGTGTCTCCAGTGAGAATACTTGTACTAGTTAAAATGATTAATGATATCAAATTCAGACTATACATTAGTGCAGTGGGGGGCCAACCTTTTTTGGCAGGCATGCCACAAATTAGCTCAAAACCCTCCCCAAGTCCCAATCCAATCCCCTTTCCCTGCCTGATTGGCTATTCTGTTTTTTGTTCCCTGCCCTATCTTGTCTGTTCCCTTCCCAGTCTTTCATGTGCCCTGCGCAAAAACTGTTGCAACTTAGGTTGCCCCATGCAACATAGGCTCGCCACCCCTGACCTATGACCTAAATGCCGTAAGTGGCAAAGAAAATCTGTATGTGTGGCATTCAGGAGATGGGGGAGGTAGCAGGCAGCAGATGTGGAAGAGGATCAGACATGGGGAGAGTTGGCCCTCGCAAAATACCATGTAGATTAAATACATCTATGATATGATTGTGTCTTAAACTCCCATGCTAAAATATAAGCTAAGGATTTTATATGCTGGAATAGTGAAGGGTGTTATGTTTTGAATGGCTTAAAGTCCCTTTCCCTCTGTCTGAAACAGCCTATGGCATTTAGTGAAAAAAGCATCACTGATCATCACTTTCTCTTAGCCAAACAGCTCCTGCACTGTTCACGCATTCAGAATCTACTGTGGAGCACATAACTATGATTGCATTGTTTACACTGTTTAGCTAATATTTTAAATTAATTTACTCTGTGTTCATTCCTGGTGCATCTTAAAGCTTTGCAATGTCAGAGGACATGCATCTCTTCAGTAATAATGCACTGGAAATTTGAAACCGAAATGCATTTTGTCGTTGTTCTCTCCATCTCGCCAATCATGCAGAGAGAGATGTACCCACAGGTACTGCATGTGCTATTGTAAAGTTGCTAATTTGCTGTGCTGCTGGCTGACATTTAATTTTTTTTATTTATCTTTTTTTATTGGTTTATCCCTTTTTTTTTTTAAAGTACCAAATCATCTTTATGGAGGGGGGAACAAATTACTCAGACTTTATGCATTTAAGAAATTCAAATATGTATGACCAATTTTTGTTCCAACATCACTTGATATTTCCAGTTGAGTAAGCTTTCATACAGGCTTTGCTATCGTATTTTTTCCAGTCCATTTCTAAAAAAAAAAAAAAAAAGTTTGCCTTTGTCTTTATTTCACTTTTTTTCTTTCTTTTAATGAACACTTGGTGGATTTCATGTTTTGTTTCAAATCAAGTCTGTGTGAAGTTTTAAAGAAATAAGAAAGCAGGTGCTTCCTAAATACTCTTTCCTCAATCCTTCTCACAACAGTCCCTTGTTCCCACTAAGAATATAGTAATTAACTTTTTGAATAATCAACCCTTTGGATTTGTGTATTGAGAGAGAGCAAGTGTTACTGCCATCAATGCATTTTGATTTTCAATTATAATTAACATTATTACAATAAAAAGAAAAAGCCCAAGTCTGAGCTCACTGGTAGTATCTTTCTCTGGATGTCACTTCAGTGCAGATACTGTGATGTAAATGGGATCACATAAAGCCTCTCCTACTATGCCTATTGCTTAATTCTTAAATGAAAGTGTAACATTATCAAGCTTTTTAAAACACAAATTGACTGTTTTATCATCAGACTTAGCCATTTCATTTGTCAGATAACCAAAAGAGGCAAGCAGTGGGCACCTTCTGTAGTTCTCTTTTTGTGGCAAGCTCATGGCCAATTAAATCTTTGGTGCAAATTAGAAATACTCCTATAGTAGCTGAAAATTGCCTAAGTGCATTGATTCTCCACTTCCTCTCTCTGTGGCTGTGAGGAAATGGGATTTTGTAGAGTAAGCCATGCCATTTTATATTATCTGAGCAGTTCCTGCCACTGGCCCACCCTGCCATACTGGGGAAATCCTTCTGAAACTGGATTTTCAGAACCAATGAGGAGCTCCATTTCCTTATGCCAGAAATTGAGGTGGAGACAACTACAAGCCTGTGAGGATAGGTAATTATAAGTTACATCAACACAAAAACAATACCCTGAAACCCAAGACTTACTATGTGTATGTATCAATGAAACTGCAGGGGGAAACTGGAAGGAAGAAACTAGGGCTGTGCAAAATTTCACCAGCTGTTATTTTGACGCTGTCTCAACTAATTTCAAACTCAAAACAGTGAAATTTGAAATGAAATGAAGGCTTCGAAACAGCCTTGAAATGAAATGAAAGCAGTCAAAACATTTTAAAATGTTTTGAGTTTTGAAGCTAAAGCTGGGCTTCCCTGCAGGGAAAGCGAAAATAAGGAGAGGGAGAGTGAAGCAGGGGGGAAGGACTGCTCTGATATTGACTGTAGCTGGCCAGTGACTGATCATTCCCTGAGGTCTCCTCCAATCCCAGTGCTCTGGGGGAGGGATGAGAAACTGCATAAAAAGCAGCATTGTTTGAACTGAGCTGCTTTCTGCTTTGGGGTCAGTTACTCAGCTGTCTTCCAGCATCTTAGCAGCATCAGACAATAATTCATTTCCTACTTGCTAGCCTAGCAAGTGGGATTCATCAATGCCTCTTGCTTTCTATACCTTTTACTTTATTATATTCCTTTCAAGTTTATTCCTCCTCCAAAATCCTTTTTTTGTTCTTGTTAGTCTATTTTGATTCTTTTTAAATCCGTGCTTTCTCACTGTGTGCATTCTATTCACTGTGCAGGGACATGCAGCATAATTATATTGCATATTATAATATAGACTGTATATAGAAACATACATACCTTTTTATATATTTTTATTTTGTTTTATTACATATTTACATACATACTGTACATAAATACACATGCATACAATTATCTTATCTACATATATTACCATGAAAAACACATGCCCCCAGTGACTGGGGGGGCACAGCTGCACTGGCGGCAGCAGGAGCATAATGGTGGTAAGTGGGTGAACTCCCACAGTGGTGTGGGAGGGAGATGGCAAGTGCCAACCAGGGGTCGGCAACCACTCACAGATGCCACTGGCAGCGTCGGCAGCAGGGTAGCAAGCGCTGACCGCCTGCAGAACTATGTGACCCCCTTCTTGTAGGGGGTGCACTGCCATGCTCAGGGGGTACACATGCACCCCCTACATATTGCTCTTGTATATCAGCCTTTGTTGCAACTTGTGTGCCACACAGCAGATGCCACCTCCTTGTTGGGATGCCTTGGAGGGGGACAGGGCTGCCAGTGACGGTGCCAGCACCACCAGCAAGCTCATTTTGAAATGCAGGAAGGTGGCAGGCTACTTCCACCAGAGCATCAAAGGGGCAAGATGCTGTGGAACAAACAAGCAGGGCTGAACATCCTGCAGCACAGAATCATACAGGTTGTGGAGACTCAGTGGAACTCCACGTACCTGATGCTTGAAAGGTTGGTGGAGCAACAGAAGACTATCCATGAGATGGCCTGGCTTGGAGAGATTGGGATCAGTCACCCCTGAACAGAGCTGAGTGAGATACCATCTCTCAGATCTTGGTTGTCCTCAAGCCCTTTCTCGAGGTCACCAAGACCCTCAGCACTGGTGATGCCATCTTTATCCAGGTGATCCCTGTAGTGAGGGAACTTCAGAACCAAATGAAGAACTTCCAGGGGATCAATGTTCCTGGCTGGGGCAAGCTACTGTCATCAGACATGCAGGCACTGGTGAGGCGGCTGAAGGAGAGCACCAGGAAATGGTTTGATCATTTGTGGTCCAATACGGTACATGTGCCAGCTGCTATATGTGACCTGAGGGTGAAGGGGAGTGTATGCAGCAGCCAAAGCCTGAATCAGTGGATGGAGGTGTTGTTGAAGAGAGTCGGGCAGGCAGAACAGCAGAGACGGGGGATGTGGAAGAGGAGGATCCGCTGTCCCATGCTGGCACACCATTCACCAGCCAGGCTCATCCTCCACCACAGGTGCTGCCAATGCGGGCCAAGGGCATGGCTTCCATGTTGGAGTCCAGAGGCACCAGACCCTGGACCGGCAGGCAGCACTCAGGCAGCCACCAAAGCCTATCTCACCAAGGACATGGGGCTGCTGCTGTGTGACTCCTTGCCCTACTGGGCAAGTCACAGCCACATGTTGCCAGATCTAGCCATAGTTGCCCAGGAACACCTGTCCTGTCCATCGACCAGTGTTCCAAGTGAGAGGTGATCAGCTTTGCTGGGGATGTAGTGACACCTCACCACACCTCTTTGGATTCTGGCTTGGTGGAGCAGCTGGTGTTCCTGAAGGTGAACCTCCTGCTACTGAGGTCCCCCAAGGTTGAGGTACAGACAGAGTGAATATTACCCTCCTCTCTCCATCCACACCTATTTCCTTTTTTAAGCCATTTAATGCCCCGCTCTCAGAGCTGGCAGGGGCACTTACTGCATCACCAGCCAGTAGGGGAAGAACATGTCCCTCTCACCCCCCATGATGCCTCCATTTCCACTTTCACTGACTTGCTTTCTTGCCTGCATTGCATGCTAACCTCTGGCTTCTTTTACTATTCCTTCCATCCAGAAACAATGCGCATGCACACAGACCAACTGCAGGTGTTTCCTCAGCCTGATGAAGGGTTTTTGAACCCGGAAGTTTGCTAAGATATATTTCTCTAACTATTCCATTGGTCTACTAAAAGATATTAGACTGACCCAAAGAACCTTCTCTGCCAGTGCCATGTCATTTGACCAACATCCCTAGCATCTGACCAGAAGAAGGCAGGGCCCTGGGCACATCTAAGCCCCAGGGCTGGGGCTGGTAAGCTCTCTGGCAGCTGCTGGAGAAGCAGCTCCTGCAGGAAAGGAAAGAAAGGCTCTGTGACAGTTTGGCTACCCGAGATGCTAGTGCTACTGTGCTGCTTACTAAATTATTACCTGTTGTCGTTTTAAAGTGGTGGACCAGGCTGAGGCTGTAGGGGAGGAGACTACCACTTCGGGGCACACTACCATGTCGTATAGAGGTCCCAGTGCCATTGAGGGTGTGCATTAATGCATGCAGTCGCACAGTCATAAGTTTTGCTCGTCAGAAGCTTGAGCTATAGCTTCCTAGAAACCCCTGCACCTATCTCCATGAAACCTGGCAGGCTTTAAGCCCTCAAAATGGCTACTATCCCTGCTGTTTTCAGCCAAATCTCCCAAAAAATGACAAAGTTATAGGCAGTTTTGTGATTTCCCCATTATAGCCTATGGGTGAAATGTCAAAAGAGTGAAATAGTTTTGACTAAACAAAACAGAACAGTGCTTCGAAACTAAACAAAACTCTAAACAATACACTGAGTCAAAACAAAACGGTGCTGTTTTGCACATCCCTAGAAGAAACCCATATTGAGCACAGTATAACAACTTCCTTAAATGCAGTTCCCAATAAATGGATGGGGTGTGTGAGTGTGATTCAGATTCATATGCTAAGAAAAGGAGGGGGAGAGATTTACTCTTATTCAGAAGCCATTAATATAGTCCTAATACTGCAGCTAAATGGCCTCTTAACACCACCGTTGTTCTGGATTTTTCAGCTGTAGCTTCTGATAGATTACAGAGAATAAGCCTACCATAATTTTTCTGTTTAATCAGAATTGATAGCAAGGTCTGTATTTTAAGTATGTATGAATAACATGCTTCTTTCTAAGCAGCAGACTAAAATAGAAGCAAGTTAAATTCAGTCACTTTGTGTGGGTAGGGAAAACATTTGGGGTAGTATAGATGAGTGATTGAGGGTTGACATGACTCTTGAGGCTGGGGCTACATTCAAGGATGTACAAGGAAAAACTGATGTAACAACCAGGTGCCATCACCACCTCTACCCTCCTACCATATCTTATAAGCCAGGGTTAAGTAAAATACAGCCTGCACACTGGATCTGGCCAGCTAAGGGACCCCCACGGTGGGTCCATCAGCACTACCTAGCCCAGGTTCGGGGAGCAGCCCAGGCACATGCAGCCAGTCCTTGTGCCCCCTCACCTCAGGGCCACAGGTGAGCAGGGAGTGTGTAGTTGTGCAGGGTCCTAGGTGTGGTATCTCCCCTAGCGCCCCCTACCATGCCAAGTCAGTGTTAAAGCACCCTCACCATCTCACCTGCCACATCTTTGATGTTAATAACATTTAAGGGAGGCTGCCCTTAGTCTTCTGACATGGTGCCCTGAAGTATCTCAGTCTTAGTTCTATCTTGGGTGACTCAGTGCACCCCAGCCTTATGGGCTATGTGTGGCTCCAGTCACCCCTGTACCATGCCCTAAGACATTGCTTGGTTGATTTCCCTCTCCACACCCCACTGGCGCTCTCTGGCTTGTCCCCTTCTGGGGCTTCTCGCCTTAAGGCTCAGGCAGCCTTGGCCCTACCTGGCCCCCTCCCAATCCTCTGCTCCCTTTCTCAGGGCTGGGGCCAGTGCACCTCTGAATGTTGTGCCCTCTCTGGCACCAAGGTCCCCATGCTACTGTAGAGTCCCTATGAGGCCTCCTCCCACCCTTAATAGCCTCACCCAGTCCTCCGGTTTTATAAAACTACAAACAGAAAACTCAAGCCCCTGGGCTATAACATAAAATCTAAACAGTCTGGCTGACCATCATTCAAACCCCTACCCAGGGATTCTC
>NW_017728886.1:193237958-193241423 GCF_001723895.1 Crocodylus porosus
TCTCAGGGCTGGGGCCAGTGCACCTCTGAATGTTGTGCCCTCTCTGGCACCAAGGTCCCCATGCTACTGTAGAGTCCCTGTGAGGCCTCCTCCCACCCTTAATAGCCTCACCCAGTCCTCCAGTTTTATAAAACTACAAACAGAAAACTCAAGCCCCTGGGCTATAACATAAAATCTAAACAGTCTGGCTGACCATCATTCAAACCCCTACCAGGGAATTCTCCACCTGGTATCTGCAAACAGAAGCTGCTCATGCCATCAGGCTTCTCTACTCTGCTTGCTCCAGCAGAGCTCCTTCTCCCTTGGCTGTTAGCAGAGAACTACCCTCCTGGCCTCACACCTGGGCTTAAGAAGGGCCAAGCCCTGCCCCTTCCTGTCAGCTGGTTCCACTGGGTGCCCTAGCAACCAGCACCTGTGACTCCAGCTGCCCTGGTGACTGGCATCTGAGCCTCCCCCTTCTTGCCACTAGGGGCCTCTCCTGAGCCATTTCTGCTCTCAGGCGCAGGGCACCTGAGTTCTCTGTGACAGAGTGGCATCTGGGAGCCGAATGGGTAGGGGCCAGTCAGAACTGCAGAGCACTGATAGCGTGGGGCCCACGGCAGAGCCATGATCTGTTCCCCACATTGTGGCTGTCCTGGGCCCTGACCCCGGTCCCAGCTCCATGCCTCACAATCACAGCCCTGTCCCTGCCCACCCATCCCACTCCCAGGTGCCAGTTCCTGCCTGCCTGCCTGAAGTCCCGTCTCATCCCATCCACCTGGATGGATACACCCTGCCTGTGGGAGTCCAAGGACAGTCTCCATCAAGACTCCACCTGCCTACCCACTCTATCCAACACCCCCAGCAGTGGGTGTGGGGTGGTTGGGCCCAGGCTGGACAAGATCAATTCTATCCTTCTGGCTTTCTAACATGTATGACTTGGTGAACCATCCCTTCTATCACTTTTTTTCTGGCTTCAGCCTTTTCCAGCCCTCCATCAGTAGCTCTGAAAAATTCCCAGAAGCCCTTTCAAGTCTTCTGCAAGACACTCCTGCAGCTCTTACCAGATCCAAATTATCTTCCTTCCTCCAACATCTAGTTCCTTTTCTCTATATGTTTGGATGCCATGCCTTCCCCTAAGGTCCAGTGGGGACACATCCACTCCATCACAGAGCATTTGGACTTTGCTTACTTTAAAGCAGCCATGTTGAAATAATTTCTGGTTTTGTACATGCAGGCTATCCCTAAAGTAATGAACCAAAATCCAATAGATGCTATAGATCCCCAGTAGTCAAAATACAGCTATTGCATCTCTTATCTAGACACAGCATTCTACTAGACCAGAACAAATGCCTTTCAACCCATAAAGGTATTCAGACATTCCCCTCAAGTGACTTACAAGTATTACCTTTGCTTTCAGTTATTCCCTTAGTTTGCCTTACTCAGTTTCTGTACTGGAAACTAAAAGGTTTTGTGGAGGTAAAACTGTTTTTAAACCTATTTTTGATCCAGTAAATAGCATAGCCATGCACTAGAAGTATTTTCCTCAGGCCGTTATATGTTCTCTTTATGTCCCTCAAGGAGCATTTGATTGAACAGCATCAGGCACAACATTTTGATTCCAGCCCACCTCTATCTCTGGATCACTTGGTTTGGGGGAAGTTGTTGGGAAATAACTTTATTCTATGAGCACTTATACTCCAAGAACAGATTTGTCTACAGTTTATTCTTGGTGTGAAATGAGGATATAGTGGCATGACTTACTGACTCCATTCTCTTGCCATTGAAGATAACCGTAATCTAGAGGGGGTGCCGTGGTGCAATCACTGCCCCCTTTGGCTGTGCTGACACGAGCTCTCGGTTTTATGGTCTGGATGGACCCACTGCTTTTGCACCGCTCGAGCCGTGGTGAAGAACGCAGCCATTGCTCATCCCTTCCTTTTCCTTTTGCTTCACCACAGAATTCAGCAGCAGGGGAAAAGGTGAACAGCAGCAACATTCACCACCTGGGCTCCAGAGCCATGCAAAAGCAGAGGCTCTGGCCAGATCCTGTCCCAATCAGCTGGTGTTCTCACCAGAGTTCTGGCAGGAACCTGAGCTCACTGCCTGCTCTGTGCACAGCACAGCCAGAGTTGTGAGGTGGGGGGGAATGCCCTATTTGCACCATTCCTGGATTAACTACCACCATAACCCCTTTCATAAACAGATCAAGCCTTCATTCTGCACCAGTTACTCGTGAGAATTATACTGATAAACCTAACTTCTAGAAAATCAATTCATATTTTGTTTAAATTTAGGGAGCTGTGGGCCTGCCATGATGCACCCTTTAATGGACACTTAATGGCCACCTTAGTCCTGACCAGCCTTTGCTCCCACCTCTCAGGGTCTCCCCCTGAGCTCATCTGCCATGCTTTGATGTTGAGGATGAAGAGGGAAGGCTGCCCTTAGAAGCTGGAAAGCTCTTCGTGTTCTTTCTAGTCCCTTTTTTCTACTCCATGGGTTCACCCTGATGTACTTGACTTGAAGTTCAGACCCCAACCCCCAAAGTCTCTCTTTCTGCCCAAATTAACACTGGGATCCAACACTAATATGGGCTTCAGCCTGTTCAGCCCTTTCTTCTCTAGCTGAGACCCCTCTTCCCAGATCCACTGATTTGGGCCCTAGCTCTTTGGGCCTCTACCCCTACAGCCATTACCAGTCCTCCGGTGGTTCCACAGGCAGAAGCAGACATACTCTACCTCCACTGAAATGCAAGCAAACTGCTTCTGCAAAGTTTGCCCTACTGTCCATCAATTAGCCTATCACAAACTATATAATTCCTAGGACTAAGCCCCCTCACCCTTGGGGGTAACTTGGGTGTGCCTGGGCACAGCTTCCTACAGGCAGCTTCCCTGGAGGAGCTCCTCTCTCTCTGCAGCCTGCAGAGTCTGACTGCCTGGCCTTGTGTGCCTGAAAGTCATGCCCCCTTTCTGTCATGTGCCTTCTTCAGCCCTGCATTTTACCTTCTTAAGGGCCATCATGTACTCCTACAGCTGTGGCCCCACACAGCCAGCTTAATAGGAAGCATCCTCTTAAAAGGACAGGGCCCCTCTGACTCCCTGTTACAGTCCCCTCTCCTCTGCATTGTGGCCAAGTAACAAGGTTTGGGGTTCCCTGTTAGAGGACCTTGTTACACATTGCACTCTGAGCAGCTCAAATGTTGATCTGTGTTGGTGCTAGCTCAAGTTTGGAGCAGTTGCAACTTTTAAGGCTACAAACCTTCTCTGACTGTCCCCCACCTGCACAGGTGTGATTTGCTGCTAGAGGGCTGGCAAGCAGGGGTCTGGCTAGGAGCTAGCTACACCTGTAAGTAACCACTACAGGGCTGGTAAGCCAGGACACGCATTTATCCCTGCTCTAAGTAGAGGCATGTGAGAGATGGGTGATATGAAATGGGAGGTGGAAAGGAAATGGGGCAAGGGTGGGGAAATGAAGGAAGGCAGTCAC
>NW_017728886.1:193241523-193249152 GCF_001723895.1 Crocodylus porosus
GTCTCATAAATTTAAATGTAACCCTAGCTACGGTGCTACCCACAGCCATGTCCGGATTTAGGTTCCTAGGGTGTCAAACAGTCTCGGTAAACCTCCCAGCCCCTAAGGCTGGGACCACCTCTCCATGGGGTGCGTTTTTGTGGTTTCCCCACACGCTAGAGTACATAAAGTCTAACTATTTATAGTTTCATAGCTGGTAAAGTCGGAAGGGACCTAAGCAGGTCATCAAATCCGACCCCCAAATTTACACAGTGTATTATTTACAAAACAGTCAACATACGAATGAGGTTAATAGCAGAACAGGGTATCAACAATTGAATAGTCAAAGCAGGTATCAGTTAATTAAAACACTCTAGTCAAATAGAAGCAGATGCCCTCAGTACAACTCCCCAGCTAAAACCTTGAGACTCTAGTGAGTAGGAGCACACTGGGTTAACAAGACATCAGCTCTCCTTCACACTGGCAACATGGCTGGTGCTGCTGCTTCAGGAAGTCCTGCCCTCTGCTACAGCCTGCATGGGGAAGAGGAGTTCTCCCCTGCTCCAGCGGTCTGTGGTATCTTTTTCTTCTACACGGGTCCTTCTGCTTCACAGAAGTGGGGGAAAAGGATATTCTCCCCATCACTAAGGACAGGTTCACTTCACAGGCAGGCTGCAGGATGGTTCCTCCTTAGCAATGTGTTCCTGGGCCCCTTCCCTTCTCTAAGCCTTGCTGGATCCCCCAGGCTGAGTTCCCTCCCCTCTCCTGCCTCAGGAGCCAATCAAAAATATGCATATGCTCTTGCAAGCTTCAACTTTTTCCCACTCCTCCCTTTTTGCAGGGATCCTGAGCCCTGCTGCAAATTCATCAGCAGCTGTTACATACAGCATGTCCGAGAAAGGAGTCTTCAGCAAGTGGAGATTTGATCTGGCCCCCTACCTTGCCCTCTGCCCCCATCCCTCCTGATTCTTACTCTTAGACTCGTCAGTGACCTGTGACCTGGCTAGCTGGCATGTCCTCTGCAGGCTCTTTGAATAGGGTTGCACCCCTAGGGGTGAGAAAGTTGCACCCCTGGGAGCAGGAAGGGGAGTTGACTTGGTGCCAGAACCATGCCTTGGGCAGTAGAGTTTGGGGGGTGGAAAGTCTATCCACACAGAACAAGCAGTTGGAGACTAGTTTCAGGTATTAATGTGTAGACAATCTAGGAACCTGCTAAAATTAATGTGTGGTGAGGCCCTTATTCAGTCGTTTTGTTTTTGTCAGTTTAGACCAGGCTTGTTCAACATACGGCCCACAGGCTGCCATGCAGCCCTCCAAGCTGTTTTCTGATGCCCGAGGTGCTGCAATGGGAAATGAAAGTAAACACTGTACTTTCGGTTGGGGGGGGGAAATGTGATACCGCTTCCTGTGAGGTCTTTGAATATGGCTCACTGGCCCACTGGGTGATAAAGTTCATGATCTGGCCCCACATTCAAAAAGGTTGGACACCCCTGGCTTAGACCTTCTTAATTTTAATTTTATGAAGAGCTTCACCCTTCCTGAAATTAATTCCTTTGATGTCAATATAAAGAAAAAATTGTCCCCTCTTAGTCTCTGGTTTTTGCTATGCCAACCTCTTTTTAGCCTTCTCCAACAAGATGGTTGTTGGAGAAGGCTAGTCCCTTGAGTATCCAGGTAGCAAATGGTTCAATGATGCCAATACTTCCCTTTTGCTTAATGGAAATATTTTGTGTATTACTTCCTTAAACATCCTAGCAATGATGCACATTATTGGCAAACATAGTTGAGCAGAAAATAATTACTATTTTTCTATCTCAACATGCATTAGTTTAAAAGGGAAAAAAATAAGCAAGATGTACCACTGGCCATGAGGCTATAGGATCATAGCCAAGTTGAGCTGAAGGGACTTTACAAGCTTATTTAGTCCATTCCCCCTGTTCAAGACATGATCATCCCTACTCAAACCATAATCTAAACTCTGACCAACACAGACCTAACACCCTAACTGCCACAGGTAAAGCTGTGAAAGCTGCTGTTTTCACTTCAGTGTCCTGGTTCTATGAAGTGTTTGTTAATATGTGATCAAGACATCCCTGGTAGAGGGCCATGCACTGCCCACCCCCCCTCCCCCTGCTACAGAGGAAGACAAATGCCTACTGTACCATAGGATAAAATTCCTTCATGACTACAAATATGGCAATATCTGGGCAGAGGGGCAAGACGCTCTAGCCAGGAACATCCCCAATTGGCACACCCCGATTGAAGTCCCCAGCCTGGGCTATAGCCCATATCCAATGCCACTGAAAGGCTTACGAACACCTGAAAACACGTAGCAGAAATGAGGAGCAGAGGAGATTGCCAACAAGCCCAAAAGCATGAGAAGTACCCATAATAGAACATTGGTATAGTTGTGCCTAGATCACCCCTCGCTAGTGGCCATCCAGTCTCTTCTTGAACACTTCCAGTGGTGGAGAGTCTACAACTTCCCCACACAGTTTATTCCACTGCCTCACTATTCTAACAGTGATGGATTTAAATGTTTCTGGATATCAAATCTAAACTTGCTTTGCTGTAACATAAAGCCATTGGTCCATGTAATCCTCTCTGCAGCAAGAGAGAAAAGGTGTTTTCCCTCTTCTTTATGGCAGGCTTTCAAGTATTTGAAGACTGCTATCATGTATGTCACTTGAGCAGCTTTTCTGCAAGATACGCACACCTAGCTCCTTCAGTCCCTCCTCAAATGATTTGCTTTCCAAGCCTTTGATCATCTTTATTGCTTTGGACTACTTATCCACATCCTTTTTAAAAAGTGGGGCCAAGAACTGGATGCAGTATTCCAGATGAGGCCTGACCAGCACCAAGTAGAGAAGCACTATTCCTTTGTGTGTCTTGTACCTAATGCTTCTATTGATGTATCCCAAAATCACATTTGCCTTTTGTGAGGTTGCATCATGCTGCAGGCTCACACTGAGCCTGTTTACCAAGACTCCCAAGTCCTTTTCCATAACCCTACCATCCATCTGTCACCCATTTTGTATCTGTGTTTTTGATTTATTCCTCGTCGGGTGTAGCACCTTTCACTTGTCTTTCTTTACATTTCATCCTGTTAGTTCTAGCCCAATTTTCCAATTCATTGAGCTCCTTCAAAGTTGTGCTTAATCCTTCAATACTTTAAACTTTTTAATCAGTTGGTTCATAAGGAAAAACCAGCGTCAGCCTAGACAACTATTTCTTTTCTATGTAAGAAGGTGATGCCATCTGCAGGATGAGATGGTATCAAGCCCCACTATCATCTGGGAATTCATGGAATGTCATGAATGCTTTTTCTTTTTTGTGTTATACTGATAAGGCATGTGTGGGTCTTGTTGGAAAGCCAGTGTTATGCTGTATCTTTTTATGTTGCTGCTACCCCTGTGTAGATCATATTATGCCTTCAGTATATTTCTTTATGATTCTGGACATGGTTTAGCCAAGGAACTTTGGGAGCATCAACTGTCTTTAAATATGCATCCCTAACACAGGCAGAAGGACATTACTGGGTTGAACACCCAATGCATTGTCTGCCTGTAATTGAAGAAACCAACTCCTCTATAGAAAATGTATCTGACAAAAATGGACCTTCAGCCAAAGCAGTTCAAGGAGTCTTCAGACGCCAGAAATTTCTGGAGGATTCTGGGGACTCCTGAGGAATTACAGTAATGCTGCTTGGGGGGTGGGGAGGCAATCTTAGCCAAAGGCTTACATTCAGCTTTGGTTTCTTGCTGTTTTTCAAGGGTCGGGCCCCTTTGCCTAGTTTGAGAATCCTGCTTCAAAACCTCAGGAGTTTGGGATTAAGGCAGCTGTTTTGCCATGGGGAAGCATCAGCCCTTGGGTAGCTTTGTGCATACTTACTAGCAGGAGGTAAACTCAGGTAGAAACTTGGATCCAGGCATTAGTTAGAAGCAGGCCAATTAAGGTTTTGAGGATGTTGGAGTTTAAGAAATGGACTCTGGTGCCTAGCAGAAACGCAATGACATGGCTGGGTGTACACAGGGACAGCAGCAATTTCTGGTTGTTGCCCTGCCACTGGTATAATTTGCAGCTGCAAGAGCAACCTTTTTGTTCCCTGCCCTCCCCCAGTTGGTGCCTTGTATGGCTGCCCTGGTTGTTCCATCCTACTTACACTACTGAGGCCTGGAGGAACAAAGGGGCATGCGTGTGCATCAGGGTTTCTTGTTCTCTGTCTCCCACTTACTAAAATGGGAAGACTATATCCCTAAAAGGGATATTGTCTGAAGAAATGTATTACATTCTAAAACTGTTAGTTTTATAGGAACCATATATACATCTCTGACAGATTTTACATATTTATACTTCAGGATTAAATGTGTGGAGATGCAACAGGTTTATACACGTGTCATTTTTGTACACTAGTTTAAATTGCCTCAGGACTGGGAGCAGATAGAGCCTCACCAGTAGGTAACAGGTTGAGCAATGGTCTGGAATGTGAAACTGAATTGGCCTGTGAACACACTACACATATGCTAGCTTATATTTACTCTGGTGTTGTCATGGTCACTTCGCCCCAGAATGATTAACACCAGAATAAGGCTGTATGTCATGTACAAATACAGTAGACATAGCGGTATAAAGATAAAATTACACCCGTTTAAATGCATTGGGTGAGATTCTGTTCTACCTATTAAGCAAATAAGTAGACTTAACCGTATATGTGTGATTCTGTTGTTCCTGGAGTCCCTGCTGCTTTTTTGTGGCCCAATCTTCAGGATAAGTTGATGGTGTTACAAAAAAAGTTGCATTTAATGTACTTTTAGGACCTGAACAGGGTGGAATAGAATTACATTTAGGCACCTAAGTCCCCTAATAGGTGGAATAGAATTTGGGTGTTATGTCTATACCCTCGTTCTTTCAAAGCCAGCGGAGTTGCACTGGGGTAAAACAAGTGGGAGGAGGATCAGGCCTGTTTTATTTTAAGTGCTTGTTACTTTTTACTGTTGTGGTGCTGCTAGATCTAACAAGATATCGGGTAACATTCTAGACTCAGTAGCACTTCAAATACCACTACTTCATAACACCTCATTTATCATTCTGCTTGTAGCCTCCAGCACCCATAAAAAAGTAGAAAACAGTGTACATGGACTGAACATGGTATCATTCCCTTGCCATAATGTAATCTTTCTATATTTTCTCTGGAGTTTGGGCAATATAATCTTGTAACAGGATTCCTGGCCAGTAAAGCAATATTACTGTATGTTTTTTTGACACTTTCAGTAGATTGAATTGAATGACACTGATCAGGCCTTTCTATTATAAACACATGGGGGGGGAGCTTATTTTATTTTTGTAAAAAGAGGTGATTGAATGGAAGACTGCCCAAAATGCACTTTTAAATCAATATTTAAAAGAGCAGCAGTACAATTGTTTTGATTGTAAGAGCTTAATCATACCCTTGGCAAATTTGAAGGTAATTGACATTTTGTTTCTTTTTAAATACCTGGGGCATAACTTAACCTGCATTTAAAAAAAAAATAACACATGCTACTTTTTACTGTCACATCAGGATATTTTTAAAAGGCTTGTGTGAGGAGTGGCAATAAATATGCAAAGAATTCAACAGCTAAGACAAACATCTTAGTAAATAACTTAATTGAGCTGTGAATATTCAGTGATTGAAATCCGATTACTTTGTGGCTTAATTTGTGTACTGCTTGACTGCTCTGCAGTTGCAGGCAATTTAACAATGTAGACCGTACATGAGGATGGAATGTTAAATGGAGACTGTGGTATAAAGTAAAATGTAAGAGAATTATTTTTTAATTTTAAAAAGTTCACTGCTGCCTGGGCTACGATCTATTCAAAAGCCTTACCCAGCAGGTGTCTCAGAAGGCACTTCGTGTAAAGCGAAGCTTTTTTTTTTTTTTTAACACACTGTTAAGTAATTACTTTTTCCCCTCTTGTAGAATTTTGTAATCACTGTGCCCATAAAGATTAATGACGTAGCACACTGAACTACCTTCACTCATGCTAGCTGCTGCTAGGTATCATGCAGTCATTCTTTCCATGAGTTTCTTTAAATGCTTCCACCAATTGTCTCATTCCCTCCAGAAACAATATGAACAGAGACTTCAATCATAGTAAATTGCATGGCGTGTGGTATCTTTTTGTAGTGTGGTGATGCTGCTTATACAAACCAGCAATCATTACATCCATTTCCTGTAGGACTTTAATCTCTGTCCTTCTGGGTCATTACTGAAAGATCAGAGCTCATATCAAGCAAGGGCCAAATAATTCTTCCCTTCTTATATGACTATTTGAGTCTCCTTTCTGCTGTATACATCACAGATTTCAATTCATTTTAAAGGATACTATTAAATTGATACCCTATTGTGTGTGAAATTATATGCAGCTGAGGGACCCTTCCTTTTAAATTAGCAGGGAAGGATTCACATTCTTGAGGTGACTAGACAGTTATAAAGAGATGTAACTTGTTCTCAAATAAAACTGCATGAGCAGATATATCCTCCAGTGGGAGATGGTGGCAGGGAGGGGAGGATGAATATATCAGAAAAGTGGAGGTGAATAAATAAAGATGACACTGTACAGACACTTGGATCATGCAACCATTTTTCAATGGTGTAGTCTCATTTGGTGTAATTCTGTTGCCTTGTGAGACAGACACCTAATAGATACATTACTTGTAGGTTTTTCTAGTCCATGAATTGTAGAATTTTCTATTAATGCATTAATATTAATTAGTAAATTATGTTTTGTATTGTAAGAGTCTGTCTTGAAACTAGTGCACAAATTTAAAGGAATCAAATTCAGTTCTCTGAACGGTGGATTAAGGACCTAAATTTATCTATAGTGCAAGTCTCTTGGTTAAACTTATACTAGAGAGAGAACTAGATGTGGGGTTGGGCATATGTCCTTATATGGGCTTACATGAGGGAGAAGAATAGTAACTTCTCAAGGAGAAAATGCTCCACACGTTTCAGAGGGAGCTGATTTTAAAAGACATTGCTTGTTTGTGATTTACTCTAAAATTCAGGGTGATCTTCCAGATAATGTGAAGTATCCCATGCACTTTGGACCACTTCCAGTGGCAAGCAAGAGCTGTTGTACCATGAAGCTTATGTGAAGGAAGTCCATGGATTGAGAACATATAAGAACATAGGTCCGTGTTGCCTAGTACCCTGCGTCTCTCAGTAAATGGCAGAGTAGATGCTGAAAGGAAGAGTGAACAGTATATGATTAGGAAGTGGTACCAAACAACACTGGCTTTACATTTTTATATTTTGAGATGCCTCTCTAAAAACTGGATATTTTATAGCACTCCATGGAAATTTACCTAGTTTCTCAGTCATACTTACGTATCGGGAACATGTCCAAGGAAGTTAATGGAGTTAAAGCAGTGTAAACTCCTGTAAGTTTTAACATACATTAATTCTGATTTACTGCATGTGCTTTCCCATAAATGTTTGAAGCTCTATGCAGACACTGGATCAGTATTTTAATTGTTTTTATTCTGATCTATACTATGCTTCAATCCAATAATATCATAAAATCATAGAAGTAGGGTCGGAAGGGACCTTGTAGATCTTCAAGTCTGACCCCCTGCCTGGGTGGGAGAAAAACTGGACTCAAATGACT
>NW_017728886.1:193250114-193253945 GCF_001723895.1 Crocodylus porosus
TTTTTTTTTTTTTTTTTTCACCAAAATTGCATGTCCTGTCATGCCAGATCTACACAGCAAGATGTACAGTGTTTGGCATGGGGCATAATAAAATAATCAAACAACTGTCAGGATGAAACCAGGACCTAGGGCTACCTCCACCCTGATCCAGAGCAGGTGGCTGTTCCCCATATCCTGGTCACCGCTTCCCCAGTTCAAAACAAGGAGCTGTCAACAAACAGCTGACTGTTGGCATTGGCCTGAGCAGCCTTGGGTCTAGGACATATGACCCACATTCCATTTAAGGTGTTACACAAACTAGCCACAAAGATGTTACACATTGTGATTGGTTTACCATTTTATCACTCCTTAAATTGCTAAATGTGTTATGTTACATGTATAACATGATTAACACACTAATTGTGCCACAATTGAAACAAAGACCTGTAAATTAGAAAAATTAATATAGGGGAAAAAAATTCCACTGTGGCCTCAAGATCTACTTAAGCCCTATACTTAGGCCAGAAAGAATCTTTGAGTAATTAATCTTCAGTTTCTGGTGTTTCTGTCTTTTAGGCAGGTGGCATTTCGAGAACAAGGCAACAACAAATCTTGTCTTGGGCACAGCCATTCCAGCAGGCCTGGAATAGGCAGGTTTGTTGGGTTTTTTGTTTTTGTTTTTGTTTTTTTTTCAAATTACTATATTTATTTTTAACCTCTTTCCCATTATAGCTCTTTTGTTACTGTTGTTTAAAGTACAGAAATGTAATTAAAAACATCCATGTTCCTGAATTCTAAAATACCCCACGTAGTGGTAGGCCCTTAATTCCCACCTAACTCTATTGCCATGCATAATGGAACATGGGTAGCACCTCGGCTTTAAAAGCACTTTTACGCATGCACTGAGGCTGCTCTGATGTGCTGTAATAGCACATTGGAACAGACTTGATTTTAATCTATTAGTCAGCAGAGTCAACTTAATCAAGTCTGCTGGAGCATAATAATTATCATGTGACACCAGAACCTGCTGGAGCATGTCCGCACTTTGAAAAATGGTGGCAGAGGCACCACCATGTGGCCAAGTGTTTTAGGCATGCTTCAAGGAGAGAAAGACCTAGTTAGCCATGTTGGTGTAAAGTCAAGTAAAAGAAATGGTAGGTTTGTATCTTCATAGATTAACTGAAGTAGAGAGAGGAAGTGCATGCTTTTGTGTGCTGCAGCTCGCATCATCAGCATCTGATAAAGCAAGCTTCAGCCCAAGCTTGCAATATGTATGATGATTATGCATACACTTCAGTTTCTGTAAGATGCATATCTACCCTGTGTTTGTACTTCAAGGACATCTAACTTACACTGAGATCAGCACAAAGCATAGCATTCTTGACTCCTGTTGTATTAAAACAACGGAGGCCGATCTTTGTGGTAGGCATACTACAAATTAAGTCCATAGCCTACCTTAGTGCCACCCCGATCCCCTTCCCCTGCCTGATCAGTTGGTCTACTTTCAGTTTCCTGACTTATGCCCCATGCCTGATTGGCTGCTCTGCTTTCTGCTGCGTGTCCCCACCCCAATCTGCCATGTGCTACACAGAAAAGCTGCTGTGCCTCCTTGTTTGGCTACCCTTGTGTTTAAAACATAACCAGCAGAGATGATATATTAGGTGGGCAACAGTATTGACATGTCCTCATAGTTAGGTCACCTGTCCCAGGAGCCGTGAACTTGGATCCTAGATCCTCCTCAGCCTGAGTGGATTCAAATGACTATAACTGACTTTACAGGAAATTAACTCCCCAGTGGTAGGGGCACTACCTCCACCCATTCCATTGAATACACTATGCAGAAGGGAATGTGGGTATTGTAGGCCAGAGGGAGCGTGACTTTATACCCCTGTGATGAAGACATTTCTCAGGGAGGGAAGTCACAGATAAGACTGGGGGTGGGAAGGAGGTGGAAAGCTGTTTCAGCCATAGCCAAAGAGCTGACTAGGTTTTGCTCCCTCCCCTTCAGACTACTTCATTCTCACAGCCAAATCACAGTGTTATAGTTCAAGCAAACCCTAAAGCACTCAAGTGTCCCAAATTAATCCCATTTAAAAACTAGTACAAAACAATAGCCAGTAGTAAATGTGGTCCTTGATGAAATTCTGTGTATCCTGTGGGAGGCAGACAAGTTTTCACTCTCTGTAGCTTGCTGTTAGATGGGCTCTAAGGCACTCCATAGTCTTTGGCTGGAATAAGAACTGAGAGAGTACACAGAATTGTTTGAAACTTCTGTGGTGCAGTTTTCAAGCTCACATCAAAACCATGAAGTGTGATCATCTCTAAAGTGTTTTCCACTCCAGCAGCTTTCTCCAGGGCAGTCTTCAGCCCTGAGGAGACTTTTAGTCATCATGTATAGCTTCAAGGAACCTTTGTGCAAATCTCTAGATGCTAAAAGCACATCAAAATGCAGTCTCCCAGTCCCTGGGAACTCCATAAATTAGTCTGCTGTCCCAGATGATTTTTCTTGAAGCAGTTTGCAACCTTTAAGGTACTCAGAGTAGAGGCAAAATGATTGTTTGCATGATAGGGCTACACGTAGAATGAGAAATTCCAAGCTAGTAACATTGGGGCCTCTGTTAGATATAGTTTCTAACTCATAAAAGATGGTTGGCCTATAGGCATCCTTAAAGAAGAGTGTTCAGAGAGAATCCTTAGAGAAATCTACTTTTTCCATGGACTACTATATCAATCAACCATTGTTTCAGTCCAGACAACTTTAGAATAAAACTAAATATAAATGTACACTGCCATGGGAAGATTTAGTATGTTTTGGGGAAGGGGGTTGAGTTTTGCACCTTTCTGAAAAGGACATAAATATCTATCCAGTTGGCACCTGTTTCTTAAATGTTTTCTGGGGCAAAACAAGGGGTGATGATTTTTCAGTGCAATTTGCTATTGAAATCTGCCATTGATTGTTGGGTCAGTATTTAATAAACACAGGAGCACTGTGAATCCTCTGCCTGTCTTGCATCCATTATGGCCACGTCCAGACGAGCATGGATGTTTGGTTCCCCAAACTTTGCCGCTGCTAGCTGTCCCCAGGGAACACCCACGCTACACATCCTCTGGTGTGCAGCAGGTTACCCCAGGTGAGGTGGGGGGGAGATGGGTGCCAGCACAGTTGCTGGCCCCAGCAGCCTTACCTAGGGTCCTGGGGGCTGGAAAGCTGCAGCTGTGTCACTCCTGCAGCTTGGAGTCTGGCCACCAGCTGGAGCATGGCTCTGGCTGGCCAAGCTCGGTTTTAGATGGCACATGCTGCTTCCATGTACCCCACCATGCTTTTTTTTTTCTGTGTGGGGGTTTTCTGACTCCTGGATCTCTAGGGACCAAAAAAAAGTCCATTACTGCAAGGTAGTGGTGCAGGAAATGCCTGACTGTGCAGTGTGTAGCTCTGCAGGTGGGTCCGTAGTCCCACATACCACATGGCCATGCTCATCTAGACACAACCTATGTGAGTAAAGCTATCTATAACAGTCCTAAACATGACGTGTCAGATATGTAACCAAATGCTGAACTGGAGGTGGGAACAAGTGTTCCCATGGAGTAGACTGCTGGAACTTTGATCTGTGATTTCACTTCAACTTGCCACCATCTCTACTTTACTTTATAAAACAGTCTGTGTTCAAGGTGGAGGGCATTGGGGAAGATATTGGAGAGAATGTAAAAAATTTATTGCCTCTATGGCAGTTCAATCTTTGGGATTACCCATTGTAAGGGGATGGGGGTGTGCCACTTACCATGGGACCCCGATCCCCGGATGTCCCCTGGAGAGGAGGGGTAAGCGTTGGACCGTCCCGCTTTGCCGCTCTC
>NW_017728886.1:193254525-193258976 GCF_001723895.1 Crocodylus porosus
CGGGAAACCTTAAGTTCCCCGCCCAGCTTCCGGGCCCGGACCCGGAAGCGGGGCGGAACTCCGGGATTCCCCGCTCGGGCCGGGCCCCTCAGGGTCCTGGCCCCCTCACACCCATATTGAATCAGATACATGATCTAGCCTAGTCCCGTTCTCTGACACTGGCCAGTAGGAGAGGGTTTAGAGAAAGATAAAAAGAAACTCCCCTAAGGTTGTTTCCTTAAGTAATGAGAGAGATTGGTTTATTCTAAATGAGGAGTTAATTTGTAGTGTTAACATGGAACATCTTCAACTGGAAAATATGTAGGAGAGTCCAAGTGTTTTAATGGATTTTAACTAAGAAAGTTGTAAGGACCAAAATATAGGAGCCATGCTCACTGAGTGATGATCGGCAGTGAATTATTGACACAAGTGACAGGGCATTTATTACATTATCCATCTGTCATGTAGTGTATATGGTGCAATGCATGGCAATACACTTGGCCAGATTTTTCTCTTGTGCTGTTGCTCCTTAAGACCATTAAGTCTCTCTGAGGACCGTTCTGCACCAGCCCCATCCCAAAGTGTTTTATATTAGCAGATGAGATGTTTTAGATACAGAACAGAAGGATTAGCAGTGGACAGCTTTAGTTTGTCCAGACCCGTTCCCATTCTTGTCATGCCCCTTTCCTGTTCCTTTCCTGCCATACCTCTAGGCTAGGTCAGCTGATGCAGAATATGAATGTAAGACTTCTATACCAGTAAGGAGTTTTCCCCTGGCCATATGTGCCTAGTACCCTACTTCTGGATGTTGCCTGACTTGCAGAAAGGGGCCAGATCTAAAGAAGGAAAACAGCCCACTATATTATAAAGTCATACAATACCACCTGACATAACAATGTTGACTTTAGTGCAACAGGCAGAAATTATTTTTTTTCTAGAAAAGTACTTTTTTATTTTTAATGTCCCTTCTAGTCATGAAGAGATTTAGCTATTATAACACGTTTCAGTCACTTTCCAGTTAGCATGCAAGTATAACCAAGCAAGACTTAATCTTTTGGGTATTACTTTAATTTCAAGGCAAACTCTCTAAATAGTGGTCACATAAATATATAGGCATAGATAATATCCACTGGATCCTCAGAAAGTGATGAAGACAGACCTGTCCTCCTCTAGTTGGAGGTTGTATTCTTCATGGAGGCGATTCTGTCTTGCAGGAAATTCTGCAGGCCCAGTATAGATTAAGTGCATCTATGCAATGGGGAGTCAAAGGGTTAAAGGAGAGAGTGGTAGATCAGGCTTACCGTGTGGGGCCAGTAGCTTGGCAGCTAGAAAGCAGACTAGCTTCTAGAGAGCTAGTTTCCAGAAACTACAGGGTGGGAGCTACCACTTGAGGAGAGATTGTACTAGAACTAGCTGCTCTGCAGCAAATAGCCAAGGAGCACAAAATTAAGAACTACAAGCAATTGAGCTGAGCTAAACTACAGCAGAGGAGAGTAGGCCCAAAGTGGAAACCCTTGTGTGTGGCTGGAGAGCCACCTGGCCAGTGGCCTGAGAGCAAGCAGGCTTCAAGGATAAGAGCTACTGAGCTAGATGGCTGCAGGAAACAGACTGATCAGCATCCAAAGTGTCCCAGAGAGCTGTAGGGAAAGAACAAATGGGGACTTTATAACTTGCAGGGAGGCAATGACAAATTCAGGGGGATCTTACTTTGCTTGTATTTGTTTTGATTAAGCTAAGTACCAGAGGACTTGGTTATGGCTACAAGGAAAGTATGGAGGCCAGGAAAGGATGCCTGGTGGGGTGCTGAGTATCATATACCCTAGCCTGGGGTCAGCAGCCCAGAAGGCTGAGGCTGGTGGAGCTAAGGGTCAGGGACTGGGAGTGAGCTGAAGCAGGCCATGCCAAGATCAGGGGGCTGGAGGAACTGGGCCAAAGCTCCTTAGTTAGGCTCCAGGAGTGGCAAGAGATGCGTGGGTGGAAGCCCGCTGCACCCCCACTCCTCCAGAGCCCCCCCCAGCAGCTGTTGAGCCCCTCGCCAACCCCCAGCACAGCCAGAGGTAAGCAACCCATGGTGGGAGGGGGGTTAACCCCTAGAGAATGGGAGGAGGTGGCTGAGTGGGAGCCAGGCCAGGTCTCGCCCTACCCAGTCCCCCAGGGAACCACGTGAACTGGCTGTGCAAACAGGTGTGCTGGTCTGCTGGCGTGTGAGTTTGCACAGGAGGGCCCAAGGCCCTGCCTGTGAGTCCCCTAGGGTAGATAGTCCCAGCTATAGCCAGCCTACCAGCAGCATGAGGTGAATGGGCATGCACCACACCCTGAAGGTCCCCTCAGGCTCTGTGGCCCTCCCCTCTGGCACCTCAGAGACAGCCACCCAGATGAAGCCTCTGGCTGTCAGCTGCAGGGGCTACCTGTCCCTTTTTCAGGCTCTGGGGCCTCCCCTTGTGGGGGTCTGCTCCCTTTTGGGGTCTCTGGCATGCCAGCTGGAGGAGCTCCAGGCCACAGTCCAGAGATCACGTGCCATCAGAGACTGCAAGCAGGAGAGACTCCTACTGTCAGGCCCTTTGCCCCCAGGAGCTGGAGGGTAGACCACAGTTTCCCTCCAGGACAAAGGAGGACTCCGAGACCTCCCATCCTGTCCAGTCAGGGGGATGGACCAAGGCAGTCAAGAGCCCTAAGGCCCACCACACCAAGGCCCCTGCCCTGCCGGAACTTAGCAACAGGAACGCCCTCTTGCTGCTCCAGCAGAGCCTGCTGAGTTGCCAGCTCCCGCAGGCAACACAGGCTCAACTGCAGCTACCACCCCTGCTCTCACCATGACAAAACGTAAGGTGTTTGCTGTGGGAGACTCCATCCTGAGGGGGACTGAGGGTGTAATCTGCTGCCCCAACCCCTTAGCCCAGGAAGTCTGCTGCTTCCCAGGGGCCTACATCAAAGACAATGTGAAGAGGATCCTTAAGCTCCTCCAGCCTACAGACCACTATCTCATGCTCCTTATTCATGTGGGCACTAATCACATGGCTCAGAGCTCCCAGCCAGGTCATGAGGTACTACAGGGATTTGGGAGCGGGCCTAAAGGGTCTTTGATCTTCTGAATCTCAGGGTATGGGCTGAGGAGGGAGAGAAGGATCCATGTAGTTAACCAAAGACTGCAGCACTGTCGGGAAGGCTTTGCTTCTCTCACCAAAGAGCAGGCTGTGGTCATAGAAGCCAGTGAGCTGCTAGGAAGAGATGGCCTCCACCTCTCTGCTGGGGAGGAGGCTCTTCTCAGCCAGACTGGCTGACCTATTCCACTGGGCTTTAAACTAAGCCCGCTGGGGGATGGGGGGACTACTCCCACTGCTGGCCCACTGAGCAACCCTTGCAAAGCCAGCAGGCCAAGGCACTTAAGGGAGCCCACCCCTGTCCCAGCCCTGGAACAAACTGTAGGCAAGGCAAGAGGCCCCAAGGGGACACTTTCCTACCTGTACACAAATGCCAAGAGCTTGGGGAATAAACAGGAAGAACTCATCCTCTTGCTTAACACAAATAATTATGACATCATAGGGATAACAGAGACCTGGTGGAACTCCACCCATGACTGAACCACATGTATAGATGGCTATACCCTGTACAGGAGGGATCGTATAGATAAAAGGGGCAGGGATGTAGCACTCTGTTAAGGAAAGCTACACAACCCTGCAAGCTGATGTTGGGGACCAGGGTGGACGACTGGAGACTCTAGGTTAAAATGTGTGGGGAACACGGCACAGGGGAAACAATTGGGAGTCTACTACAAGCCCCCCACCTAAAGTCAAGAGATTGACAAGGAGTTCGCCTAGGAACTGGCTGAGGCTGCATGCTCCAGGACCATGGTTGTCATGGGTGACTTTAATTACCCAGACATCAGTGGGAGGAGCACGCGACAAAATTCGAGAGGTTGCAAAACTTCCTATCATGGGTGGATGACCTACCTGACTCAAGAAGTCTACGGGCCAATGAGGGGTAAAGTGCTGCTCGACCTGGTACTGGCTACTAGAGGTGAACTAATCGGTGACCTAGTGATTGATAGGAAGCTAGGTGACAGCAACCATGAGCTGATCACCTTCACCATCCACCGTAAAGCTGGCAAGTCAGTCAGCAACACGGAAGTTCTTGACTTCAGGAAAGCCGACTTTTTGACAGGCCTCCTGAGCTTCTCAGTGAGGCCCTAAGGAACCATGACCCCAGGGGGAGGGGAGTTCAGGAAAAATGGTTGCTCCTCAAGGGAGCGATCCTTGATGCATAAGCCAATTCCATTCCATCTCGGAGGAAAGGGAGCAAGAGGGTATAGCAGCCCCCCTGGCTCTCCAGGGATCTAGCAGACCTCCTGAGGCTAAAAAGAAAGGCCTACAAAGGATGGAGGATGGGATTCACCTCCAAGGAGAATTATTCTGCACTGGTCCGGTCCTGCAGGGAGCAAACCAGGAAAGCCAAGGCTGCAACTGAACTCCAAC
>NW_017728886.1:193258987-193316425 GCF_001723895.1 Crocodylus porosus
GAAAATATCCTGAAGAAGGGCATTTGCAAGGATCTGGAGGAGGAAAGGCTGATCACAAGCAGCCAGCATGGATTTATGAAAAAAAAATCTTATCAAACGAACTTGATCTCCTTCTTTGACAAAGTAACTGCTTAGGTAGATGAAGGGAATGCTGTGGATATAGCATATCTGGACTTGATCAGGGATTTTGACAAGGTCCTTCATGACTATCTGTAACAGAAGGGCATCCTAGGGGTCACCATGCTCCCCCCTTGTGCCCCTCATCATGTCCAGTCAGTCTACAAAGCACCCTCCATTCTCACCCACCACGTCTTTGATGTTAAATATGTATAATAGGGAGGCTGCCTCTTCGTCTCCCTGGACGCTGTCTTCCTCCTGTACAATGGCCTTGCTTCTGTAATGGGTGTTCCTTATGGGCTATGCGTGGCTCCAACCACCCCTGTACCACACCCCAAGCCTCACAGATGTACCAGAGATTGTTCAGTCTTATACTTTCTTTGGTGCGGGCTCTCTGCAGCCCTTTTGTCTTGCAGCTGTGCCTCTCTGAGCACTTGTAGAATCGCTGCCCCTTGCTCTGGACCTTCTCACTGCCCCCCTGCTCTGGGGCTGGGGTTTCCCATGCCACTGCAGGTCCCCTATGAGGCCTCCTCCAACCAATCTAATAGCCTCACCCAAACCTCTGGTAGCAAACACAAAACTCAAGCCCCTAGGCTATAACATAAACTTCTGCCACTTGGCTAAAACATCACTTGAGCCACCCCCAAGGGTGCACCATCCTTCACCCGTGCCAAAATGCACGAGCAGTTGGGTCTCTTCCCTTTTCTTGTTCCAGCAGAGTTCCTTCCCCTGTAGCTACCGGCAGGGAACTGCCTCCCTGGCCTCAGCCCTGGGATTTAAATGGGAGCCAGGCCCTGCCCCTTCTAGTCAGCTGACCCCTAACAGGTGTGAGTCACTGGCTCCCTCAGGTTGCCCTAGCAACCCGCACCTGGGCTCCTTCCTCATTGCTCCCAAGAGTAGCAGGAACCTTAGTGCCCTGCTATACCGTCTCATAAACAAATGGAAGGAATGTGAGCTGTATAAAATTGCTTGAAGCTATCTGTCTTGTAGTAAAGGGTAATAGCCCCAAGAAAAGGGTAATTATTAACAGGTCCATGTCAGAATGGAAGGAGGCTTTGAGTGGAGTTGTACAGGGGTCTGTCCTGGGCCCAGTACTGTTCAACATGTTTACTAACAATTTGGATGCTGGCATAGAAAGCTTCTTGAGCAAGTTTGCAGACAACACAAAACCTGAGATGGATTGTGATCACATCGAAGGATGTGAACATAATTCAGAAGGATCTTGCTAGATTGGAAAGTTGGGCTAGAGCTAGCACTACGAAGTTCAATATGGCCAAATGCAAGGTGCTATAGCATGGGAAGAATAATCAAAAACACAAATATAAAATGGGTGACATCTGGCTGGATGACAGCTCTATGCAAAAGGACATGGGAGTCTTGATAGGTCAGAGATTCAATACAAGTCTGTAGTGTTACGCACCCACACAAAAGATGAGTGCAGTTTTGGGATACATCAATAGAAGCATCATCTGGACTACTGTGTGCAGTTCTGGGCTCCATGTTTCAAAAGGACATGGAGAAGTTAAAGGTCCAGAGGCAGGAAAGAAATATGATAAAGGGCTTGGAAGGTAAATCGTATGAGGAAGGGCTGAAAGAGCTAGGCATATACAGCTTACAGAAAAAGGTGCTTTAAGAGGCAACATGATAGCAGTCTTCAAATACTTAAATAGCTACCATAAAGAACAGGGAAAGCACCTTTTATCTCTTGATGTAGAGCGGAGGACATGAACCAATGGCTTGAAGTTGCAGCAAAATAAGTTTAGATTGGATATCCAGAAAAACTTCTTCACTGTTAGACTAGTGAGGCAGTGGACTAGACTGCCTGGGGAAGTTGTGGATTCTTTATTGCTAAAGCTATTCAAGAAGAGGCTGGACAGCTGGTCAGGATGATTTAAGCATAGTTATGCCTATATTCTACTAAAGTTATTTCTCATGTTTCTGGGCTTTGCTAATTGTTCCTCCTCCCCATTTTCTGCTACATGTCAGGGTGCTTTTTCAAACCTTCCTCAGAAGTATTGGGCCAGCAGGTCCCTCTCATACCTAGCTGAACCCAGTTCTACCACTCAAGCACTAAGTTGCATCCCTCCTGACCTTGTCAGTACCAGAGCCAAGGCTGGAGACTTTAACAGGGGTGTACCAGTGGTCCCTCTGCTCTGGGCCCAACTGATTTAGAGTCAGGAGGGAACTTTTACCTCATGGTCAGATTGGTATGGATTGTGGAGGTTTTTGCCTTCCTCTGTAGCAGCGGGTGTGGGCCTCAACCCAGGATCTTTTGACTGTATTTTGACAACATATAGAAGCAGGATGTTAGTAAAATCTTTCTCCTGCTTTACCTGTGGCAGGTTAGGGTGCTGTGTTTGTGTTTTGTGTTAGATTTGATGGTAGTCATAAGTAGAGTTTTTAGATTGTTTTGTATAGGATGGTTTCAATGGGGATGATCCTGCCTCAGGCAGAGGGTTGGACTCAGTGACCTCTGAAGGTCCCTTCCAACCCTACTTGTCCATTATTGTACAGTGCTCTGGTACTGACAAGGTCAGGGGGGATGCAACTTAGTGCTTGAGTGGTAGAACTGGGTTCAGCTAGGTATGAGAGGGACCTGCTGGCCAAAACAAACCTGGACTCATTCTGGAACCCTTTAACACTAAAAGGCATGGCAGGAGAGGAAAAAGGAATTATTTTAGTACCTTGAGGAGTCGGAGTGGAGGCATTATGGCAGCCCCTGGGGCCAGGTCCTGTGACAATGTGCTATTCAAGGAAGCAAAGAAAACACAAGTTGTATGTATTATCCTTCTTATGGGAATTACTTGATATTTTGGGAATCCCCTTTTGATCCAGATTTTTTTAATCGGAGCCAGGCAGAAAGCCAGCATGGTTTAATGGGAGAGTTGCAGAGGCAATAAGCATTAAAAGGTTCTTTCCAAAACTGAAAGTGATGTCAAATCCTGATGAAGAAAATTTATTCTTTTTTTAAACACTAGTAAAGCAAATGTAAAACTGTAATAAGATGACCTAAGAGAATTTTGAGGAGAAACTTGCTAGAGACAAAAAGATAACACTAAAAAATTATTCAAGTATATTAGAAGCTAATACCTGTAAGGGAGTCCATTTAGCCTTTGGATGATCAGTGTGTAATTCAATTCATCAGTCACTGAGAAACTAAATGCATTCTCTGCATGTTTCTTCACTGATATTAGGGAAATTCTGTCTCTATAGAGGAGTGGATCTGGTGACAAGTCAGAGGAGCTGACCCAAATTGAGGTTTCAATAGATCAGGCTGTAGAAGAAGCTAATAAACTGAAGTGTAGCAAATTATCAGGAGTTGATAGCATTCACTCTATGGTCCTGAAGGAGCTCAGATCAGAAATGGCTAAACTCCTAACTGTAATATTATATTTATCACTAAAAATGGCCTTGGTATCAGAGGACAGGAAGGTTGCCAGTGAAGGGTTGACTGGACAGTTCCCATATTTAAAAGACTCCTAGAGGGAATGCAAGGAACTACATGCCAGTAAGCCTAAATCTTGTTCCTGGAAAACTGGTAAAACCAATAATAATAGTAATAATAATAAAACAATTGTTCATCACATGAATGAGCATACGTATCCTCCTGGGGAGGAATTAACAGTTTTTGTCAAAGGAAAATCATGTCTTACAAACCTACCAGAGTTTTTTGAGGGTGACAGTAATTGGATGGATCTGGGCAATTTTGGTTAATACAGTATATTTAGATTTCCAAAAAGCATTTGACAAGGTCTGCCATCAGAGGCTCCTGTCTAGGTTAGGTAGTCAGAGGATTAAAGGGAAAATCCACTCATGGGTTTGAAATTGACTCAAAGGTAGAAAGCAAAGTGCAAGTATAAATGGTCAGTTTTCAGGATAAGAAGTAAACAATGGGATCCCCCAGGGACCCAAGTTGGGACCAGTGCTGTTTAACATATTGATAAATAACTAATCTGGAAAAGGGGGTGAATAGCAGGTTGACCAGATTTACTTATGACAAAAAATTATTCAAAATGATAAAGACCAAGACAGACTGTGTGGGGAACTACAGAAGGATCTGTCATGATTGATTGAATGTGCAACTAAATAGGAGTGCAATTTGATATCAATCAGTGTAAAGTGATGTACCTGGGCATAAATAACCCAAACTAGACCTACACCACGATGGGCTCTGTAGCATGCACAGTAGGAGGCACTACTATGCAAAGCCACCCACCTCCCTGCGCCAGGTCCAAAACCACGCTTCAGGAGTCTCTCTTAGGGAGCCTACAGCTGGTTGTCCCACTTCCTGGAGAACACCTGCAAGCCCAAGCCTGGAGTAATGCTGCCACCACCCGGGCACTGGTCTCTGGTAGGGCTCTGTGTAGCCCATGGTGCACAGACCCTGAGAATCTTGGGGGTGCTTTGCCCACAGTAATATTTCTGGGTGCTTCTTTCAGCCTGATGCACCTCAAGATAGCTTTGGGTAGAACTGAGGAAAAATAAAGGCAAACTCAGCTGTCCAAGCTAAGAGCAGAAGGCCTCTTCCCCCCCCTCTCCCCCTCCACTTCAGTAATACAGCAAGGCAAGCTGTAACCTGACACCTTTATTGGTTTTGGGGGTGTGGGGAGGGGCTAGAATAGGAAGTCAGAATATACTTTGAGCAAACATAAGCACTTGACTCTTAAAAGGATCACTGTGTCCAATCTCTGTAAAGATATAACTGGCATAGATAAATCTGAACTTCTGGAAAGTTTCCAGATTTTTTTTACTTACAGTAAATTTCCAAGCAACAGCCTGGAGCATTTGTTTGCTGCTTTCAAAAGTACCCACCAGAAGGAAGAGTGCTCCCCCAACCTCCTAGGAATTTTTATCTGGCCAGGTCACTTGATTGACCAGCCTGATCCAAGAAGAAAGCAAGGAGAGAGAGAAGGGTCACCTGGGCTGACCCAAACAAGGGGTGGTGGGGAGGGGATTTCTTCACAGGCTGTTACACAGAGGAAAGAGATTTGGGAGTTGCTGTGAACAGTTCACTAAAAAAAAATAGCTCAGTACTCAGCAGCTGTCAGGAAGGCAGACTAAATGTTAGGGTTGATTTAACAAGGGAATTGGAAACAAAATGGAAAATATTATTATGTCCCTTTATAAATCTATGGTGCATCCACACCTCGGAAACTCTACCCAGTTCTGGTCCCCATACCTCAAAGAGGATATAGAAGAACCAGAAAAAGTACAGAGCAGGGCAACATGGATGATTAGTAGGGCTATGAGAAATTTCAGTGACCATTTTGATGGTCGAAACACTGAATCTGAAATGAAACACAGTGCTCTGAAGCAAAGCAGGCCATCCAAAATGTTTCAGAAATTTTCTGAAATGATTTGTCTGTTTTCAAGCTATTTTGGAGGTGGGCTTGAAAGGGAGGGGGAAGAGAGGGAAAGGACTGCTCTGATACTGACATGTGTAGCTGGTGGCCAGTGACAATGATCTATCCCTGAGGTCCCTTCCAGTCCCAGTGCTGAGGAATCAAACTGGGGACGGGGGGAATATTTAAGTCCCTAAGCATTCTCCCAGTTCAATTCTCCAGCTCCCTGATCTTTCCCCCAGCTCTTCCTGTGGGACACAGGACCCCAGATGATGAGGGATGATGGCAACTGGTGATGGCAGCAGCTCTGGGATATTTCTCCAGCTGGCAGCAGCAGCCTGCTGAAACCCTGAGTGCAGATCCAGGGGCTGTGCTTCACCACCACCACTACCCTTCCCCCCCCCACAAAAAGCTGGGAGAATGATCAGAGAGCTAGGGAATCGAACTGGGAACTCCAGCTGACAGATGGATCTGCCCCAGCTCCCAGGCAGTGCATGGCACCCTGCCAAGCTATGCTGTGACCACATAATGGTGCAGGTGCCAGTTGGGGGTGGGGTGATCCTCAATGCCCCACTCTGCATGGGGAGGCTCTACCACAAGCCCTCAAAGGCCCCAATCACCACTGCCAGAGTTGGTAAGTGCAGGGCTTCTCTCTCTCTTTTTTTTTAAGCTCCACACTTGCCGGCTGCAGAACATGCAGATGATAGGATGCTGTTGCTGCTGGTTGGAGCCAGCACCAGCACCCAAATCTGCCCAGCACAGCCTGTGCTGAGCACCAGGAAAAACCCAGTGCTGGCGCTGGCCCCAGCCGGCAGCGGCAACCTGCTGTCGCCCTATGCACAGATCCAGGGGCCCATGGCCCCTGGGAAGGCATCAGGGCTGTGCCAGATTTCTCGGGGGGGGGGGGCGGGAAACGGGGCCCCCAGACCCACATGTAGGATGACAACATGGTGCCATTGCCAACAAGTGATGCTAGTTTTGCTTTGTAACAGTTTGAAGTGCAGTTTCCCAGAAAGCCTTGCACCTACCTCCTTGAAACCTGGCAGGCTTCATGGCCTAATCAGGGGCTATCGTCCCTGCAAGTTTCTTCCAAATCGGGGAAGAAATGACAAAGTTATAGGCAGCTTTGTGATTCCTCGTTATAGCCTATCACCAAAACACTGTCGAAATTCCAAAACAGCTCTGAAACCGTTTCAGACTAAATGAAATGGGACAGTGATTCGAAACACCAAAACAAATCACTGTCCCTCCAAAATGCTGAATCCAAAACTGAAACAAAATGCAGGCGTTGTGCACAGTCCTAATGATTAGTCGTATGGAGGGGCTTCCGTATGAGGAGGGACTAAAGAGACTAGGCCTATTCTGCTTAGAAAAGGGGCACTTGAGAAGGAACATAAGGGTTTGCAAAATACTAAATGGCAAAGAGAAAGTAAATAGGGATTTACTATTTACTAATCTCTCACAGGGCAAGAACTAGGGGGTCACAAAATGAAACCAGTAAGTGTAAAACTGACACTGTAATTAAAGTTTGTTTGCAATTCATTGCCACCAGGTGTTATGGAAGCTGATGGTTTGACTAGATTCAAAAGAGAAATTGAATAGAATATTGAAGGAAAAGGGGCATCTGTAGCAATTGAGCATGGGAGTTAGGGATACAGCCTCTGAACTGAAGTGTCCTAGACTTTAAATGCTGGAGGCTACAAGTAAGACAGGAACAGTGTGGGAGAAAATATCATGGTCATTATCTAGTGCACTTTCCCTTTTCAGCATTTGCTGTCTGCCAAGATTCTTCCAAACACGTTCCTATGCTCTGACTCAGTAAATGACAATTCTTGGGGAAGTCTCCTTTGACACGCATATTGCTCTTTAATTAGGATTTTTTCCCCTAAGATTGTGTTTTTGATTAACTGAAATCCAGGTGAACTATTTTCACCACACTCTTGGAACCATTGTTTTCAGAGCAAGGAGAATGTGTTTCTTTTTCTAAGTACTTGAGCTTTCCTTTGTATATGCATACTAATACCAGTCATCAGTCATTTTACTAGTTACCATTGTCAAGATATAGTATCGGGTATAGACCCTGTAACTTATTTTATAATCCCCTATATATTTGTTACTGTTCCCTTTCTGTGCCAGTATCTTCAAATGACTGGAAATATTCTTATTTATTTGGAAATCCGAAAAAAGAAGATCCTCAGTAAAACTTCCCCCTCAAGTTAGATAACCAATGATTGTATATTTCCCTCCAATTCCACTTGTACAGATAAATCTGGGGATAGCTCCATATTACAGGTCCAAGAAGGGGTTCCTCCCTTTCTATGCGACGTTGGTCAGGCCACAGTTGTTGGAGTACTGCATCTGGTTCTAGGCACCGTGCTTCAGGAGGAATGTGGATAACATTGAGAGGGTCCAGAGGAGGGTCACTCATATGATTAGGGGGCAGCAGGGCAGGCTATGAGACCTGAACCTGTTCAGTCTCCACAAAAGAAGGCTGAAAGGGGATCTGGTGGCCACCTATAAACTTGACAAAGAGACTATCAGGCAATGAGAGCGTCCCTGTTCCCCTGAGCACTACTGGGGGTAACAAGGAACAGTGGCCATAAGTTGACTGACAGTAGGTTCAGGCTAGGTATCAGGAGACACTACTTTGCAGTCAGGGTGGTTAGGATCTGGAAGCAACTTCCAAGGGAAGCAGTGCTTTGCCCTACCCTGGGGGTCTCCAAAAGGAAGCTAGACAATCACCTAGCCAGGGTCACTTGACCCCAGCATCCTTTCCTGCCCATGGCAGGAGTTGGAGTAGATGATCTGCTTGGGTCCCTTCTGACCCTACCAACTATGAAACTACACACATTGCCTATCTAAAGGGAAGCCCTCTATCCTTAGATTAGGACAAAGAATACTTACCTTGTCAAATGGTGCCCCAGAATAAAGGTTAAGCACACCTGTGTCATCTCAATAAAGTCACTTTATTGGAAAACTAAACATTTTTTTTTTATTTTTTATTTATTTTTTTTTTTTTTAAAGCTAGCATTTAGATCAAGTAGTAGAAATGCAAAAACACCTGGGAAGACTTTTTTTTTTTTTTTGCTGGACCCTACGATATCTGAGCTCTTGTTAATTATTCAGTTGCCTCAACAACCCGGGTCTATTATTCCCCTCTCCAGTCTTCCCCAAGTTTACAAATCACAGATGTATAATCATTTAACAATATGCATCTATCTGCAAGTTGATTGGGTATATATTAATGAAAGGAGTGTTCCAAAGGCTTCAGGGGAGGGTTGCCCATACTTTTCTACCACAGAGCTAATAGATGTCTGCTACAGTAAAGCAGCAGAGTTTGTTGCTACCTTTTGTCACACCACTGATTTTCCTTTGATGTGGTGTGACAAAGGGTAGGGGTATCTATTTGCTTGCTGTTTCTGCTGCCATAAAAATTTTTATGGCAGCACAAATGAGACCTCAGGTGACATATATGTGTTTCTACCCTGCGAGTCATAAGTACAGTTCCCTCCCAATGTAATTGGACTTTGCAACTCCGTTTTGGTGGGAATCCTGGAGAGCCTATGCATTTAAGTAATCCCAAGTACTGTTCCATGGAGATCAGAAAGCCACAGTAGTACAACTCGGCATAAAAGAGCTCTTAACTCTGGCACCAACTCCATTTTCTGGAGTTGAGTGAAAAAGCTGATCATTCCCAAAGCATTCCTGGCACTTGGAACAGGGTACAAGTTATTCAGCTGCTCCCTAATGCAGCTTTTTAGCCAACTAACAAATTGCAAGTAATTTGTTTGGCTTCAAAGAGACCCACCTACTCAGTGCAAATGCAGACAGCTTGGCTGTCTTCCAAAGATGTATTTACCCAGCTGATAGCAGGTGAAATTGCCTCTGAGTAGGATAGAATAGTAGATAGTAACTGGACCTGGAAAAAAAAGCAACTTTTATATTTAGATATGGCAGCAAATCTTCTTGTGTTTTGAGAGCTGGGAGGGAAAGAACATCTGTGTGATGTCAAAACAAAGGGGTTATTTTTATCCTTTTGACTCCTGTATTGTCAGGGGATACACAATCCGTCCAGGGATCTCCAAACCTTATGCTAATATTCTGACTTGGGCTAGGAAATGTCTGAACCTGCAGCCACCTCCAGCACAAAGGAGGCTTTCCTCCGGTCCTGCAGAGATGGTAATTTTGCCAGTCTGGAGGAATGGGGTTTTCTGGGCTTGAGCTAAAGCTTGTCATAGTAAATGGGATATTTACAGGGCCTGAACTAAAGAGTTCCTTCTCAAATCAAATGGAGATACCTAAAGACCTTACTTTTAGGATGTTGTTTTAAGGCAGTGGTCTCCAACCTTTTTAAGGTGAAGATCACTTTTGGCAGGAAAGGGCAGCCTGGGATCTATCACGTCCTGCCCAGCCCCCGGCCCAGCAGGTCAGTGGGGGTAGGGGAAGCAGAAACGGGCTAAGATGTACTGGGGTCCTGGGCAAGCACAAAATTGGAGGCCCTTCCCTCCCATGGGAGCTGGGCTGCAGGGGAGGAGAGGGGCCCCTTCCCCTCCCAGTATTGGCAAGGGAGGCTGGGAGAACCCTACTAGGCTAGGGGGGCAAATGCTTGCCTCTTTTTTCCCCCTGATCCCTGCCCCTGCTATGACTGAATACACATGCACACAAAAACACAGGCGCGTGCACTCTCACTCTGCACATGGACACAGACACGCACACATTCACCCCTCCAGAGGACCTCCCCCTCCCCCACTGTTGATCACATCAAGGTAGACTTCACCCCGTGGGAGCCACCTGCACTTTGGTCTTACTCCCTGCCTGGCCCCTGTTACACTGACCTGCAGGGACTGCTGCCCGGCTGTCCCGTGCAGCCCTGCAGATGCAGAGGGCTGGGCTGAGAGTACTGTGCCATGTCTCTGCAAGCAAGTGGGAGGGGTGGCTGTGGGGGGCTAAGATGAATATTGTGGGGCTATAGCCTCCAAGGCCCTCCCAGCTCTGCTGCCTGCAAAGGCACAGCACTCCTGGCCTGGCCTGGCCTGGCCCAGCTCCAATCACCACTCCATCAGGTGGGGCACAGATCTCCCAGCCTAGCTCATTCCCTCCTGCCCCCCACCCCAGTCATGGTGCCACCTGGCCTGCTCCCCTCCCCCAAGTGCAGTGCAGCTCTCCCAGCCCTGCCCCCTCCCTCTCCCAGCCCCATTTGGTGGAGGGGCCCTGCTTCCAGCTCTCAGGGAAGCAAATGCGAAAGCTATTTTTGGGTGCCAAGTTTAAAACTGCAACTTTCACTTCCCTGCTGATGAGGATTTGAGGGCAGCCACCTCACCCCATGCACAGACCAGGGGGGAGGCACGTGCCACCCAGGCCTCCGACAGGGTACATGCACCGGCAGGAACAACCTCACACACCTGGATGAGCTGCCCCCAGCCTGGCCAGGGCCCCACTCACCCGGTGGCAGGGGGCACAGAGGGGGATCATCCCACTCCCCTGGCTAAGCCCCAGTGGCAGGGGGTGTGGCTCAGCTCAGCCACATGCATCCCCCCGCTCCCCATGTGCATCCTGCCACACCCAATCATAAAGCACATGGATCTCAGTCTGGGGGGGCTCAGCCCCCCCAAGACAACATAGACTGTCAGAGGCTCCACAATTAACCAATCAATTGCAATTGCCCAGTTGGTGACTGCTGGTTTAAGGCATTGGCATCTGTTTACTAACCACTAGCAAGTCTGTGACAGAGGACTATAATACTAGGTCTCTTTAGCAGTGACTTTACCATTGTGACCAGTTGATTAAGGCCTGGTATAATTACTTTGTATTAAGGGTGCTATTGCTAACAAATAAATTAGTATTAAAATAATTTATAGCATTTATAAACAAATTACTACAACAGTAAACAAAAATAGTAACTGCATAATTGCTCTGCTTAATGTGAACTAATTGTCAAAGCTAATGGTATACATCCTTAATATACCATAAGATGGCTGTTAGGGGAACTAAGGAGGATGTAAACACTTTTTATAAACCACTACATTTAAATAAATTGTTTTTTAAAAGATTCTGTATCAAAGTATAGCTTTGACATATTAGGAAATTTTTCCTTTTTCCATGTGTCAATTAATCATTTCTTAACCAAGTGCCTTATTCTATTACTTTTTCTCTTCTTCACAATTTAAATAACACCCAACTTTTAAGATGTTCCCCCCCCCTTTGCACCTGCCCTTCTACGAAAGGAAGGGAAGCTTCTTATAGAAAAATTGCCATGATTCATTAGCTTCAAATGTGTAACTTTTCAGCAGTTGAAAATGTACTGCATAATGTAGAAATGCACACCTTCCCAGCATGATTGCCAACCCAAGAAATATCCTTTTTTTTTTCTTGCTGACAATCAGCAGGATTTTTAGGGACAACTACATCTTTCTACTGAGATTCTCCACATACTATAAAGGGAATGCAATGTACAATATCCACAGTATTTGTGTAGTTCATGGGCACAAGGGTGTTTTAATCCCCTCCTCCAGGGGACTTTTAAAATCCGACTTTGTTAAATGCAGATCTGTTGCAGCAGCAAAGAGATTGATCCATCCTTCCCCATTGCTGTTGAGAACCACTCTGTGCTGGAGGGAGGTGCTGGAACACAGAGGGGTGGGGGGACATGCACCACAAGGTGGACAGAAAGGAGGGGGGAAATCAAGCACAGGACAGGCCTCCAAGCCTCACCCCTGTACTTGGGACATGCTCCCAGCCAACCAGGCCCACCCTAGTTTGCCTCCCCTCCTCTTTCTCCATCTCACCACCCCACTTCACCCCCCTCCCCGCCCAAGCAAATGAAGAGGAATTCCTTTTTCCCTTGTACACAATACCAGAAACATTTCCAGAAAAAACTGGGAGGTGTTAATGGGGAGAAGCAGGGCTGCCAACTGTCTGTACATTTTGGGGATCTCTAAATAGTTTTACAGACTTTATGGACAAGCACTTTCAACCATCTTTTACAGACTGTCCATAAATTTACAGACAGTTGACAATCCTGCCTCCCAGACACCAAAGGAAACTCCTTCCCAGAAAGTATATAAGAGTGTATACCTTGGGTGTTACAAACAGAAAACTGGTTAGGGCCTAATTCTCTGAAGTACTTCTCCATCCTGTCTATGGAAAGTTAAAAGAAGAACCCACACTGAGGTCACTTGGCATTTCTTTTTAGTACTATTGCCTCCAGGTCAAAAAATATTGCCCCCACTCAGTACTTCTTGGCACTATTTAACAAGGGTTGAGTCAAATTATATGCTGTTCCAGTTCCTTTTTAAGCTTATTGTGACTTTTCTTCTTCCTGAAGGGGAAGGAGATAAATAGCACTTGTTTTCTTTCTTTTAGGACGAGTATTTAATTTCTGTGAGGGAATTAATATTTTATAAAAATTAAACACAAAACACCATGGTATGTAATTCACTTCATAAAATATTCTCCAAATCTTAAGACGTCCACCATTGCACAAAATTAAAATGTTACAGATCTGTAACTAAACATACTTGGATAACATTTGTCTTTAGCATTTGTCTACTAATATACTCCTTTTGTCCTTTAATATACTCTTGGGGTATGTGCAGACATTACCTTTAGATCAACCTAACCCAATCTAGGTCAGTCAAAGTGCCAATCTATGCAGATGTTTGGGGAGGGTCAGAGATTTCATAGAAATTGGGGCTGGAAGGGACCTCGGAACATTGAGTCTAGCCCCCTGCCCAAGGGGCAGGAAGTCAGCAGGGGTCAAAGGATCCCAGCAAAATAAACATACAAATTTCTCTTCTAGGCATTCAGAGTAGGTGCTCGAACAAGCTCTGGCGGGGGTCTATTCCAGACCTTTGGGGCTCAGACAGTGAAGAAGTTCTTCCTTATGTCCAGCCTGAAATGGTCCTGAAGGAGTTTGTGACCCCTTGGGGTGCTCTGGTGAACAGACATTCCCCCAGTTCTTTGTGAGCACCCCGATACACTTTTATAGGTAGCCACCAGATCACCCCTGAGCCTGTGCTTTTCCAGGCTGAAGAGTCCCATAGCTCTCAGCCTCTTATCATACAATTTGTTTTCCTTACCTCTGATCACGCATGTGATTCTCCACTGCACTCTCTTGAGCTTCTCCACATCCTCTTTTTGAATTGTGGAACCCAAAACTGGATGCAATACTCCAGCTGCGGCCTCACCAAGGCCAAGTACAATGGGAAATGATGTCCTGGGTTTTCCTTGAGAAGCATCTATGGATGCAAGCCAGAGTTTTGCTTCCTTTACTAGCTGCAGCATCACATTGAAGGCTCATGTTCATCTTGTGGTCAGTCATGATCCCCAAGTCCTCTTTCATCCGTAGTGCTAGCCAGTGTAGCACTGCTGAGCCTATAAGTATGCTGCAGGTTTTTCTTCTTGAGATGGAGAAACTTGCATTTTTTCAGTGTTGAACACCATCAGGTTCTTGTCCGCCCATTTCCTGAGCCTGTCAAGGTCAGCCTGGATCGCCCTCCTGTCTTCAGGTGTCAGTGCTTTACCCCAAAGTTTGGTGTCATCAGCGAACTTGACCAGTCCGCTTCTGACACCAATGTTCACATCATTAATGAAGATATTGAATAGTGTTGGCCCAAGGACAGAGCCTTGGGGGACTCCACTGGTCACAAGGAACCATGATGATTGACTTATGTCAACAACCACACTCTGCGTGAGACCACAGAGCTAATTCCCCAACTAGTGGATCACAGTGAAGCTGCAGTTGGCCAGTTTTGCCAAGAGGTGATCATGGGGTACCAGATCAAAAGGTTTTTTGAAGTCAAGATATATGACACCAATTTCTTCTCCCTTGTCCAGGTGATAGGTCACCTCATCATAAAAAGAAATAAGATTAGTCAAGCAAGACCTACTTGCAACAAACCCGTGCTGGCTGTCCCTCGGGATGTTGTCATTAGCCAGTCTCTTAAGAATGGCCTCTTTTGATAATCTTTTCCAAGACCTTCCCCAGGATAGAGGTCAGGCTAATGGGCCTGTAGTTTGCAAGATCCACTTTCCTCCCTTAGTTAAAAATAGGCACCACATTGGCCTTCTTCCTATCTTCAGGCACTTCACCAGAGTGCCAGGAGCTCTTGAAGATCCATGCCAGGAGCTGGGCTATGATGCTTGCCAGCTCCTTGAGTACCCTGGGGTGCAGGTTGTCAGGGCCAGCTGACTTGGAGGTGTCCAGCCTCTCAAGGTGTTCCTTCATAAGGTCAGCATTGATGAAGGGTAAGGAATTGCACTCACCCAATTGTTCCCATCCTGTAATGGGGAGGGGCATCCCTTGAGACTGGTGAAAAAACAATGCAAAGTACCCATTTAGTAGCTGACTTTTTTTCCTGGGCACTGGTTGTCAGTTGTCCCATCTGATTTAGCAGGGGTCCAATGTTACCCTTGCTTTTCTTCTGGCTCCCCACATATCAAAAAAAGGACTTTTTATTGTCCTTAATACCTGTAGCTAGGCTGAGTTATATTGCAGCCTTGGCTTTCCTGGTATGTTCCCTGCAGGTCCGGACTAGTGCAGAATATACCTCCTTGGAGGTGGATCCGTCCTCCACTTTTGTAGGTCTTTCTTTTTAGATGCAGGAGGTCCGCTAGTTCCCTGCAGAGCCAAGGGGCTGCTGTGCTCTTTTGCTGCCTTTCCTTCAAGATGGAATAGTTTTTGCTCAAACATCCAGGATTGCTCCCCTCCCCTTTGGGCCGTGGTCCCTCAGGGCCTTGCCAACAAGCCTCCTGAGCTTTCAAAGTCAGCTTTCTTGAAGTCGAGGACTTCTGTATTGCTAACTGACTTGCCAGCTTTACGGTGGATAGTGAAGGTGATCAGCTTTTGTCACCCAGCTTCAGTTTGATCGTTAGGTCGCTGATTTAGGTGGTCCCCCCCATTGCCAGTACCAAGTAGAGCAGCACTTTACCTCTCATCGGCCCGTAAACTTCTTGCATCAGAGCTCATCCACATGAGAGAGAGCTTTGCAACTGCTCGGATTTGGCCAAGGGTTCTTCCCACAAGATGTTACGGTAGTTGAAGTCTCCCATGACAACCATGCACTGGGAGCATACAGCCTCAGCCAACTCCCTGGCAAACTCCTGGTCAAGCTCTTGATTCTAGGTAGGCGGTCTGTAATAGACTCCCATCATTGTGTCCCCTGTGCCATATTCCCCATGGATTTTAACTCAAAGGGTCTCTGGTCATCCACCCTGGGTGCAAATGTTGCCTTGCAGGCATGTGTAGCTCTCCTTCACATAAAGAACTACACCCCCGCCCCTTTTGTCCACTCAATCTCTCCTGTATAGGGTATAGCCATCTATACCTGTGGTCCAGTCATAGTGGAGACCCACCAGGACTCCACTACCTCTACAACATTGTAATTATTTGTGCTAAGCAGAAGGACAAGTTTCTCCTGTTTTTTCCCCAAGCTCCTGGCATTTGTGTACAGGCACACAAGTGTCCCTTTTGTCCCTGCTTTGCCTACACCTTGTTCCAGGGCTGGGGCAGGGGTAGGCTCTCTTAAGTACCTTGGCCTGTGAAGGTGGGTGAACTAAATTCGATTGGAAACAGATTAGCATATGTTCTAAGCACAGCCTGGGTCTGGGAAAGCACAGCTGCTCACCCTAGCCCTCGGGCTTTGCTCTTCCTAACCTCCAGACCCTGATCAGGCTAATTTTTAACACTGCCCCTATCTTTGGAACTGCCTGCTCTCTCCCCACACTAAGTTACTTAGATCAGGTTCCTGACACAGCTTCCTCACCAGAGAACATGTGTACAAGTCACTCCCAACCTAGAAGTACACAAAAATAAGCTTCATGGTCATAGATCCTGTGCAGCAAATGTCTGCACATGCGTTTAGAACCTGATACTCATTTGCTTTCTCATTGCCAAGTTTGCTACAAACTTTTAAACAAACCAATATGAATGCACTAGAAATATGTTTAACTGATGATGACCTGGCTGGTTAGATATGCAAATTTTCTAAAGACTGATTTTTAGGAGGACGGGAGTCTGAGAATTCCAGACAATGTCATTAGAGACCACATGGAAAAGTATTCATTATTCTGTAATGTTTTTAGAGAGATGTTAGATTGTATGTTGTACTGAGGCTTAAATACACTGGGGGTCAGCACACTATCTGAAATATAGGATGACAGCAGTTGGGTATCTTTTACTATTCTCACTGTCTGAGCAAATTATAAAGTCACATTTCTCACTTCTTTCTCTGAATTATTAGGTGGCATCTCAGATGTTTGTTCCAGTTTTTCTTTTCAGTACCAGAGCTGCCACTGCAAAATTGAGGAGTTTCTGGCTCCTCTTACAAAACTCAATCTCCTGGACAGTGCAGCAACTCTATAGAAAGTATTTAAAATTTGATGGATTTTAATAAAAGAAGGACAAGTCCTGGTAAAAGTCTCTTTGTGGATTCAGATTTAGAATGAGTGTTGAATTTGACCCTGTTTTGATTATTTGGTATTTTTGTGTGTGGAGCATTTGTTGGAAAATAGACCCATATGTACAATATTTTAGGACATGGCCATTGTTGTTGATGTCCATAATCACATGCAAATAACATTATTCTTTGATTATTCTCTTCCTTTAAAATGCTTTGGTCATCCATGACCACAATACTGTACAACTCGGATGGATGAATAAGCCCACTCCAAGAATAATAAGTAGTTGTTGAACACACATCATATATGCTGTAAACTAAAATTTGTTCACCGTTTGGTCTATTTCTAAATAATAAACACTTTCAAATAAATCAGCTACAGTTCATAAATCCTTCCAAAACCAAGAAGAGGGCTAAATTCATTAGATAATATGTTCAGAGGGAATAATTTAACCAGTTTGACTTACAGTGGAGCTTGAAGTGGGGAAAATGGTATCCTTTTAAAGAAAGTCAAACAGATTGGTTCCTAATTACAATGCTATATGTTCCAGAGCCACGTAGTCTTCAGGGTTTTGTCTGTATTTTCTCTGAGAAGACATCCATATAAAACAGCTGCAGCTCCAAAAGGATATGCAGTGGTAAATTGATTTGATTGATTCAAATTTGATTACATACTGGAAATGCATTTAATTCAAGTTAAGCACATTAACACACATCAGCTAGAATAAAATTCCAATTGCTTCTTTGTTATTCATTAATGAAACTTAATGACTCCAACAAAGCATTAATGAAGAAAAAAATATTGGCGTGCATAATTCATTTGGAAAAATTAATTAATTGTTGTATTAAGGACAACCTACTCCATATAGTAATTACTGAAGCTTTGATGGGGAATTGCTGCATGATATTTATTTTTGCAAGCTGTTGTTTACCTCTTTCACTTCACATTGATTTGGTTATGCATCTAGTATATTTTTCTCTTGCAGAAGGAAATTAAGCACACTTTGAAACTATTGTAACTGAGTGTTTACAATTGATAGGGTGATAGAATTATTACACTTACACTGTTTAACATTATATCTACTAAATTCAGTATCTCTTGCAAAGATAAGAAGCCTTATCACCTGCTATTACCACTGGAAAGAACTTCTTGAAAGTTCATTAACCAATTTCAGTGAACTGGCAGAAATGGGCACAATTCCAATTACCTCAAATGAGTTTCACCTTCTTAAGCAAGTGGTAAATAACTTTGTTCTTGAGCAAGTAGCACATTTGGTCCTGTGAATTGTCTAAAGACACTAAATGGATTGGAAGTTACTCTTTAGTCTTAAGACTCAATGTTTCTTTTGAAGAGGCAGAGTGATTGCACTCTATAGACTAACTAAATCAGAAATGTATAGCATGAACTTTCATGAGCCCAAGCTCACTTCATCAGATGCTCCACAGTCTTTAGAAAACTCTTGTTTTCTGGTGGCTTTTATTTACATGCTAATAAACTTGTATACACTGGAGTTTCTGTTACTTAGACATAGACCTGCATGTGCAATGCTCCAGTTAGGGCTAGACTTTAAGGACACCTATACACATTCTAACTGAAATGTGTCAAAGTACATTAATTGATTAATTGAGTCTGCTGGAGTGTGGATGCTCCAGCAGCTTCAGCATCACGTGTATTCAGCATTCATGGAAGGTGCTTTAGTTAAAACACTCTGCCATTTTGAAGCATGAGAGTTTCAATACATGAGATGCTGCAGGTGCTTTAGTTATAGCAACTTCTGAGAGGCTTTGATTAGAGCAGTGCCTTAAGGGTTTAAAATGGGCATGGACCGACATTAGGAACCTATATGTAAAATAGCAACCCTATCACTGAGGTGCCTGAACTCAGTGGGGGTTATATTCAGTAAAGCAATCAAGCAATTCAACTTTGCTGGTACAGGCCTAAAATTCATGACTATCTTAACATCCCTAGATAGTTCCTGAAATGGGACTGTTGACCCAACATTTAAAAATTGATCTCCCCTGACTAATAATGCAATTCTGGGCTGTGTATTGTAGCATTGACTGAAAAGACTCAGAAAGGTATTTTTTCATTGGCTAAAGCTCTATTGTTTTGTATTTGGGAGATAGCCACCAGGTACTTAAGCTGGGAGGAGCATAATCACATTCCCACTACGTTGCACCTGGGTTGATTGGCCGACTAATTGGAGCATGTAGTGATAGAAATGTATAACGTTTCCAAACAGTAGACTGAGGGAGTTGGAAATTGGGAGATGGTCCCTCCTTTAGGTAGCAGGTAGTTAATTAAAGAGAGACAGAAAGTTTGCAGAGGTTTCCAACTGCTCTACAATTACTGTTCTAGTCTTTCTCCTTCATGTATGCCTGTATTTATTGAACCTATTGATCACTACACAGCATTGCACTAAAACAGCTTTATTATTTGGAAGCAGAACCAGAGTTTTCAGTCTGGACAGCTGTTAAGTATTCAGGACTGCATCTTGGATTTTGCTCCATGGAAGTAGTTCCCTTACCAGTACAGAATTTAAATACCTACAAATTTGGGTGCTGCAGTGCCTAAACTTTCAGCATCTGGAGCCAAATTCATATTGGTACATCAGGTATCTAAACAGGACATAGGACACTTATACACGTACCTTTTCATCCCGTGATGCGCCAGAGATCCACCCTTTGGAGTAGACTCAACTAATCAAGTCTGCCCCACACGCAAGCTGACGTGCACTGTGCTGCAACACATGCAGTTGTCTAAGTGGCGAAGTGCACGTCAGCATGTAGAAAATGGCAACAGTGCACTTCTGAACTAAAGCACCTTCTGTGTCTTTTAGTTCAAAAGCTCACAGCCACCATTTTCTCATCACACATTTTGCCACTTATACAACTCTAACTAGCACACTGGATCATATTTCATAGATTTCATAGACATTAGGGCTGGAAGGGACCTCAGGAGATCATCAAGTCCAGCCCCCTGCCCAAAGGGCAGGAAGTCAGCTGGGGTTATAGGATCCCAGCAAGATAAGCATCCAATTTACTCTTGAAGGTGTTCAATGTAGGTGCTTGAACCACCTCCGCTGGCAGACTGTTCCAGACCTTGGGGGCTCGGACAGTAAAGAAATTCTTCCTTATATCCAGCCTGAAACGGTCTTGCAGGAGTTTGTAATTTAACTCTGTTCCTCCCTACCCCTCTTCATTTTGGACCATGAAGTCTCTAAACTAAGATTTCTGCACATAGAATCATAGAGAAGTAGGGCTGGAAGGGGCTCTAGGGGTCATCTAGTCTAATCTATTGCAGGATAGTCCCTATGCAAACCATCCTAAATAAAATCTATTGTCTAACCTCTCAGCAAAACTGCAGAGTGAACCCAGACACGACAAGACGTGTATCCTAATCTGCCACAGCTAAAGCATACACCTTGTAGGAGAGTGCCCTTAACCACAAAGGAATAGGTTGTTATGGCAGGGGGAGCACTTCACTCCTGTTGAATCTGGGCTACTGCAAGAAGGAACACAAAATTCCTGAGACCAAAAGGAGAGCACACAGAAGATTTGGGGCATAAGTTTGTAGTTCAATGTGAGTAGGGCACTCACCTAGAGTGAAATTATCCTGCCAGGGTAGTTTCTGTTATGTTTTGTTCTTTTACATTCACCTTATGCAGTTTTAATCCACTGATTGCCAACTTGGGAGCAGGAAACATGAACATGAACTGCTAGTTGAGTACTCTAATCTAGAAGACTTCTAGCCCTCAATTTTTTGCATTTCTTCCTGCATAGTGACAGAGGTTTAATGGGGGGGGAATAAAGGATATCCCCCAGGCTTACCTTCTAACCTAGTAGTTACAGTAGAGACGGGCAGTTATTTTGGGCAGAGGGCCACTTATTGAGTTTCGGCAAGCCATCGAGGGCCACATGACAGGCAGCCCAGGGCAGATTAATATTGATTTTTCTAAATTTTTTAGGGGCCCCATGGGCTGGATGGGCAAGCCACAACTGGCCCCTGGGCTGCATTTTGCCCAGCCCTGAGTTAGACCATTCTCCTGAGAAGTGAAAGATGTGGGTTTGAATCTCTCAGATTGAGGAGACTGGTGAATCTGAATCTGGAAGAACCATTTCCTATGAGAGTAAAGGATCTAAAAATAAGGCCAGTGGTTCTCAACATTTTTAGAGTTGTGGTATCCCTCATTAGATTGAAGGCACTCCTTAGAAGATGCCATGCTTAGTTTTCATTTCTTGGGGGGGTTTTGGACTGGGAAAATAAAAGAGCAATTATTTTGTTGCAAAGAATTCAGGAAGCCATGACACATCAGGAGAATGCTTACCTTGTAAATCACATATAGGGGTTTGCATTCCTAACAGTACAAATACTATGCAGCACTCTACAGTGCTTTAAAAGGATCTCATGGTATCCCAGAGTGCCAGATCATCTTGATTGAGAGTCACTGCACCAGTTTATTATATCAAACATGAGCACCAACCCTCATGTCTTGGAAGAAACTGAGCCTCACTCCATAAAAATAAAAGGAAGAGGGTTTAGGGCTTTGAATCTTGAGCAGACTGACCCCCTGAAGACCCAAGTCAGGTGCTTAATCTCTGGGAAGGGGTGGGAGTTCAGATGCATCCTTCTGTTCAGACTACAAACTAGCTCTAGGCAGCTCCACTTTTTTTTTTAGTGTGCCAATACTTGCATATCACTTTCCAACTCACTCTGCCCCTGTATGGTAGAGGTGCTAAACTGGGTTTCAAATTCCAATCTGGGGCCAAATGCTTAGAAAGAAGGGGTTGCCGTCCTTTATAATCTTTATTGGGTCTCACCCTTATTGGAAAATGTTACTTAATTTAAATTTGGTGGGGAAAATATTTCCATCTAAGGATGGTGAACGGTGGCTGCTGCTGAACATGGACAGTAGTAACATAAATTCCACTTAATAACAACTCTAAATAAGAATACATTTGGCTACCAATAATGGGTAAAAAGAGAATTCTTTTAAAAGAAAATTACTTACTTTCTTTAGTACTACTTCTATGAGTACTTATGAAACCAGTCTTTTTTCCCCTGTGGAAAATAAATGATCAACAATTTACCATGTAGATCAGAAGAGAGCTCTTCATCTGAAATTTTATGAATAATTATAATTCTGTTCTGACATTCATGAACAGGCTTTCTATACGCACAGATTACTTCATTCAACTTATAGAAGTGAATCTGCAGACTCTAGCAGGATAATGAGAGCACATCTCATTATAATGAAACACGGTACTAAATCATAGATCAAGTTTTCTGCTGGGCCCTTAAGTTTTCTATACTATGTGTCTGTCTGTTCAGTTTCTGATAGGATTTTCTTGATAATTTCTCTCCTATATTAATAAGATGGTCATAAATCTTGCCACAGTTTGCTCTTCTGTAAATCACCAGTGCTAGGAATAATTAAAGCACTCTTCCACAACGAAAATTTCTTTGTTAGTTGGATAAATGACCCAAAGCCTTCAGCATGGTTGTCTTTTCACTGTATTCAGTGGCTTTGTATTGGATTCTTTGGGCACAGACAGATCAGCTTCCTACTATTAGTGAGAATACTTTGCAGGAAATGTTCTGAGTTACAAAGATCCCCCCCAGACCAGGGCCATCCCTAGGGGGGAGCAAATTGGGGCAACTGCCCTGGGCCCCACTCTTCGGGGGGCCCCTGCAGAGCAGGGTGGAGTGGCCGCAGCAACTCTGCACTGCTGCCATCTTTGCATCCAGCTACTTGCTACCCCCTCCACCTGCCCCACACCCGCCACTTCAGGTCCAGAGCACATGGGATTGGAGCAAGGGTGGGGCCCCACATGAGCTGATTTGCCCTGGGCCCTGCACCCTTCTCAGGTCAGCTCTGCCCTGGACCAAACAGAAGCTCAATGTTAGTTCCAGGGGGGAGAGGAATCTAGCTGCTGGCTGGCAGCCTGCAGCCAGTTTCCCCTATCAACGTCTTCTCCTTTGTTCCAGCCTGTTCAGTTCAGGAGGGCCTCCAGTACACCTGCCCCACCCTCCAGGAGGGGCGGAAAACCCCCCAGACCAAGCTCCCTTTCCCTCCTCCCATTCTGGAAACAGTGACAGGCAGGCAGCACAGATGCAAGTTACAGAAAATGCTCTGTTTTTGAAACATCTTCATCTGAACCCCCATGCAATGAGGGCTCAGGTTTTCACCTGATCGGCCATTTTTGAAGCAGTTTGCAGCCATGCGCTTCTGTTTGGTCATGGCTATTGACCACTTCCTGTGGCCAGATCAGGCAAAAATTGTCACTTCTGTCTGCGCCCTTTATGTAGCAATCTACATGGAATTTGGGGGAGAGGAACACAGGTTGAAGAAGGGAAAGTTTTGGAGAAGGCACAAAGGAATTTGTTTGTGGGCTCATGGCTTGACAATTGGCTGCACTTGCAGCATCTCTATAAATAGCTTTGTAATAAATAGCTCTTCTAATAAAAACCCAGTTTCATGCCACAAGTCAATACCCATGTGTAGCAGGGCACTGAGGTGCCTGCTACTTGTGGAGCGATCGGTAAGGAATCCAGTTGCTGGTTGCCAGGGTAACCAGTGGGAGTCAGGTAACCGGAAGGGGAAGGACCTGGCTCCCATATAACCCCAGGCCAAGGCCAGGCAAGGTGTTTCCCCGCCAGCAGTCAAGGGAGAAGGAGCTCTGCCAGAGCAAACAGCAAGGAGAAGCCTGACCGCACAAGCAGCTCCTGATTGCTGTTATGGGGTGGAGAATTCCCTGGTAGGGATTGAATGTGGTTTAGCCGGACGGCATAGATTTTATGTTATAGCCCAGGGGATTGTGTTTTTGTATTCGCTGTTTAGACTGGAGGACCGGGTGAAGCTATTAGGGGTTGGAGGAGGCCTCATAGGGGCTCCACGGTAGTGTGGGGACCCCAGCACCAGAGAGGGCACAGCATTCAGGGTGCACTGACCCTGGCGCCAAGGAAGGGGCCAGGCATGGCTACAGCCCCCTGAGCCCTGAGGCTGAGTGAAGCCTCAGAGCAGAGAGGGTGACGATTGACAAGCCCCAGAGGGGGCGCAGTTGTGAGATGAGGCTACAGAAAGCCCAAGTGCCAGAGAGCGCAAAGAGCAAGACTGACCAAACAACGTCCGGTATGTCAGTGAGGCTTGGGCTGCAGTGTAAGGGGAGGAAAGGAGCCACAGATAGCAACCCCTGTCATTGGGGCAGAAAATAGGCAGCCTCCTGCTTAACTAACATCCTCTAATTAAGCAAGTAACAACAAGGCATGGCAGGAGAGAAGGCGGGCGGTTGGCCCATAACAGGTGGGCGGGGCCACTAGTGGACAGACCCTAAAGAGACACATCTGTCACACCATGATACCTGACGGAAGGTATCAGTACTACTTCCTTATGGATAGCTGCTTTCACTGCATTTCACGTAATTTCAGAAGCATAGCTAAGAGATTGCACATCCTGGGCAAAATCCTGCCATTTGGTGAGGTGTGGGGGAAAGGTGGGTAGGGTCAGGATAGGTGGTCTTACCAGCCCTGGGACTCCAGTTGCTGCTGCCATATTGTTGTCTGCCCACTCCTCCTGCTGCTGCTGCTGTAGCAACTTCAGTAGCTGCTGCTACAGCAGCATGGTGCTTCTGCTTCCAGCGGCTAATGCTCCTGCCCTGGCAAAGACTCCCTGGGGAGGTTTCCATTCTGACACCTAGCCCCATTTGCCCACCCTTAGTTAAACTGCATCACTTCTCCCTGCTTTTACAATCCTGTAAGTTGAACCTTCAGCGCAAGTGCTGGACTCAGCATTTAGAAGCGACTCTTAAGTAGCTCTGACAAAACCCTAGGGCTTGGTTCTCAGTCAGGGTGCCACAGCATCCTGGCATGCCCTGAGATCTTTTCAAGGCTGCCACAGGGTGCTGTGCAACAGTTGCATGTTTGGTGTGCAAACCTGGTTCACAAGAGAAACCCACAGCTTTCAAATAGGAATTCATCGTGTTAAAACTCTTGGCCTGTTGTAGTCATCCTGTATTCTCTGCAACACAAGAATTACTCTCATTTTTCTGTAGCCAAAAAAACAAGGAAGAAAGAGTACCAAGAGTTTCCAAAGGGTACCTTAAATCTAATGGTGGGTGTCTCAAGTCTAAAAAGGTTGAGAAACACTGTCCTAGTGTGCCAGGGTGCTTCCAGAGATGCACCCTGGGTTTGTGTAAACTTATTGGTCCCCACCTCTGCTGAATGGGTATGCCCAGGTTATTAATTCCCCAGAAGTCATGATTCACCACAGTAAAATAATAGAAAAATTAAAGGGTTTATTACAAGGAAGAACCAAATGGTATAAACAAAACATGTTCAAATGCTTTGACAACAGAATTGGGTAAAACAAAACTGTCCAAATGCTTGCCTTGCGTTCAGACTACCATCTAGCCCTCAATGATTCCAGTGAAAATCTCCCCAGATCGACTTCCCCTCAGACCTAGATCCCTCAACTAGGGACCTACATTTCCCCTCTTCATACAGGGAGCCCTGTCTGTGTAGCCACCTTCTAATGTCATTGACCCCAACACATCCACATAGCCTTGCCCCTACCTTCAGGGGAGCTGGAGAATCCTTTAGAGTATTTCTGCCTGTGCATCCGTGACTGTGGGAATGCTGAAAAAATAAAAGTAACATGGAGTCAGGAGTTGATGTTTTTAGTGGCTTCCCTATACCCTTTGAAGTCTGCAGTCCCAGTCCCAGGAGCGACTATGGTTAAATAGATTCTGCTGCTATATTGAGTGAGAAAAATGGACCATGCTGTGTACCCAAATCAGGGAGATGCTTTTAATACTGGAAGAGGGAGGCATGTTCAGATCTCTGTACCCCTTTGCTTTAAAATCTGGTTGCCAGTAAGGCTGGAGAATGGCAAAGAACTTCAGGTCATGCCAAAGCTAGCACTTCCTTTTAGTGACTATTGGAGCCATACAAAAAATATCTACCCAGTAAAGGAATTTGAAGGAAATTCAGTGTCTTGAATGCCGTGGAGTTTTCCTCCTTTTGGTGACCTCTCTCTTGGAAGTACACCACATGGCCCATGCCAAATAGAAGAATGCTGGGATGTATTTAGAAGAAGAAAAATGCCACCTTCCTGTAGCTTTAAATGAGTGAATGTGCAATGTAGCCACAGGATGGCAGCAATAAGCTATGAAATGAAACTAAGGTTCTCTAATTGGTAAACAAGGTAATCTTCTGATGAAAAAAAATCTGGGGGAGAAAGGGTTGTTCATGCCTTTAACCAGCTGCTAAAGTAAAAGGGAATGTAGGGGTCACAGTTTCCCATTCTCTGCTGAATGCAGTCAACCTTTCTGCCTATCTCACCCTTGGGTTTTGGGGGAACACCTCTCCCTCTGACTCCAACTCTAGTGTTTGCTGTTCCAGTGAAGGCAGTCTTATTCCCAGCTTTCGTTCTCACTTGTCTGGCGCTCTGCTTTCCCTGTCTCTATTTTATCTTCATGGGCTTTGCTGTCTCTGTAAGACAAAGGGAACATAACTCAGCAGAGCAGCAGGGAATGTGCTAAAAGGCAAGTGAATATACCGATCAAAAGCCAGCACCAGCTGAAGAAAGTAGGGGAAATGTGTAAGAAACCCTTAAACCAAGAGGAAGGAACTATTTGGTGGGGGGGGGGCACGGAAGTGGTCCAGGGAAACTCCAGTTTTAACTAGAAGTGTCTGCCAGGGAAAAGTCCTATTGGAAAACTCAGTGACAAAAGCCTGACAGGAGAGATTTGCTTTTCCCTTGGCCCTCCGTTCCTCTTGCCTCCATCTGGTCTGTGAATGCTGAAGCAGTGAGAGTGTGTGTGACCTCAGATATAGATTTTAAATGACTAAAACTCTACCCATGTTAAATCTGGAACTACAGTCTAACTAGGCAAAGTCATAGATCAGCTTGTCAGGGTATTTTTCCTGCCTTGTTTTAGTTTGCTCAACTCATCAGTGATTTGTTAAATAGATTAATTAAATAATATTCAATCACATTTTACAAGTCATCACATTGCTGTTCCATCTTTCAGCTGCAGTTTGGGATCTGGTTCTAATTTGAACGAGTTGTTCAAAGCTTTCCATTTTATGTTGTGTACTGCCATCTTGTGGTCAATCCTTGCTGCACATACTGTGATAGTTCTAATTATAGAGAAGCTGTGTTGTCCTGACTTTGAGTGAATTTGTCATGCCTTAATTATTCAGTGAAACATAACTCCAGATCATCACTCAAGTCTGTTAAAATCATTACCATTTCAGCATGGAATCAAGGTAATTCATTATTGTCATTCTAAACAGGTAAATTAAATGTCATTTTAATGAGATCTCAGACTCTTTATGTTGTATTTGGGTTTTGAACAATGCTAATTGCTGTTATTACAGCTCAAGTTTAGCCTGAATATTATCTACTCATGACTAAAAGTGCCTAACTCTTAATCTGCGCCTTTTAACACCAGATGTATGTATGTAGTGATAATTAGGGACCTACTCAAATGGTGTGGTTTGTGAGATTTTTGCGTGGAAGTGCCACGGAAAAAATCTTACTAAAAATAAAATGCTGGCTCCCCAGTGTGAGCCCAGCAGCTGCAGCCCAGCCTTGCAGCCCACTATGGGGCAGGAAGGAAAAGCTGCCAGCATAGAGAGGAACAACCAAGATAGGGGCCACTCCCTCCACTGCTGATTTTATCCAAGAAGGATGCCTTTTATGCAGCCCCATCCCCCTCTGTCAATCAGTGGTAAGCGGCAGGGCCACAAATGCAGCCTTTGGCCAATCAGTGGTGAAGGGCAGGACGACAAGGGCCCCTAAGCCAATCAGCAGTGGAGCAGGGGAGGGTTCGCTGTGAAAAGACCACGTAAATGATTCCAGGCAGCATGCACAGTCTGCAATTTGTTTCCTTTGCTTTGGCATACTTTAGGTAGATCCCTAGTGATTAATGCACTAACCATTAGTACCATATGTTATCCAGTACTTGCAAGGTAATGCAGTTAGCTCCACAGCTGCACATCTCTTTGAATCAAGTGTCTGGAACTTGAAAATTTTTGGCTAAAATGAATTTTAGCAGTGCACCATAATTGTACGTTAAGACATAAAATAAAACTAAGGACCCAGGAGGGGAGAGGTAGAAGAAACTAGAATATTTTACTATTATTTCAGTGCAGATGACCATTCAGAATTTTAGATGCTCACCCAAACTGACTGAATCTTTTGTTTCTCTCCTTAAGAATTTGCAGACAACACTACTCCTATCCCAGTTTCCCTCTGTAGGTCGCAGCTACACCCCATTCCCACTCACATCCCAGGAGTCCCCGTATATAGTTTTTGGTCCAATTAATTCCTCGCTGCCACCAGAGATACTGCAGACTCCAGTATATGTCTCTTGTGCTGTAGTCTGTGAAAGACAGTGATGACACGTAGGGGGTGCAGGTGCATCCCCTGAGAGTGCCGGTGCACCCTCTGACTGGCCATGCTCACCGCTTAGGTGGTGGGCAAGGGGGGCAGATGGGAGCACCAGTGCCCCCCCTGCAAGCACCAGCCAATTGCTGTAGCTGCTCCCAGAAGCAGTCGCAGCCAGTCCCAGCACTGCCTGCAGCAACTGGCCACAGCAATCAGCCGTCATGGGATCGGCGGTGAGGGGACTCCCCCCACTTGGCAAGATGGGCTGTGGTGGACTCCCCACAGGCAGCAAGATTGGCCATGAGGGGACCCCCGCCCCGTCTCCAGGACTGGTCACGGAGCAGGGGGGCATGTGCCCCCCACCCCTGACTAAGGCAGCACCAGTCACCCATGGTGAAAGATGAGGTGTACTCAGCCACTGCTGGTCTCTGCCACCTAAAGATTCACCCATGCTAGGGAAATTCTCAGCTGGCTAAGCAAGCATTTATGGCCCTTCTGCATTGCTAGTATAGGGCAATGGTAAACACAGAATCCTGCAATGTTATGCCAGCATTCACCATCCTCTGGAAACTGAAATATTGTACTTTCCCCACTAACTCTGAATAAGCATAACCATGATGGTAACTGCAAAGTCTGAACTGTCTGAAAGATTTGACCATTGCATGAAATAAAACATACTACATTATCTTTCATTAGCATAATTATTTCTCTTCTTTATCAAAACAATCTGCCTTACCTCAATTACTCATATCCAATCATGACCATAAGAAGTTTTATCCCACTGTCTGAAATGCCACATATCTTTGTTACATTAAGACTATGATTTCTTATGAGATACTCTCTTCATTAGTTTTGTAATGTGAAATGTATTATTTTATCAAAATTATATATACTTCACTAGGAATTACTAGACAAACTTGACCAAGAGTTCATCTAGTCCATTATCATGTTTTTGAAGTGACTGGTACCAGATATTTTATGTAAAGATGCATGAAACCCATTGTCTCAGAGCAGTGAAGTGCCCTGCTCCTAAAGAAGGACAGGTGTGGGTTGCTGGGACAACCCCAGAGGTCAGCTGACCGGAAGGGGGCAGGACCTGGCCTTTATAAACAGCCTAGGCTGAGGCCAAGGGGCAGTTCCTCTCTGGCAGCCGTGAAGGAGAGAGCTCTGCCGGGAGTAGACAGAGGTGGGAGGCCCGATGACCAGAGCAGTTCATGGGTGAGAATACCAGGCAGAGGAGCCATGGCAGGGATGGAAATAATGATGAGCCAGAGGGCTTTGGGCTTATGTTTTAAGCCAGGAGGCTGGAGTTTGAGTTGGGGCTGATTGGCTGATGGTTTTTGTTTATTGTTACACCGGAGGACCGGGTGAGGCTGTAGGGGTTGGAGAAGGCCTCATAGGAACTCCCCAGTAGCATAGGGGTTCCTGGTGCCATGGAGGGCACAGCAATCTGGTGCCAGAGAAGGCACAGCAGTTTAGTGCTGGAGAGAGCACTGTGTTTTGGGGTGTCCTGACTCTGGCCCCAGGGTGGGCGATATCGGGAGAAGCCCAGTGGGCATAGGACCCGAGGAAGGGGTCTGGGGGCCAGGTAAGGCCGAGGCCGCCTGAGCCCCGATTGCATTAGCCCAAGCAAGACCCCAGTGCGGGCGTGGGCGCGAGCACATTGAGAAGCCCCAGGAGGGCGAGAAAGCAGAGAGGAGCCCCTGAGCGGGTGAGGGCGAGGGCTCAGATGGGCGAGCGTAACAAGGATAGTTAGACCTAACAACATCCGGGACATCTGAGAGGCTTGGGGCATGGTATAAGGGGTGGTAGGAGCCATGCGTAGCCCTGTGATGGGAGTACACAGAATCAGCGGTAGACAGAGTACCGGCAGGAGTACACCAAGGGATACTGTGCTCAAGGGGGTAAAAGGCAGCCTCCCTTACAATACTTTCACTATCAAAGTCATGGCGGGCGAGATAACGAGGGTGCATGGACACCCACTTGGCACAGTATGGGGTGCCAGGAGAGATCACGGCTGCTCCTGGGTCCCCGCCCTGTGACACTCATGATGGCCAATTATGGGATAATCTGTCAAAAGGAAATGTTTCTGCATGACTCCTGTCACCCGGAATTTCACTTAGTTTGAAACATAAAGGCTTATATTTTATTATATTTCATGTGTTTGTTGAAGGTTCTTCATTGCCATAAATCACTAAGTAATTTTTTATCTAATTAGCTGAGAAAGAACACTATAGGGTGGAAGGTGGGTCTGTCACAGTTGAGATGTTCCTGATGGATTCCCACTGACATATGCTCCTTTTAGTGAATGCTAGAATAGCTTTACATCCACCACCACCACCACCACCACCACCATCCACATACCTACCCACCCACCCTGAAATATCCTGAACCTGGAAAAAAATCAGAAAATAGTGGAGGCATTGTGTAAATATTTGCAAATTAAGGGATGGGAATTGCAAGATAGAAAATGTTGGGGGAGAGAAGAGGACATGAAATTTAGATTGCCTGATTCACCAGTAGAGGTGATATTAAATGATGCTGATGATGACTCATAATGTTCTGATGCCAATAACTCGACTGCCACAGCCATTTAAGCATAGGGATAAGCACCCGTTTATAAACATAAATAAATCAGTGTTATTCTTATCATATAAGTCCTTCACATGTGGGACCACAAAAGTTGTTAGCAAGTTTTTTAAAGGAAGGATTTGCAGGATTGGATCTGATGCATGTCAGTACAGAAGATGCGAGCTGGTTCCTTTTCAAGCATCGATAGATAGGAGCCTTTGGAATTTCCCTGGGTGCTGACAGTGGTGCAGGGTTCTCACAAAATTCTTAATAATGGATATTTTTTTAATGCAAGTTATGAGTTGCGTTAATTCCTTCCCATAAAATATTTCTCAATTAATTAACAAGTGAACTTGGAAAAAATCAACTTTAACTGCCTTGTGAGAACATTTTAAAATTAAAACATTAATGGAGTTGTTTGAAACCCATATAATTATGAAAATTAATACCATGAAGGCTCACAGTTATCATAAATAAATATTAGAAAAGGGAAAAAAGTATAAATGAGCTCAACTGATGTTAGGAAAAATCTTGCCTTTAGAAAAATTAATACCAAAACTAAGAAACATGCAGTTTGTCAATATTTGTTTAAGCTTTTTGCAATAACTGAATATCCATACACTTGGCATATTAAGAAACCAGCCTGAGTGTTTTCCCTTAAGCTGAATATACATTCAAGGTTAAATTGTGTCAATTGCCTGTGAGCATAAGACACTTTCTTTCTCTCACACACCATGCAGCAGCCAAATGCAACTTTAGTAGGGAGTGTTCCCACTAATATTCATGTTAACACTGATGGTACCATTTGATTGCGGCCAGGCAGGTGGCAAATTGCAGTTATAGTTATGAATTGTGTACATAGCTAATATAGGCTGGAACAGTGCTTCCCCAAACTGTGGCATGCAAACTATGGCAAGGGATCATAGGGGTGTACCATACCATCTTCCTTGACCCTTTTTCAACAAAAGTTGGCCAGTAAGGGTAGAAAAGTTGACAGTACTTGGTTAGTCCAAAAAATTTAGGAACTCCTATGTTAAATAGGCCTGTGCGAGTAGGCAGGTATTCAATCCGGCTTCAGACCCGGCCACTTCGGATGTCAGCAATCCGATCCGGAGCTCCAAATCAGTTTGCTATTTCAATCCAGCCAAAGCAGCTCCAAAGCTTTGGAGCCACCTCCAGAGATCTGGCCATAGGCTATAATGGGGGATCAATGAAATATTTATGACTTTGTTGTTTTATCTCTGCTTTGGGTGAAACTTTCATGGGTGGTAGCCTCTGCTGAGAGCATGAATCCTGCCAAGTTTCAAGAAGATGGGTGCAGGGGTTTGGGAGGAACTGCACCCCAAATTCTTGAAAGCAAAACTCCTGTCATATCTGTGTTACACCACAGGGGGGTGAAAACTGCAGGGGTGGTAGCCCCTGGTGAGGCCACAAAGCATGCCAAGTTTCAAGAAGATCAGTGCAGGAGTTTGGGGGGAACTGCGCCTCGAGCTGCTGACAGGCAAAATTTGTGATGTAGGTGGGTGCTTGGGCAACTGCATCTGTTTTGGGGCACAGGGGGATGAAATCTAATGCAGGCCTGGGTGCTGGGCCCTGCCAGGCCACAAAGCCTGCCAGCTGTGTGCGTCTCGCTGGGGGTGTCTGTCTTCAGGGGCCCTGCACCTCAAGCTGCTGACAGGCAAAACTTCTGATGTGGGTGGGTGACTTTGCGTGTTTAAGATGCACCCATCCTGGCGGTGGGACCTCTGCACAACATGGTAGTGTCCCCTACTGAGGCCGCCTCCTCCCCTACAACCTCACTCCCGGTCCTCCACTTTACATGACAACAGGTACAACAACTTAGCTGGCTCAACACCAGTAGCATCAGCAGCAAAGGTACCCACACGGAACTGTCACAGAGCCTTTCTTTTATAAAGGAATTGACAGCAAGAAGTAAAGATGTGTTGTGTTGGACATGTGATGTTACTCATGACTTGTGATGGCTTATCTTGCGTTTTTATGTCTATATGTGTATTATGGGGAAAAAAGGAGTACTTACATTTTTTTTTTTTTTAATCTTTGGAATCTTTAGGGTTGAAAACCCCTTTGTCAGGCTGAGGAAGTACCTGCAGGTGGTCCTGGGTGGAAGGAATAGTAAAGAAGCCAGAGGCTAGCCTGGCCCGCAATGCGGGCAAGAAAGCCAGTCAGTGAAAATGGAGGTGTCAGGGGGTGAGGGACAGGCTGGGGTAGAGGGGAAAGGGGATGTAGCAGCTCAGGTAAAAGTGCAGAGGTGCCTGGGGTGTCAGATATCCGGCAGGTCGCAGTGTGCCAGAACTCCACTGTGTATATGGAGTCCATGAGTTTCTGTGCCTACTACCTAGGAGGCTGATGAAGTGCAGTTCGTAGGCCCAGCTCTGAAAAGTGGTTTGTACATTCAAACAAGCACCCAACCTCATCACCAGAACTGAAGCCAACTTCCTACAGCTCAAAACACAAAACCTGCCAACTATCTCCAGTACCCCCCAAACTGCACACCAGAATCTATCAAAGACAGCAAAACCCAACTACCTGTGGGGGCACATTCCCCACCAAAAATCACTCTGCCTCTAGTCTCTCAGGCCTGATCCTGAGAGGGAACCGATTACAGTGCAAGCTACTTTTGGTGAATGGGGGGAAAAGGTGCAATAGCAGAGTAAAAAGCTCCAACAAGCAAAAAGGGATGCTGTTAATGACATCCCTAGTTAAGCAAGCTAAGATAATGATATGTCCATCAGCTTCCAAGCTCCTGCTTCAGGACATATTCTTATCATATATAAAAATCTAGAAGCACTCTGTGTGCAACCTTGTGAAGTTGTCTATACCTGTTTAATGTTTTCTTTCTTTGAACTGTGTTGTTTTAGGTACTCTGCTATACTAGTGTCCCAATACAGTATTCTAACTTCCATGCTTCTTTAAAGAAAACTGGCTGTTTTTAATAAGGAAACTATTTTATGTTTATAAAATATATCTCAGATGGTAAAGGTAGCTTTAGTTGCTCAATGTATCTTTTGTTTGTTTTATTACACTTATGTTTCATCTTGCCTGTGGATGAGTCCTGTTGAAATAAATTTTGCAATCACTGTTCTTTGAGAAATTTAGTAGCATAATCATGCTGATGAAAGCCAGTTAAATCACATCAATAAAACATGTTTGGACAATAATAGGAGGCTGCCTTGTAGCAGCAGAACAATATTCTGTAACAGTGTTGAATCATATTGAACACGAAACATCATGTACTGATGGCTGAATCTCAAATCACTTTTTAAAGCAGGCAGCCTGGCTCTGAAATGGAAGGTAAAAAATAAGTGGATATAAATAAGATACATCTGTGATGGAAGCCATTTTTTTCTGATATTCCCTTTCCTTATTCATCACTGTACTTTTTCAGGCTTTGTCTCCAGCACAGCACTAGAAATACTGGGATGCAAAGGAGGATTGTGATAGAAGTCCTCTGTGCTCAGTCTCTATGATGTTCCTTTAGCTTTTATTCTACCTCTGACTGATTTAGGCCTGTTTTAACTCTCATTAAAGTTGAAGAACACGGAAAGGTTTTGCTGAATCTTTTTCAGAAGTGTCACCATGGTGTATATGCCACCATGAAGTTACAATTTGAAAATTCTTCTAAGACTGATCCAGAAATGTAAATAAGACTTTAAGAGACTCCCCCCAAGCTTAAAGCTGTGGTTGATGCTATATGTTATGTTTCTTGTCTAAATCTGAGTTGCACAGTGTTTTGAACAGCCGATATTCACAAGTGGGCCAAGTCTCTCTTGGTCTGCTATCTGGTACCATGTAAACCAGTACAGCCTATTCCATGGTTGGGTTGTCAGCAACTAAACTGGCACCCTATCTGGGCTACCCTGGCTAGGAAGGGTTTGGGGACACCCAGCAGAACTAAAAACAAAACCAGTCAAAGGGCAGATGAGCTCCCTGTGAGCCAATGGCCATCCATACATGGAGAGAAGATGGGCACCACCAAATCACTTTGCCTGAAGAATCACCAATAATGCACAGCATCTAAGATGTACTTATAGTCTCAGTGGCCTTAGGACTGACTTGACTTGATTTGACACATTCGCAGCTGTGTTATCTAAATTTGAGCCAAATAGCTTTGTTTTGATCACCAGAGTCCTTAATGTTATCTTTGTTCCTAGTACGATGCTCTCAGCTGCTCTAGATTGTGAATATACCATGTCATCAATGGTTATAAAGTTTCTCTCCTCTCATAAACTTAATATTAACCGTGTTTTGCACAGTGTCAGACTCATTAATGGATTCAGAGTAGGAAGACAAGCGTATATGTGCATTTCTGAGGCCATGGACTGCTATTACATTTGTAGCGCTAAATACACCCTTGTGGTACTACAAAAATCTGCTTAAGCTGCCTGCAGTGCTACAAAGACACTGAAAGTGCTACAAAATATTAGCAATCTGGGCTCATGATGGAGGTGATATCTTTTATTAGACCAACAAGGTTTTTGCAAAAAAAAAAATTCTCTTATTGCAAGCTTTTGGGCACAAACACCCTTTATCAGGCATTGGAGAAAAGATTGTAAAAGTTCTCTTGGGTAGAAATGAAAGTTCCTATTTCATAGGATTTCACAGAGGAGTCTGTAGATGGAAAATTCCTCTGGGCAGGCAGGTCTTAGCTGTTAAAGAGTCTCTCACCTCTCAAATTTTAGCCAAATTTGAAATTAAATCCTCATATTTTCCCAAGGACAAAGCAGCTATGACCACCTGAAACCTGAGATACTGCTCCTGCCTTTGTTCAAGCTAACTTGCATCATCACAGAACCTCACAAGAGAGAAGAGAGACTCTTTAATAGCTAAGACCTGCCTACCCAGAGGAATTTTCCATCTGTTGACTCCTCTGTGAAATCCTATGAAATATGAACTTTCATTTCTACCAAGAAGAACTTTTACAATCTTTTCTCCAATGCCTGATGAAGCTTGCTATTAAAGATTTTAGTTTTTTTTGCAAAAATCTTGTTCTAATAAAGAGATCCCCTCTACCATGAGTCCAGATTGTCTTTTCCTCTAAACCAATATGGCTACAGCCTGGATCCCTGACAAAATATTAGCAATTTCAGAAAGTAACTTTTTGGCAGCACCACATTTTGTAGCTTATCTCTGACAGCATATCTGACTGTTCCATGGCAGAGGGGAGGGAATTGAACTCCCCAAAAAGCAGCCCCTTATGCATTAGCTGGTGAATTCATCTTTGGAGCTTGTCATCCAGGGGGCTGGAGCAACTGTACACTCCCATAGCGCTATTTGTTTGTATATAGCACGACAAATGAATGTCGATCCATACCCTGAGGCTCAATCCACATATGCAGGTAAAGATGCAATGTGATCTAATGCATGATTCACACAATTGCACCTTCTGCCATGCCACATGTGAATGATGGGAGGCTCAATTATGGGATTATGCATTAGATCCCATCACGTCTTTTACTGCCGGTGCAGGGAGAACCCAAGCCTGGGCTCCCCCAATACTGACAAGAAGCAAGCTCTTGTGGCTGGAAGCCCCGTGAGTTTCAAGCACCCCCCAGGGTTGGGGAGATCACCACAGCAGCTATCTCTCTGACCCAGGGGTTTCATGCATGCCCTGTGGCTGCTAGGACCCAGCTGGGTCCAGGCACCAAGAGGTGCTGCAAGGACCTAGCATGTGCAGCTACAGGATGCTGCCAGGACCAAGAGTCTGTAGCTGCTGGAGCTGAGAGTTTGCAGCAGTTGCGCTGGGCAAGGTGCATCAATTTAGCTGGGAACCCACGGCTGACGGGGTTCCCAGAAGTAGGGGACCACCTGCTACACATGCACATTAAAGTTTGATAGCAACCAGTTATAATGTTTATACATATTTTCAAGGTATAATGTTATAGCTGGTTGGAGCTTTTTATCGTGTAATAAGTACTTTGCACATGTGACTGGTCTCAAGGTACTTGCACAATTAACCAGATAACTGTGTGATACCAGTAATATTTAGAGGGGGTCTGAGCCTGCATGTGACTTTGTCGTGGTGCACGTGTAGATGTGCTCCCATGGCACACATGTAGATGCACTCCCAGGGAAAGCTTACTGCACAGTATTTTACTGTATAGTAAGCTTTCAGCACATAAATAACATGTGTAGATGCGCCCAGCAGGATATAAGTCAGCCCAAATGTATCCACCTGAACAGTGGCGATAGTATGACTTCAAACAGGGGAAACAGCCCTACAAAACTATTCATTTCATTTTCTAAAAATTTAAAATAGCTATTTTTAATTAAAAAATAAACTTGTAGGAAAATGTTAAAATATGCAGTTAGAATGAGGCACTGGTTTTATTTGATTTTAACAGGGAGCACAAACCTTGTCAGGTACTTCAAAGGAAGTTATTTTTGCCAAGGTAAGCTTTGTAGTCAAATAAGATAAAATATAATTCCCTGCTATTCTTGCTGCAAAGCACAATTTGATCTGATTCAGGAGGCAGATAGTCTCTGTCTCACACTTACTTAGAGTTATGTAACTGCCAACATAGCCATTGCTAGGAAGATCATCCAGTTTAAGCTATTCTCAGAAATTATCTTAGACATTGATATAAAAATGGTAGCCACCGACTTGCTTTACTGTAGAAGACTACCTATATTAACAGTGTTGACAACTCAAAGTGTTGATTTGGTGTTTTTAAGCAGTACTTGAGTAATATTCTTGGACAATGTAAGTATTATTTTATAGATAGTATGTTAGTTGTGGGAAATAAAATCTGTCATTGGACTTGAGAAAATGTTTTAACATCTTAGGACTCTCTTATGGTCAACTGAGGGCTAGAAACCACTGTGGAACATCATTCAAATGCCAGCAGTTGGGATGCTGCAAAAGAGTTGAGAGTTCCTGGCTAAAGGTTAGATTTTTATGACCTTTTCTAAAGTTACAAGGAAAGACTCTCAAGGCACCATGCACCAGTCCAGTGGGGGGTGGGGGGGCAAACTTTGCAGGTTTGCCACAAGTAAAGACCCGCACCCTCTATGAATGCCACTCCAGTTCCCTTCCTTTGCCCCACCTACTGCTCAGCTTTCTGCTTCTTGTCCTGCCCCATCTGCTGCTTTGCTTTCTGATCTGGTCCATATCTACCACTGTGCTGCCTGCCCTTTCCCAGTTACTGCCTGCTGCTGAGGCAGGGGACAATATCCCAGCCTCCACTCTAATGTCATAGTGGGGGCTGAGCAGCAGGCAGATGCCTGGGGCAGGGGTGTGGGATGGGAGGCAGCTTCCCCACCCTCCCCCTGGAGCCCCCCCCACACTCTCCCCATGGCGCACAGCTCTGGCAGGCAGCAGGGTGGGGGGACAGTAGCACCCCGGGGGGGGTGCTCTGCTTGGCGCTGATGCCTGGTTCCTGGCTCTGGCCAGCGCTGCAAGGAGGGTGGCCCCTGCCTGTCTGCTTGTTTCCCCAGCACTTCCTGCACTTGCGGGGCACAGGAGGGGAGCCCCAGGCACTGGATCAGGTGTGGGCACAGGAGGGAAGCTTGAAGTGTGCCCCTAAGTGCAAAGAATGTTGGGGAAACAAACATCTTGGCGGGGGCTGCACTTCTCGCTGCAACGTGCAGATCTGGTCAGAGCCAGGCACCAGTGCCCCCACCTGCTGCTGTGCCATGGGAGGAGTCTGGGGGAGTCCCCATGCCCCTCATACCCCCCCTCACACCCCACAAGCTGCATGCACAGGCACACACTCCCCTCACAGTGTTTCCTGCATTGACTGCAGGAGAGGACAGTGTGTTCGAGAGCCACACACCCACAACCCACAAATGCCACAACCCCCCAACATACCCTATGCCCACCCACACAAGGCCACCCCCCACCATACACATACCCATTATATGCTTCCACCTTTGATCCCTTGCGGTGCTCTGGTGAACAAATGTTCCCCCAGATCCTGGTGGTCACCCCTGATAAACTTATAGATGGCCATCAGATCACCCCTGAGCCTGTGCTTTTCCAGGCTAAAGAGCCCCATAGCTCTCATCCTGTCATCATAAGGTCTGTTTTCCTGACCTCTGATCATGCAGGGGGCTCTTCTCTGAACTCTCTCAAGCTTCTCCACATCCTTTTTGAATTGTGGAACCCAAAACTGGATGCAGTACTCCAGCTGCAGCCTCCCCAAGGCCGAGTACAAGGGGAGAATGACGTCCCAGGATTTGCTTGAGAAGTATCTATGGTTGCAAGCCAGTGTTTTGGTCGCTTTACTACCTGCAGCATCGCAATGCAGGCTCATGTTCATCTTGTGGTCAATGATGACCCCCAAGTCTCTTTCTTCTGTAGTACTAGCCAGAGTTGCACTGCCTAGCCTATCAGGATGCTGCAGGCTTTTCCTCCCAAGGTGGAGAACCTTGCATTTTTCAGTGTTGAACACCATCAGGTTCTCATCCACCCATTTGCTGAGCCTATCCATGTCAGCCTGAATCGCCCTCCTGTCTTCAGGTGTGGAAGCTTTGCTGCAAAGCTTGGTGTCATCAGCGAACTTGGTCAGTCTGCTTCTGACTCCAATGTCCACATCATTAATGAAGTTGTTGAACGATAATGAAGTTGTTGAAGGACAGAGCCTTGGGGGACCCCACTGGTCACAGGGCACCATGATGATTTGACTTCCATCAATCACTACCCTCTGAGTCTGACCACAGAGCCAATTTCCCAGCCAGCAGATTGTGGTCAACCGAAGGCCACAATTGGCCAGTTTTGCCAAAAGGTGATCATGGGATATCAGATTGAAGGGACACAAAGTACCCCTTTAATAGGTTGGCTTTTTCCTGGGCGTCAGTTTTCAGTTGTCCCATCTGCTTCAGCAAGGGTCCAATTTTGTCCTTGTGTTTCCTCTGGCTCCCCACATATCTGAAAAAGGACTTGTTATTGTCCTTGATGCTCAAAGCTGGTTGGAGTTCAGTTGCACCCTTGGCTTTCCTGGTTTGCCCCCTGCAGCACCAGACCAGTGTAGAATATTCCTCCTTGGAGGTGAATCCCATCCTCCATCCTTTGTAGGCCCTTCTTTTTAGCCTCAGGAGGTCTGCTAGAGCCAGGAGGGCTCCTGTGTCCTCTTGCTGCCTTTCCTCTGAGATGGAATAGAATTAGCTTATGCACTGAGGATTGCTCCCTTGAGGAGCAACCACTCTTCCTGAACTCCCCTCCCCCTGGGTTTGTGGTCCATTAGGGCCTCACTGACAAGCCTCCTGAGCTTGTCAAAGTCAGTTTTCCTGAAGTCAAGGACTTCAGTGTTGCTGACTGACTTGCCAGCTTTATGGTGGATGGTGAAGGTGATCAGCTCTTGGTTGCTGTCAGCCAGTTACCCATTGATCACTAGGCTGCCGATTTAGGTCATCCCCAGTAGCCAGGACCAGGTCAAGTAGTGCTTTACCTCTCATAGGCATGAAGAACAGTTGATCACTATCCTCCTTATTACATCTTTTCTCTGTATTGAAAGTCTTTTATTATGGTTTTCCCCTAGCCTTCTTTCTAAACTAAAACTCAGTTGCTGCACCTGTTGCAGCTCCTTAAAATTTTTTGTTTAGTACTCATGAATCATGGATTTTTGATTTTTTTTTTTTTTTTTTTTTTTTTTTTTCCCTTGAAGTTGGATGTCTGATAAGGACAGGAATTTTCTTTCTCTGTAGGACTTCCATTATATATATGGATACTAATAATCAACTCAGCATTTCCTCCTTCAAAGAGGAAAGTACATTGGAGCAAGCTGAGGGCCATCACTGAGCAAGCTGAGGGCCAGCCAGGTAAGCAGAAGGAGAGCTGCTGCATCATTATAGTGGGCAACTCCCTGCTGAGAGGAATGGAGGGACCCATCTGTCATCCGGATCCCATGGTGTATGAGATCTGCTAGCTGTCTGAAGCCAGGATCGGGGATGTCATGGTGAGAATTTCTGACCTCATCCAGCCATCCAACAACTATCCCATGGTCCTCATCCATGTGGGAACAAATGATGTGGCCAGGAGTAGCCCCGACCATATCATGAGTGACTACAGAGCTCCGGGGGTTCTGGGGCCCAGGTTTAGGAAGACGGGGGCACAGGTGGTCTTCTTGCCAATCCTCCTGGTCAGTGGTCAGAGTAGGCATCTGTGTCAGAAGTCAATCTGTGGCTCTGGAGCTGGTGCCATCGTGCAGGTTTTGCCTTCCTGGACAAGGATCCACACTTCTGTGCAAGGGACCTCCTGGGACACAATGGGCTTCATCTCTCTGTGAAAAGTAAGAGTCTCCTTTCTTACAGATTGGCTGACCTCCTACATCAGGCTTTAAACTAAGTTTGACTGGGGACAGGAAGGCAGGAGATGGAGAGAGTCTAGAACCTACAAATTGCAAGATGCGCAACAGTACATCCCAGGTAAGTACTAAGGTAACCCATTGGGCATCAGAACAGGGGCGCACCAAAGGCACCATTGAGGGGGCTCAAGTGCCTCTATACTAATGCTAGGAGCTTGAGGGACAAACAGCAAGAACTCGAACTTTTGCTAGCAGACAATAACTTTGATTTAGTGGGGCTAATGGAAACCTGGTGGGATCCTACCCATGACTGGGTGGTACACATTGAGGGCTACAGGCTGTACAGCAGAGACAGAGTAGGGAGGAAAGGAGGTGGGGTGGCCCTCTATGTAAAAGAGCATTATACATTTATCCTAATCAAAATGGGATCTACCCTAATCAAGAGGAGCAGAAAGTTGAGGCATTGTGAGTTAGGATACATGGAGGTTGAGGGGAAAGGGACATTGGTGGTGGGGGGTCTGCTACCACACCAAGAGGAAAAGCTGGACTTGGAATTCTTGAGGCATCTCTCAGAGGCCATACAGTCTAGGGATATGGTTGTCATGAAGGACCTAAACTACCCTGACATCTGCTGGGAGGAGCAGTCAGCCCAAATCCAACTGTATACATAGTTTCCTAACCTGTGTGCAGGACTTTCACCTAATGCAGGAGGTATATGGTCCTACTAGGGGGAATGCCTTGCTGGACTTGGTGTTGGCTATGGGGGACGTCTGGGTAGGGGAGTTACAGATTCATGGTCACTTTGGGGATAGTGACCACCAATCAATTGAATTTGCCATACAGTGCAGGGTGGGTAAGATGACTAGTAGGGTGGAGGTGCTTAACTTTAGGAAGTCTAACTTCAGTGTGCTTAGGAGTCTAGTCAATGATACACTGCAAGATAGGAGTATTGGTGAGTTGGAAGTCCAGGAAGGGTGGTCGTTCCTAAAGGAAGTTAACCTTCAGGTGCAGAGGAAGATGATCCCAGTCTGAGGGAAATGGTGAAAGGAGCCAAAAAATTTCCTTGGCTAAACGGGGAAATCCAGGAGAGCCTAAGGGCAGAAAAGGCGGTATATAGGCAGTGAAAGCAGGGGGAAGCTACCAAGGAAGAGTAAACTTACTTGGCCTTCACTTACAGGGAAGCCATTAGAAAGGCCAAAGCAACTACAGAACTGAGGCTGGCAACACAAATTAAAGACAACAAAAAGTCTTTTTTTAGGTATGTAGGGAGTAAAAGGATGGCATAAGGCAGCATAGGACCCCTACTGAACAACAAGGAGCAATTAGTGACAGACAGGGGGAAAAGCTGAGCTATTCAATGAGTTTTTTGCCTCGGTGTTCTTGAACAGGGGTCAAGATAAGTCTCCTAATAGGTTCTTAGATGGGCATCAGAGGGACACCAGCCCACCAACTAGTGACACTGACTTGGTGCAGAGTCACTTGGATGGACTGGATGTGTTCAAGTCAGCAGGCCCGGATGAGCTGCATCCGAGAGTACTGAAGGAATTGGCCAGTGTCATAGCAGAACCACTGGCACAGCTGTTGTAGCATTCATGGTGCTCGGGTCAGATCCCAGAGGACTGGAAAAGGGCCAATGTGGTCCCTATTTTCAAGAAGGGGAGAGAGGAGGATCCGCTTAATTATAGGCCAGTCAGCCTCACCTCCATCCTTGGAAAGGTCTTTGAAAAGATTATGAAGGACCATATCTGTGGGAGTCCAACAGGAAAAATAATGCAGCAGGGCAACCAGCATCGATTCGTAGCAGGCAGATCATGCCTGACCAACCTGGTTGCATTTTATGACAGGGTCACAAAATGCTTAGATGCAGGAGTAGAGGTGGGTGTTGTTTTCTTGGATTTTAACAAGGCCTTTGATACAGTATCTCATCCCATTCTCATAAATAAATTAAGAGGCTGTGACAGATGTTTGCACAGTCTGGTGGGTGGCAAATTGGCTTAGCAGTCAAAACCAAAGCGTGGTAGTAGATGGGTCAGTATCAACCTGGAAGGATGTGGGTAGTGGGGTCCTGCAGGGTTTTATCTTTGGACCTGTACTCTTCAATATCTTCATTAGTGACTTGGATGTAGGTGTTAAGTGTATTCTGTCCAAGTTTGCAGATGATACTAAATTGTGGGGTGAAGTACAGACTCCAGAGGGTAGGGAATGATTGCAAGCAGACTGGACAGGTTAGAAAAGTGGGCAGTACACAATAGGATTCAGTTGAACATGTGCTGAGTGCTGTACCTAGGGCGCAAAAATATCCAGCACACCTATTGGCTGGGAAGTGACCCTCTCAGCAGCACAGTAGTGGAAAGGGATCTCAGAGTCCTAGTGGACTCCAAGATGAACATGAGTTGTCAGTGTGATGAAATCACCAGCAAAGCTAATTGCATTTTATCATGCATCAGTAGATGCATGACTAATAGAACCAAAGAGGTGATACTTCCCCTCTGTGCAGCATTGGTCAGACTGCAGTTGGAGTACTGCCTCCAATTTTGGGTGCCGTAGTTCAAGAAGGATGTTGATAGCCTTGAGAGGGTCCCGAGGAGGGCCACTTGTATGGTTAGGGGCTTACAGGACAAGCCCTCTGAAGCAAGACTGAGGGACCTAGACCTCTTCAGGCTCCACAAAAGAAGGCTGAGCAGTGATCTTGTGGCCGCCTACAAATTCATTAGTGGGACAGCAGGGGATCGGAGATGCTGTGCTCACCAGGGCACCTCTTGGGGTAACAAGGAACAATGGTCACAAACTGACGGAGCAGATTTAGGCGATATATCAGGAAAAACTTCTTCACAGTAAGGATGGCCATAATCTGGAACGGGCTTTCAAAGGTGGTGCTCTCGTACCTTTTGGGGTCTTTAAGGGAGGGCCGGATAGGCATTTGGCTGGGGTCATTTGACCCTAGCACTATTTCCTGTCTAGGCAGGAGGATCGACTTGATCTATTGAGGTCCCTTCAGGCCATAGCATCTGAATTTATGATACAAGTTCAACCCTTATGAACTTAATTTATTGGATGTATATGTTGCCCTTCCCAAAAAGGCCCAGTGTGGCTTAGAATAAAACCCACAAACAATGTTTATCGTGTCAGAATAAAAAATTAAAATAATAACTTTTTAAATAATTCAGAAGAAATCCACATCACTCCAGCCCCTCCTGTTCTCTTGCCTCTGACAAAGGAGACTGACCCACATTCATTACCTCCATAAAAGAAAACAAGTCTAGCCCAACCCCAGTTTCCTCCCATCTGTACCTACTTGCACTCCTTCTTACACTCCTTCCTGTTCCTCCCAAATCATACTCCCTCTCTCAAAGGGGTGGGGTGGGGGGGCATTGCTGTTCCCAAATGCACTTGTCATCCCCTTCCCTCCAGTGAAATACATTGTTCAATTAAACAAAACCAAAATAAAACAACCACCCTTTCCCTATCTCTGTTCCTACAGAAGAGCAATGCCAAAGGGCATCTCCCTTTTGGCAGGACCCACACCAGGGCAGCCAGCAGTTCCTTTTATGCTTGGGTTCTTGCCTTTCCAGCTTGGCTGGCCATGAAGTTTGCCTACTCAATCTCCCAGCCTTTCCCCTGCTCCAAGTTCAGTCCCTGGGGTGTCAGGGACAGCAGTGTTACCAGCCCCTTCCAAACTGGGGCTTCCACAGTCCATAGGGGCTTTGGGGGATGCAGCAACAGAAGCAGCCTTCATATAGATATAGTACTATGTGGGCACATCTACATGTGATGCTACATCGCCATAATGTCCATGGGGGTCTACATGTGACTAGCAGCTGCTTTGCCATAGTGATGTGCTGCCTCATTATACTGAGCCGGTATGGCAAAGTAGCTGCTAAAAATAACCATGTGCAGTGGCTGTTACTGCACCATGGTTTAGTACAGGGGTAGGCAACATTTTTTGGCCGGAGTGCCGAAAAACACCACAATGCCTACCTCGGAAGATGCCAGAGTGCCAGCATGGCAGAAAAACAAAATGAAGGTAAGGGGTACATGGCAGGATGCCTGCTTGTGCCCCTTGCCCACCACCCAAAGCCCCTGCCCTCCAACCCAGACTCTGTGGCTCCCAGCAGCTACTCCAGCTCTGGGTAGCTGCTGGAGCCCAGGCTGCTCCCAGCAAGGCTTGCAACATCCCAGCTGCCTCCTGGGTGCAGCCCGGGCTCCTGGCTCACAGCAGCTCCCCAGAGCCTGCTTGGGCTGGCTACAAACAGCTGTGCCGGGCTCATCACCTCTATGCTGGGAGCAGGGGAGAGACCAGGGCTGCACTGCCTCAGGCCCCTCCCTCACTGCCTGCTCCAAGCTGTGCCTGCACGTGCCAGTGTAGAGCTGATGCTGGAGCCCAGCACAGCTGTTTGGAGCCTCCTGGCTGCTGCCAGCCCCAGCTCTGGGGAGCTGCTGCTGCAATTGGGAGCCCGGGCTGCTCCCAGCAGGCAGCTGGGTTGCCGCGAGCCCTGCTGGCAGCAGCCCAGGCTCCATCACTGGCAGCAGCCACTGGAGCCCGGGGCTGGCCATGGTGTGCCAAGCAAAATGGCCTTGCATGCCGCAATCAGCACGCGTGCCAGGGGTTGCTGACCCCTGATTTAGCATATCCAAAAGGAAGTACTAAATCGCAGCGCAGTAACCAAGTTGCCATAGTGATGCATGTAGAGGCACCCAATATGACGTATACTAGATGTATTCCATACAGTTTTAAGTATAGTAACTTCCATACTGTTTAAAATATAGTAACTCAATAATTGAAACCAGTAGTTAAGTTTTATTGGCATATGAAAAACCCAGTTGACGAACTGAGGTGATAGAACACAAAAATGCATACTTTGACTAACAGTCTGACCACCTGTATATTATGGAGCATAAGATGACCAAGTAAGATGTAAATATAAAATATTTCTTATCTGCTCCTTGGTACTAATTGAAGCAGTAATTATTTTGGTGTTGGGGATTGCAGTAATTTACTAAACCGATGGTGAACATTACAGAGATACTAAAGTTCTAGTTATCTATTGATGGGCTCAGAGTCTAAAACCTTAAGTAACTGAGATGTAGTCTACATACTATCAAAAAACCTCTCTGAAAAAATAACAAATTAACTGGATTCTGAAAATGATAGCCAAGGTAACACCTAGTAGTGATTTTAAGATATACCCAGTGAGAGAATGATGGAGAAAGTAGTATACTTTCAATAGTACAGAATACATACAGCAAATGAAGCTAGGGAATGTCCATTAATTTAGCACTAGGAGAGCAGTTGAAAGTGAAAGGGAAAAACTAAGGAAACTAGAATGTAGCCTAATTGTGAAGCAGAAACTAAATTAGTCTAAATAATCTGCTATGTAAGACGCACAGTAAATATGATACAGGTAGATTATACAGGTTTAAACACATGAATACATGATCTAGAATGGTGATAGCCGAACTTTTCCATCTGCGGGGCAGAATGAACCACTTCAGAATTTGTGGATGGGTGCTAAAACCTGCCCATAGTTGGTGCTTCCCCCTGCTGTGGCATGGGAAAAGGGCCCACAGCTGAAGTCCCTACTGCTGAATCATGCCAAAGCACCATGTTTGTTATCCAATGGCTCTATAGGCCAGATCCAGCCTTTGGGCACTGGGTTGCCAATGTGTGGTCTATAATAAATTTGTTTTTGTAGCATGTGTCCAAAAAGAACAGAATGTTCCACAAAATGATAGCTGTCAGGAGACTAAAGGTGCATCGAGATGCCCAAGGATAAAAGACTGAAAGTGCACTGCAGCATGTGAAAAATACAGCTACTGTATCTTCAGCAAAGCAACCTTTACTGTCTTTTTCTTGTTCTTAGGAAGGATATCAATAGGCAGCAGTAGTAAAATTGCTAATGTACTACAGCCAAATGAGTATTCTAATCTATGTTACAAGTCAGTAGATTGCAAAAATACAATTAGCTACAGTTGGGTGCATCTATGCAATAAGCTCACGGCAGTTTCCTAATTAGCTCCATAAGAAACCATCACTGGTCTGCTCAAGTGGCGCTCTTAGGCCGGAGTAAGTTAATTAACTCCGTGGTAGGTTAGCACTGGCTAACGCAAGTACTATCCTACAGCAGAGTTATTTACTCCGCCATAACACACATGTAGATGGTAACCAGGGCTGGCTGGGGCACAAGGGTGCTACAGTGTGGGGCTGCCTTGTGCCCCAGTCAGCCCCTCCATAGCATGTTGCTACCTCTCAGCTCCATGTTCTTGGGGAACCCCGACACAGGAGGCAGACTGTCTGACTAACAAAGAATTCCACCCCCCACCACCACCACGTAAACAGAAACTGATTAAGATGCAGTGAGAGACGCACCTAAAACCCTCCAGATAAGGGTGACAAGAGTGAAACAACTGCCCTAGGTCTCATTTGCATTTGAGATGGGACCAGATGACCATTCATTTACATGAGACATGGTGAACAGAAAGCCTGAAGCAGAGACCACAGTGAATTCTGGGATCAGCGAAGCAGGGGAGCACTGCATGATGGGGAATCTGTGCTCCAAATGCTAATCAACCCACACACCCCGCTCAGCATTTATCAGACCAGTTCTAATCTGGATTTACAAAGGACTTTTCCTCCCCCCACCCCCACACACACACCTCTAAGCAGAAGTAAGTTTAATAGGCATCTCCGGCTGTGCATTTCCCAGTCCCACTACAGGAGGCCTATTTAAACTTAATTGGCTAAAACTCGGTTGCTGGGTTAGGGAACACTGAGACAATACACCGAGTCCGAGGGGGTATGAGCAACATTTGAACAATGGTACAGGGTTCATCACAGCGCCCAGCCTATTGGAGCCCTGACCACAAGTGTTGTCATGCTTTTCCCGAGACGACTGGTGGAAGTCCTCCCCTCCTAAGGTTATGAACACTCTAATAATTGCCTTAAGTCTGTTAAAAGACTATAGTAAGATCTGGAAAAGTCATGCTAAGCTGAGGCTTGTTCACAGCAAGTAAAATTCCAAAACCCTGATGCTGCAAGCTATCTATTGTTTCTGAAGAAACCGGGAGATATCCCATCAGTATATTTGCTATCCATAGGGATGTCAAGCTGGCTCCTAAGTATGTGTTTCCTGAGTATCAGTCAGTTTCCTGAGATGTTCCAACCAGATAACCCCTTGTCAATAGAAAAGACAATTTGATTTACCCTATTGAGACTGCTTGAAAGAAGCTGAACTGAGGGTATAAAAATCTGTAAAAGAAGCAGCAAAAGTGTGTGTGTGCTGATACCACCCGCTTTCTTCTCCAGAGGCTGAAGGAGGCAGATCGTCTCCCTTCAAGGATCGTGCTGAGAACTTTAACCTGTCGGCTGTGCAACCCGAGTGCCTTGGACTGATGAGATCCCAGCTCTCTCTTTTCTCTTCTCTCTCTAGGCATAGATTTCTGAACCTGAACTGTATTAGTTAAGCTTGAGCTAAGTTTCCCCAAATACTTAGTGAAACCAGGGTAATACTGTAACTGTTTGTGTTTGTTTTTCCTTTGCATGTCTGTTACTGCTAGTGTCATTTATATATTTCATCTACTTAGCAATAAATGACTTTTATAGTCAAACTGGTGGTAACTGGGTATATTTTTTCTTCGTTACTTCTCCTTTCCCACTTGCTCTGCAGCAATGCTTCTTTTACCTAAGCTAAAGATCCCTGTGAAGCCCAAAAATACTGTGGGCTCTGCTCATCAAGAGGCTAAAGATTGGGAAGTGCTGAGTTTGAAACACATAAGGGAATCAGCTTGTACAGACTGATTGACCCAGTTTGGCTCAGATGTGCCCTAATGAACTGAATGCGGCCCATGAGGGTGTCAGCTGGACACCCATCCGGATTCAGAGGTATTCTGTTTAACTGTGTGCTTGTGTCTGACTGTAGTTATTGTTGTTTTGATTAACTAATTCTTGGCATATGAGGGTGTCGGCCTGTCCATGCTGATCAACCCAGCCAGGTCAAGTGTGTCACGTTAATGTGTGTGTGTTTGTGTGTGACTGATTTGAGGACTGGAGGAACCCAGCCCCACTGAACTGAATCCTGCAAGATAGCTCCACTGGGGGTGAGGGCTTGCAGAAGGGAGACATACAGCTCTGTATAGAAATGCAAGTAACACAAGCAGCACATTAATAGAATTGCCAAGACCCTAGCCCTAATAAATGAACACACCCCAAAGTAGCGGGCAAATCTGGTAACAATGTTGAGCCTCCATGGCTACCTGACTGACCCCCCTGCCCCTCCCATTATTTTCCCTGATGTAGCAGTGGGGCAGGGGGACGGAAAGAATTTAAGACAACCCTCTTATAATTAGATTTTATACCTGGAAAATTTATAACAAATTTATAATTTTTCAATATATAGAACCTAATTTGGGGGAGGGAGATTGTCTTAAATTCAGGATCAAGTAACTTAGAGTCAAGTAAATACAATACTGTGTCAGAGTACATTTGCCAGCCATTAGCATGCACATCTTCTGTAGATAGCTCCTTTTCCAGGAAGTAGTAGAAATGATAACACATCTTAGTCACCACTACCTAGTAATTGTTGGTACATTATGAGCAGTATCATGGGCTGTTGTTGATGGGAGGCACCATATAGTCTGTGAAGCAGGAGAAGTACTTTCTATGGCTGGCTTTAAAACATCTCTTAATTAATCCTAATGCCATCTTCAATTAAAGTCTGCCTAGTGGAGTTGGCATACTGTGATCATACATGAAAATTACAGGCAGGCTTCGGATTTATGGCACAATTAGTTCCTGAAAATGGCGTCTTAAATTGAAACGTTGTAACTCCGAACCGATTTTTCCAATAGGAAACAATGTTATAAATGGGGGATTGGTTCCTGAACCAACGCCCGATACCGTTTTCACTAAAATAACACAGAATTTTGTACTCAGTCAACTCTAGATGAGTAATATTAATGTATTTATATTGTAAATAGCAATCATATTGATTTGGAAGGACTTCTTTGAGGTGACTTTGCTGGACTTTTTCAAGGGTTCTTGGCTGGATTCTTTTCTGAAGTCTTGGCTGCTTTCTTAAAGAAAGTATCCAAAGAGGTTTGGACAGATGTTCTCCAGGGAGGTGGGTGATACCGAGACTTGTTCCCTGGCATGGCGTCACATCAGATCAAGTGTTGTAAAGTTGAAACTGATGTTAAAAAGTTGAAACAGGGTGTCAATTTATAAATGTTGCAAGTGAGAAACATTGTAACTTGAAATGTTTGATGTTGACCACAGCCTATATTCCAGGTCAGGGCTATATACTAGTAGAAAATCACTTTCCCTGAGTATCTAAACAGGGGAAGTTGAGGCTAGCGGGAGTGGGACCCTGCTGCACAGTGTTCCCAACACGAAGGCCAATTAGTATAGTTTATGCCTCAGACAGCCTGGTGGTATACTGTACTATAAGCAGGAATCACAAAGTGATACGTGCTCATCTAATTTTTTTTAGTTGGATTTAGGACCATCATTTGGGGTTAGATATCTGAATAGCTTGGGAGGTCTGGGCTCATATATTCTCCCTGTTGCACATAAACTGGCAATATAGTGCTGATATTAAGAGTTTGAGCTTGCTTATGTCTAAGTTCTAACAAAGACTGCTACCCAGCATTCTTTCTAGCATCTGGATTTTATGCTCCAAAAGCACCCCCCTCCCACTCACCGCTACAGTGCTTGAATGCTTAAGGCATTTATCTTGTGGCAGTTTCCAAGGGATCATAGTTTAGCCATACAATCTTATATAACACTTAGGCCATGAAGAGTTTTAACCAATTTCTGATGCATCTTACCTGCAGGAAGGGGCAGTGGTATTTGTCACATCTGAGAAGATGGGCCCTAGGAGAAATAGGGTCATCCCCTATTCATGCTGCCTTTCACATCTGTCTGATGCCAGACAAGCTATGCAAAGTTGACATTCTATAGTACTTGTAACTCTTTTAAACTCAATATTCTGATAAAATCAGTGTCCAACCTGCTCTTTTTAGGATAAGTTCAGCTATTTGGACATATGTCTTAACATTGGCATTATATTAATTCTTTCAAATACGATAGCTAGTAACAAAATCTGTCAGTGATCTCAGGTGTGTAGAGTAATGTTGCACTTGTACACTTGGGGGTTTTTTTGTTAATGTGCATAAAGCATACTATACTATACCTTGAGCACACATAAGCAACTGTTTAGTTTCATGGCACAGTGGAACATACTATGCCAACGGTTGTCAATTGAAACTTTCCACTGGCTTCAGTGAAGGGTTCTGTTTTGAAAAAGTAATGACTTGTTTGACACCTCTTTGTTAAGTAGTAGTATAGCATGCATGTGGTTTCAAAAATATAAATGGTTTTAAATGTAGTAGTCCCCATAGATAAGGTCATCTTCATGGCCAGCTTGCATCAGGACATGTTTTAATTATCCATGCATCTTATTCTAGAATACAAGAAGTGAACCGTTTTTGCAGTAGGTCTCTCTTATTTTGCAAAAATCCACTTTATTATTTACTGTTATACAAAATACAATAAAAACATGATGTTAAACAAAGTAATATTTTAACAACTGGACAGCTTTTGAAACTGCTCAGCTGAAAAGAACAAATCTATTTCAAGTTTATCCAAGACCAATAATAATAAGAACACATTTTGAAACACTTTTTTGTTTGCTTTATACAAATTTCTCAAATTCTCAGAATTTTTTTTTAATTTATTACTAAAAATAAGACCCCCCAAGGGAAAAAAGTGAGTTATCTTAAAGTACCCACTGCTAAAATTGAACATACTTCATAAGAACAAAAAGGAAGCTAGTTAGAACCTCAGGGCCAGATCTTTGGTGTAAAAATCAGCATACTCCATTTGAGTCAATGGAACTATCCCAGTTTACAGGGTTCAGCGTCTCATCTCTAGTGTACAAAGATGCAAATGACAAGGAATGGTTGTTCGCAGTGTTGCTTAAATTTACCATTACAAAATTAGTTCATAATATCTTGATCTTGCTTTTCTTGTTGGCAGTAGACACTACTCAGGGTAAATTCACTTCCTCAGTCTAAAAGACTGTACAGATTACTTAATATACATTTAGCATTTGTATTTATGAAAGCTATTTATTGCAACTAAAACTTATCGTGAATATTCTCATGTCTACTAATAGTATGAGAAAAAGAAAAAGCTACTTTGATAAGCAGCTTTCTAGCTAACTCTTTAGACAATAAATGTTTTTCACTGACTTGTATCCATGTATTGAAATCACTGGGTAAAGACAAACAATATGTTTATACTGGTGGAACAGATAGAGGGTCACAGCTCTACATTTGTGTACTTCACTCCATGGTAAAATTAGCCCTCAAAGTCAGGATTGACTATATATTAAAAGAATGTTGGTGTACAGATTACATATATTTGTATCTTGTGAATTGTATCCTATTCCCAGCTGTGTAGTCTATTGAACTGGCTTTCTGTGTCAGCAGGTGGTGAACTATTGTAATAGTATCTTCTGTAATTGGCAGAGGAGGTGCTGGTCCATCTGCTCCAGATACTGTTGTAACTTACTCTACTAAACTGGTAAAAGTTACACTGATGTTTAGTGTTTGATGCCTGCAGTCGTTGTTGTTCTCAAATCAGTGATGGTTCTTCACATGGATTCAGAGCAAAGTGACACTTTATTATCATCAAGAGCTTGTTTTAAAGAATTTATGAATAGTACATTTTTAAAAAATCCTTAAGCATGTTTACAGAGCAACACTGCTGAAAAGAAACATTAAAAACTAAATTGCACAAAGTTACCTTTTTTTTTTAATAACAGCAAAGGAAATTTTTAAAGCACAAAGGAATCCTGGAAGCATCTGAGAAAAGAAATAACACTGAATATCCTGGGTAAGTAATAAAAACTTACTGAATTCAGGATTTGGTGGTATATATCTTACTGTGACCTAGTGGTTGTTACTGTAACTTAATATGCTGTGTATAATTAATGTCTGTCCCAACCAGGTAGTTTGCCCAGTAAAAGATATTGCCCACAAGAATTCCTGCCTATAATTAAGTATTTAATAAGTTAATATTAATTACACCAGAGCAAATACTTTTATATTTATATATAATTTTGATTAGGAACCCATCTACACATGTTCTTTTGTGTATACAGCAAACAACTCCATATTAGCTCCTAAAATAGGATACTTCCTACTCATAGTAATTACAGGCATTATCCTTTGATATTTTCCCATAAAAAAAATCATCAGTGTTATCTCCAGTAAACTTGTGCTATATTTTGGTGAATCTGAATCTGAGAAAAAAAACACAAAAACTTAGGGCACTGACAGACTGCGGGAGGAAGGGAGGACCTGCTTTCCTGGAAGAAATGGTACATTACTTTGACTCAGTTCCACAGCATCTGCACAGATCAGAAGCTTCAATGAGGTATTTTGGCATTTTTATCTAAAGCTGCATCAATCGCCTATTAGATAAAAGTGCCATAAAAGCCCCACTGAAGACACTGCGTGAACAGAGTCCAACTAATGCAATGCCTCTTCTGAACATGTGCTGGGGTGCACAGAGTTTAAAGTAAAACTCTTGGTTTTGGGGGATTTTTTTTATATCTGTAAGCAGCCTTAATAATTAAGCAAAATGATTGATTAAAAATAACCTTCTTATGGGATCCATTTTCGTTCCAATTACATTCATTCTATGATATGCTGAAGCTAGCAAACAACTAATGTAAAAATTTAATCTAAAATAAGCAAGAGATTGTACATAGGTTTTTGCAGTCCAATAGTTATCTTGTGAAAGCATATGAGCCAATCTCTTGTATTTTGAACTCTTGATCTACAAGCTTACTATTTCTTTAAAAAAAAAAAAAACAATGTACAGCAAAAGCTCTGTTATCTGGCATCCCCGCGAATGGGGGATGCCAGTTAATCAAATATGCACCATCTGGTGCACTCTCTGGCGTCACTGTGCCAGGGGACAGGGAGGGGAGCCCCGCACAGGCTGCTTTGCCCTGGGCCATGGGCTGAAGAAGTGAAGGAAAAGAACTCAGCTTGCCGTGGCAAAACTGTGTCCCTCAGATGCCAGTTAGTAGAGCTTTCCAGTTAATGAAGTGCCGGATAACACAGTTTTTGCTGTACTTACATATAATGCTTATAACCTACATTCTTCATGATAGCAAGGCTGGTAGTAACTACTAGTCCAAAAGAATGTCAATAAAATTTTAAATATTATGTTACATATATACAATACTTTTTTTTTTCCTTCTGTTTTCCAACTAACATATAAAGTTTCTTCTAATAAAGTAACCTAGTATCTTCTGAAATTTTACTCCTGAAAAATTAATATTTTGGATCCCAGATTATCTAAGTCAGACACTGGTAAGGTATTCTGATATATCCCAGATATAAACTCTGGGGATATTTTGTTTGTTTGTTTTGTTTTATTTTTAATTAAAGTAAAGGGGGAAAAGTTGAATAAAATAAAGCTTTCCATCTCCAAAGCTAAATAAAAGAAATTTTTATGAATACTTAAAACTATACAGACAAACAAAGAATGGAAAATGTAATGCTAAATAGAAACCCATATTACGGTATTAAAGTAGTCATACAGAACAGTGCGTTTTAAAACTTTTATCTTGGATACAACAAATATAGGTCAATAGCTATAAAGTATGGCAAATTATGAAGGATTTAAGTTCTTGTAAAAACCCTTAATGCCTTTTGATAAACCTCTCCCCTCAGAAAGGAAAATAAAAAGTAGAATCTGCTGCATTTAAGTTCAAAATCAACTAACTTTTGATTAAGAGCAAAGTAAAACATCCATTTATTTGCAGTTTTCAGCACTGTGATAAATGCACTTATCTCCTTACACATGTTTCTGCTAATGTCCTAAACTTGGGTTCCAGCTGATCTAAAAAGTCAAGAGCTTCCTCTTCCTGCCGATCACTGCAGCAGCCTACAGAACCAGCCAGTGATCCCCTTCCTTCATAGTTATATGGAAGGACATAGTCTTCTGAATGCTTAAGCTCTTCATCCTGTCTGCACAGATGCACTTTCTGCATAGGAAGAAACAAACCCATCTAATTAGTTTTCTTAAACTGTTATCCTAAACATATAACATAAAAATAATTTTTTTGATTTACCTTTCATTGATTAATTTTTAATCAGAGTGTGTCCTTTAATGGATTCCTACATACAAAAAATGCACATGATTGGTCTATATCATTCATACTATAAAATATAAGTAATTAACACAGAAATAATTTCTACTAATCACACATGTAATAAGAATGAAGAACCTGTTTAAATAACCTGTTAATTAAAATTCATCTGAAATAGAAGTTAAAAGCTTGATTTACACACAAGTGACAGTGTCTAATTGCCAATGACTGGCGTGTTATTTTTAAGGCTGTATAACCATATACAAGCTATAAACAGCATTAATATCCAACTAGTGGAACAGAAGCAGTTAGATCAGAACTAAACAAAGAGAGACAGGGTGCATCTACACATCACCCTATGTTGCTGTAGCGATCACATAGGTTTACATGTAAATGGCAGCTACTTCTCCGTAGTGGCGCACTCCTCCGTTTTTAGCATGCTGCTACAGCAAAGTAGCAGCAAAAACTAACTATGCATCACACACACACACACCACATTATAGGCAATTACTGCACCACGCTTTAGGATGTTCAAAAGAAAGTACTAAAGCATGACAATAATAATGCTGCTATAGAGTGATGTGTAGATGCTCCCACACAGCCACAAAAATTTACATAAAACTGTCACAGTCTAAATGATCAACACTGGTGCTACTCAAAAGCTAAACAAAAAGAAGTCATGAAAACTCTCTCTAATTATACAAAATAACTGAAGAAAAGATGTTTTCCCCCTAAAGCAATAGCATTCTGAATTAGAGTGTGAGCTAACAACAGTAAAGGTAGGGGAAGCCCTCTCTAGTTTAATACATTATTCATGTTTGGAAAATACTTTTATACTAGGTATAATGTAGACAGTGGGAGCTGTGAGGAAAAACTACCAAAATACTTACTTCACCTAGACGAGAATGTGTAAAATTGTGCCATTCTGAGTAGGAGTATCTGCCTGAATCCATATTTTGCCCTCCAAAATTGTGTTGCTCTGTTCCTTGTCCAATTGTGCCCACTCCTTGTCCAATTGTGCCCAGGCCAGCCACTTGCTCGCAAGTAGTTACTGTTGTAGCTTGTAGAGGAATTATATTTGGGTCCTAGAAGCAAAGATAGTAGGGGGGCGGAAATCTACCAATGTATTTCAGGTGCACATTTTTCAAAGATAGTTGCATCATTTCTTTTTCATTATCACCTTTTTATTTTGGGTATACCATTTCAAAAGAATAAAACAACTGCACTTAAAGTAGAAGTTTTAATTCTGTGTTGTATATATTCCCTCACTTGATCAGCCTTTTCACCGACTTTTATGTATAAATGGAAAAAAATAGTCAATGCCTTAAATTTATATTGTTAAGAGGAGCTCTTGCTTTGATCACCTGAGGTAAGTGAAAAATCATTTAGGTGATCAGTGATGAGTGTGCCTCTGCCTGGCCATCTGGGCAGCTATCACCCAGAAGATGTTCCCAGTGTGCTGGCCTGCTTTGAACTGTCAAAGTATGTCCTCCTGGCCCCAGCTGACAAGGAGGTTGGCCACCTCCAGCTGGGTCCAAGGTGCCAGCTCTGAGCAGGCTCCTCTGCTTGGGTCCTGCCACTTGCCTCCCTAGCAGGAATTCTGGTATTCCCTATTGAAAACTCCAAAATCCCTGATTAAAAAAAAGTCCCAAAGTCACTCTGTAAAATAACCTGAAATTCATGTTCCTCCACAATTAAAACAAAAAGCCACTAGAGAGACAGACAGACATGAGATCAGCTGGGCAATGTTTTGTTGATGTACCTAGTGTTAAAGTAATTTGGAAGTCTACCAGTGTCTTTAGAATTCAATTTACTATGATGATAAATACCTATATGTTTTGCTGTTTGCCTTTTGGTTTTCTTACCATAGAGCAGCTAGAGCTTCCCCTGACCCCTTCACTAACTAGGATGTGGGGACAACTACTCCCTTCAGCCACAGCTCCTGGTACCAGGTCTCATCTTCTTTGGCAGCCGGGCACACAAGGAGTGTGCTGGGGGGATGTGGGTAGGTGTAGGTGGATTGTGGGGAGACTGGGGGAGCTCAGGAGGTATGGATCCCCTTCCCCCAGCAGGGTGCAGCCCCCCACACAGCTCATGGATTGCACCCCCCACAGGGGCTACAGCCCCAACGGGGGCCATATGGTCCCGACAAGGGCTACCACCCCACCTGCAGGCCCACATGCCCCACCCCC
>NW_017728886.1:193316525-193320304 GCF_001723895.1 Crocodylus porosus
CCCTCAATGGCTGCCCTGCCTGCCCCCTGCCTTGACTTATACCCTCAGACCCTCAATGGTTACTCCACCCGGCCCCAGCCTTCTGGCATTTAAAAACAAAAACCAAAAAAGCACTCTCCAGCAGTAGCAGCTGCCGTCGGGGTCACTGGGGCCTCGTGACAGAGCCCCCCCACTGCACAGCACGAGGAAGCGGGGGGTAGTGGAAACCAGCCCCGCCTGCTTAGCACCCATACTGCCACTGACCCCTCATACGGGGACAGTATAGGTTGGCAGGGCACCCCACAGCTCCATGCACTGTCAAGCAGCTGGGGCCACTGCAGCTGTCACCCAGGGCCTGGCACCACTCAACCTGAGCAGCCCTGGTTGCCTGACAGTGGCACCCTGCCGGCCCCAGTCACACCCCTGTGATGGGGCAGCAGCAGTGCAGGTGCCATGCAGCTGGAGCCAGTCTCTGCTGCTCTATGCTATGTGCAGGGGCTCTGTCACAAGGCCCCAGCGGCAGCTGCTACTGCTGGTGAGTGTGGGGCTTTTTTTTAATTGCCAGGATGCTGGGGCCAGAGGGAGCAGCCACTGGGTGGGGCTGTGGGAGCAGGTGGGGAATGGGGCCAGCGGGGTCCTCCCTGGTCCTCTCCCCCCTACTCCAGCTCCCCTCCACTTACCAGCATGGTGCCCAGACCCAGCTTCCTGCATGGGTAGGCAGTGTGCTACAGCACCAGGGCAAGGGCCAACCATAGAAATGCTCTGCTCTGCTCTGCTCTGCTCTGCTCTGCCCTGTCCTGCTTTTTTCCCCTGGAGTATTTTTTGACCCCTGGATATCCAGGGGTCTAATTTTAACCCCGTGATGGAAATTTGCAGCATGGGGAATATTTTTTTTTCTTCCCGCATATGTCTCTTGCAGCATCTCAAAGGACTTTGAGACACTGCAGGAGGCACATGGGCAGTCATCTGGATGTGCTCTCTGGGTTTATCTTATGAATCATGTTTGCACACCTAACAGTGCTAGTGTTGAGTGGCACCCTGCAGCACCTTTATAACGGTCTCAAAGCACTTCACTGTGCCACAGCACCCTGGTTGGAAATCAGTGCTCAGGTGAGGTAGCAACAATGGTCCTGGAAATATGTGAGAATGAAAGATTTTTGTGAATGGTATCCTTTATTGGACCAGCTGCATGGCTTGGATAACTTAGATAAGCTTTTGAACACAAAGTACTTTTTTCAGGCCTGAGGAAAAAACAAGCACAACAAAGATTAAAAGCAATTTATCTTTTCCCTATTTCACACCCCTGCACACTGTTTTTAATCCTTGCTGTGCCTGCTTTTTTTTTATTGCATCACAGTATCATTTGTTAACACAGGCAGGAGTGTGGCAGGTACTTCCTTCCCTATTTCTTTCTCCTGAGTTCTTCCAGCCTCATTCTCCTTTCCCTCCCCATCAAGCTATGCAGGGCTGCAGGAGCTATTCTGTGCTGAAGCAAGTTACAAAACCAGGGTTTGAATAGCAGGGGAGCTTGCAGGGGGGCTCAGCCCCCCCCCCCCCCCAAAACAAAAGCCACCCTGTAAGTTTTTAAATCATAATTGGGGGAGGGGGGTCCTCCAATCTGATTGCTCCTTCACTTCATTCTAGGGCAAGGGTCACCAACCAGTGGATCTTGATCCCCCGGTAGATCTGAGAGCCTCTTGTGAGATATCTGAGAGCCTCTTGGAGTCAATCTGAGGCTGGGGTGGGGGGCTGAGTGCCTGTGTACATGCATGCATGTGCTCCAGCCCAGCAGGTCAGTTTGTGGGGGAGGGGAAGGGCAGGGGATAGGTTGAGGCCCCTGGGGTGAGGGACAGTACCACAGAGGCAGAAGCAGGGGTAAGTTAAGTGGGCACCCAGCCAGGTGGGACTTATCTGCTGGGAAGGCACATCCCCAAATAATTTTGTCTCCCTCTGCTTCAGTCTGCCCCCTGCCCTTTCCCTCCCCAGACTTACCTGCTGGGCAGGGTGGTGGCAGTGCATGGTAGATCTTGGGTTGCTTTTAAATGCCAAAGGTGATCTCCTTCTTAAAAAGGCTGGAGACCGCTGTTCTAGGGGAATTTATTAGGGCATCGTGATGGGCAACCCAATTTTTTCTGCAGATGCCCCCACGAGTCAAAGTGTAATTCAAACCTTGACCAAACTAGCACCATAGTAAACTTCTCCTACTGGTCATCTGCTGTGATTGCAGGCCTCTCCAAATGCAAACAGAAACATGTTTGAAGAGTTAGTTGGCTTAGTTAACTGCATTTTAAACTTATTACTGTTTCTTAGAGGTTTTGTGTGTGTGTTGTGTGGGATTTTTTTGTAACTGTTCAGGCTGACTGTAGGATTTCAGGATAAAAGCCTAGGAAACGAAGAACTGTTTCATCTTAAACATCATTCACATTTGCATTTATCTAACACTGATAGTTATAAAAATTCATTACCATTTTTTTTTTAGAGTTTAATTTCATTCTTTCAAAATAACATAAGGGTTTTTTCTGTAACTGGCATGCATATTTAACCTACTGAAGATTACAATCCTAATACGTTCATGTTTAAAATATTTTACCATTATTTGACAATACTTGATCAGTCAAATACTCATCACTACTATATATATATATATATATATGTAAAAATGACATACAAGGAAGGATTCACTAAGATTAAATAAGGAAATGTAAGTCTGGCATTTCCCACCTTTCAAGTTACTTGACTTTGCAACCTAAATAAGTCCTGTAATGCATATGTAATGTAATTTTTTTGTTTAAGAAACTCTTTTCTAAAAAAAGTAAATTGTGTATATCAAAAGCAAATACAAGGAAAATCCTGGTCCAAGCCTGCACTAGCCTACAGCAGTGGTTCCCAACCTTTTTTTTCTCCCCCTGCGAAAGAACACGGCAGTGGGAAAGGGCATGAAGAATCAGCTGCCCCACCCCCCAGATTTAAGCCTGCCCATGCCTGCTGGCAGCTGAAGCCACTCAACCAGGCAGACAGACAGGGGTCTGAGGAGGGGCTCGTGCCACTACCCAGCAACCAGCCCTTTGCGGCCCAGTACTGGGCTGCAGCCTGGTGATTGGAAACCTCTGGCCTAGAGTGCTCTTAGTTCAGAAAGAATTTAGCTGCCAAACTCTAAGTATCTACTCAACATATCAATTCACACATGCTTAATGTGACTTAACCAACTTGGGATGAATTTTCCAGGGATGGGAGAAGTCTTATCCCTTATGTCTACGCAAACACTTTCCCTGCCCAAAAACATATTAGTACTAAACTTCTGAACAAAACTAATTTTGTTTTACACACGTAAGACACTATTTTCTCCTAATGTACATGGATATGCCTGACCATTTTAGCTGGAATGGTTTTCCCATATACCTCACTCTCTCTACCCTCTTCTTCCCCTCAGTCATTAAAAGGCATAAAAAATTCAACCTAAACAGTTAATGTGTGACAAAATTATAGGCAACTCAAAATAGTGTTTCTCAACTTGTGGGTCGCAAGAATATTTAAAAGGGTCATGAGCAAGTGCCAGAAAAACACAGGAAAGCATGGGTTTCCCCTTTCAGGCTGGCAGCATTCTAACCCACAAGGAACTGCCTGGGACTACTGGAGGCAGCAGGTGCACATGTCTGCACATATGGCTGGCATGTAATCAGGCAGTGTCATGGAAGCAGCCCCAGCAGCTGGATGCAGGGAAGTCTATGGGGAGTGAGGGTCGGAGGGCCAGGGATTAGGAACTGTCTGGCGGGGCAGTGTATGTATGTGGAGGGGATGGG
>NW_017728886.1:193320404-193344551 GCF_001723895.1 Crocodylus porosus
TGGCACTGAGGAAAGGTGGCTAGGCATTGAAGCTGCATCAGAGCAGGGGAGAAGGTGCCTGCCCCTCCAGTGGGGAAGCGGGGTGGGCTTTGGGGGTTGTGGGGAGCTGCATGGCTGGGCCAGCCACACCAGGGCCAGTGCCCATACTTCCAGGGGTGGGATGATGCAGCTGAGATGCACTGCTCCAGCGACAGGTGGGGCCATGACCAGGCTGCCTGACTCAGTACAGGAGCCCAAGGTCAGTGCAGGGCAGGTGCAGGGCAGGTAGGGGGAGAGGGAGAGTGAAGTGCACTGGCAAAGCCAGGGGACTGTGGGTTGGGACTGGCCATCAATGTTTACAAAATGGGTCCTGGTACAAAAAAGGCTGAGAACCACTGGCCTAAAGGCTGCCCAAAGTTTTACACTGGGAATAAGTGGCACCACAGCTCATAAATACTGAAACTGAGACCTATTTTCAAATTAACAGATTTCTACATTTAAGGACATAAAAAGAAAACTCACCATCACTACGTCTCCAGGTGCTTCTGTGTTTGATATAATTAAGTTGTGATTAGCACAGTCATCAGTCACTGCTCTGCCTACTGCTGCAGTTCCCCAACAGCCACAAAGTGTTATCAATATTACTGAAGAAAGGAAATAGATGTTTAAAAATCTGCTCAAACAATATACTGGATTTTGTGTTTCCTTCTAAGAGGAATAGAGGTACTGTACAGTGTACTAATATTTTATGTTGGTTTATTTTTACATTTGAAGAGGTAAAAGGTTAAGTGTAACTAGCATGAGCCATTTATTTCATACTTGTAAACAACACTCCTATTTCAAAAAGCATATATTTTAAAATGAATGCAAGTTATCAGTGCATTATGTGAATACACTACTATTTCTATAAAAACTTGATTTTTCCACTTGTTAAAAGCAGCCATTTGGGGCTGTGAGGGAATGAAGGGTGCATGAGCTTGACAGTATGCAGAAAAATATTTTTTTGTTTTGCAATTTCTCAGTTGGTCTAATAAAAGGTATTATTTTGGAACCAAAAGTTCTAGATTTTTGCACTTCTTATATGCAGCGCATGATTTCATTTCAGAAACAGCATTAGTGGCACTGATGATGATGAGCAGAGGTCAGATCCATTTTCATGTTGCTAGACATCATCACAACAGTCATACCACCTCATGAAAGTGTTGGGGAACCAAGGGAATACATTTAAACCCCACCGTGCAGAAGACTGACCTCTTCCAGTTATTGCTTTTTTGGAATGAACAACCACAGGACATAATAGCCACTAAAAACCATACCTTCTTACTTCAAGTGCAAGGCATGCCTCTTTGACTTCCTCTTTACTAATACAAACATATAACCCAGTTTACAGAAATCATATATGATATATGTTAATGCACTTGTAGAAGATGCACAATTTTTTTATTTTTTTATAGAAGATGCACAGAAACTGCACTATTGATGGCTACATCATCGAATAAGTGGTTAACAGAATTCTGTCACAGAGACAGAACTTTGAGACGGAATATTTTGCATCTTATATAGGATATTCAAATATACTTACACAGCAGTAACAGTGATCCTAAGATCATGGTAAGAATGGCCCCTGCTCCAAGAGAGAAATTATCTGGTAGACGAGGTAAACGTGGGTTGAAGGTGTCTTTACATACTCCTTCATTAGTACAATCGCAGAGGTCAATTATAAGATCAGTGCATTCTTGCTTTCCTCCATTATCACTTATTAGAAGAGGAACTTTATAATTTCCAATCTGAGCATTTTTTTTCGGTTGTAGACATACAGATTTACCTGCAAAAGAGAAACCAAACCAATCCAGTATTCAATGTTATATTGGTGGGCAATATTAACAATGTCCTACAGAAGCCATTGGTATTAAGTGTATTAAATGAAATCTGTGAAAATCTATATGGAAATGAGGGTACAGCTACTCAGACCTCTATTATCTTCTGTTACTCTATAAGAAAGCAAATTTTCTGTACAAATGTACACTGTAAAATTTTGTCAGCATCCCTGCAGTTTCTATAAGAACTCAGCTCCATGCTACTACTGGTACCTGAGACAGGTAGCTTAAAGTTGACTCAGTTATGTTTATACTGCAAATAAACTATTTTGAGGGATTTACTCCCTCCTCCTCCTGCCATTTATCTGTACTTGGTTAATCTATTACAATTGGAAATGAACAGTCCTCTCTGAAGATCCAGGTTTGAAAGATTGTGATTTGTTTCAGTTTTATTCATTTAAATTATATAATGTTTTCACAAAAACGCCAGGTTAAGTGTCTGATAATTAAATAGATGGTCTCTGGACTTTGTTATTTAGTGAGAGAAAAGTTAATTAATCCATTCTCAGTTCTTTAGTCTGAGAACTGCCATATCCACTCAAGTGAACAGTTCACAAAATCCAATATCTTGTTTTTTTGCTGAGGCTTTAAAACAGATAATTAAAAACAACATATAAAATACTAGTTGTGAATAATTATGTACAGGATGGTCACTGGAGAAGCATCTCCCTCACTCGCTGATTTTTTTTTTTTTTTTTGCTTTGATACACGAAAACTTACATTCCTTCTAAATATTCTTGCCTTATCCCTTCACAAATATTTTTTGGATTACCTAATGTGCTGTCATTAATCCTATTAGTTTCCTAACACTTCTGAGTCTGCTCAGTTCTTGACTGTTAATATCATGTTTTACTGTGTTTCACAGATGAGCATTAAATTGTGTAAACATTTCCTCTGGCATTTTTATGTTTGTTACTTTTCCATTTCATTTAATATCCCTTTCGTATACAGTACAATGATAATAAGAAGCATCCAACTTAACTTTTCTGACTTGGTACAGTTCTGTCATGTTCCCCACTTCTTGATTAACCTGAATAATTTGCCTGTGCAGATCTAAAATGTGCGTTCTCGGTGCAAACGTTGTCACTTCACCACAAATAGCCTTTTGCAGATTGTTTTTTTTTTTTTTTTTTCCTGTGGTCCCAGTCAAAGATCAGGGCTCTACTAGCCAAATTTACAACCCCTCCACTCTTACCCCAAAAATGCTTGATTAAACAGGGCATTACTTCAAAATGAGGTAAGAGAACAAGTAGATATGTTTCTTTTTAACATGCCTCCTGAAAATTTCAGTGTGGTCCCCTAGTTCTTGTATGATGAGATTTGTTGAATGACAGTTCCATATGCATTTTATCTGTGTTCTTCATGATTTTCTAGATAGCTATCATGTATTCACTCAACCTTTCCCTTTCCCTGACTGAAGAGTCCTAGTCTTCTTAGTCTCTCCAGCATGGCAGCTACTGCCCTAGCTGCTTTTCTGTGGACCCTTTTCCAATACTACTACATTCTGACTGGCTGTACATTGAGCTGATAACTTTAGAAAAGTTATCTACAATGAATCTAAGGTGTTTTTCCTGAGTTGTAACATTGCATACACAGTTAAGATTTACCAGCTTTACCTGAATCCAAGACCAAACTGAATTTAAGATGATCCCAATAATTAGATTCTAGACATGGAAAGTTTATAAATTTGTTATAACTTTTCGCATCTAGAACCTAATTTTTGGCCACACGCCTGCTGACCAGGTTTCCTATCATGGCTGCAGTCCTGGGAGGACCCAACAACCCCAGGTAAGGCTAGTGGGGCCAGCACCGTTGCTAGCCCCAGCCTCTACCGCACTTGGGGTAACCTGCTGCATGCCAGAGCATACGTGGCATGGGTGTTCCCCAGGGACAAGCAGCAGAGGCACAAGGTGTGCTACTGCTACTTGTCCCCGGGGAAACAAATGTCCGCTCATCTAGACACTCCTTAAGAGAGGTTAAGAGAGAAAAGCATCCAAAAGGAGGTGGGGTGGGGGACAGATGCTTGGTCTCTGTTTGTTTTGACCAATTCTAAGGCAACACATATACCTTCCAGTCTTCAAACCTAAGAGCAAGAGCTGCTTTTACCGAGATGCTGTATATTTGCTATCAACTCAATCATTTTATGTTTAAATTCATTTAGAAATTTTGAATGTATACCTTCCATTTCTAGACTGCAATTTATTTAAATGAAATCTACAGTTGTTATGGGTACATGATGTGGGACTCCAGATTCAGATAGAATATACTCTTGTGACTGGATAGATGCTTGAAATTGTTATATTTGGTCATCTTTATTCTTTAAAGCAGTAAGAGGAAAATGGATATGACCAGTAGCAGAAAATCTTAAATTTTTGGTCTAATGAAAAGAATCTGGCTTCTCTCTAATGAGTCACAGCTTGTTTTATATTCCCAAGGAGAACTGTTAATGTTAGTCACACAAATAATGAGCTAAAGTTGAACAAAATGTGTAATCTTATTGTATGGTTTTTAAACAAAAATTATAAATTATATAGTTTTATTCTACAGTCACATTATTACTTACTGTAACATAAACTATATTATATATTATTATATTTTTAATAAAAGCTGTACTTAAAACTACTACATTCTGTTGCTGGAGACTTGTTTATTTTTACTCTTGTGACTAGTGTATCAATTCATTAGCACCTGCTCTTTTGACAGCTCATCTCTGACAGTACCCCTTTATTGTTATGGATTCTGTTTCTAGCTCTTTTGATTTACCAGTAGAGTGTGTTTGTGTGTGTAAACATTATATATATGTAAATATAAAATAGATTATATCTACCCAAACGGTGGGGGATGGCCCCACACCCTCCCCTTATCAAAGCTACATGAGAAAGAGGAGAAAAGAGCATGGGCTGCTAAGTAGCAAGGGCTGTTCTAGAACTGCATTAATTATCCCAGGAGAGGAGCAAGGCATCTGTGGTATCTCTAGGCAGGCAGAAGAGGACAGCACATTAGCTTTTCAGTGAGGAGTCAGGCACATTTTGCAGTTAGCAACAGATGCTAGGTCTTGGCTTGCAACGGCTGGCCCTAAAGCATGGCCATTGCTCAGTGCTGTCTAGCCCTGTTCCTCTACCAACTACAGAAGGATCAAAAGCACAGCTTGCTGAGCATGGCCTACCCCTCCCCTTCCTGCTCCTCGGTGCTTATGGGACAGACTTTGTGTCCACAGAAAGTAAAGGTAAGAGGAAGAAAGCTGGAAGCACCTCTGTCATTCCTGCTTAGTGGTCAGGGACAATGACACTGAAAGAAAAAAAAGTGAGCTCTCCTTTAGGGGTGCACCAATAGAGATTTTGGGGGCTGATACGGATAGCTGATATTGAAGGAGGCATATTGGCTGATCCCGATCTGATTTCTGATACAGCTGTGTGCAGCTGGTAAATCTGTGGTGGAGGGGGAGGGAAGGGGCATGAGGGGGGCAGATCAACAGCCCCCGTGGTGAAGGAGGGGTCAGGCGCTGCCCCGCTGGAGTGGGGCGGGGTATTAGACATAGCCACAGCTCATTAGCAAGGGGGTGGATCCCGCTGCTGCACGCACCCCAGGGCAAAATGGGGGAGACATGTGCCGTGGATCTGCATGGGGCAGGACAGGGACTGGAGCCGGGACTGCACCTGCCTGTTCTTGGCAGGGACACTGGGAGGAAGACTACAGAGAAGGCTGCAGCTACCCCAAATTTTGCCATAGTGCTGCTTCAAGCACTGCCACCACCTGTCTAGCACAACCCCAGCTTTTTCTGGCACATGGGTGGAGGTGGAGGGCTTGAACCAGGGCTACACTGGGCAGGCAATGGCAGTGCTGGGAGCGGGACTACGGGGAGGGGCTACAGAGAAATTTGGGGTGGTTGCAGCCCCCTCCATGGCTCCCCTCCCAGTGTCGCAGCCCTTGAGCCCAGCCCCAACTGAGAAGAGCCTGGCATAGCCCCAGCCCCAGCCCATAGCTGCAACCCACCTGCCCCACCCTGTGCAGATGTGGGGGGCACCCCCCCCAGATGCCCTCTCAGGAAGTGTACAACAGCTGGAGCTACCTCCCACTCCCCCTACCCCATGGACAAGCTGTGGTGCTGTCCCATACCCTGCCCTGCTGGGCAGCTCCTTCCCCTGCCTCCTCCCTCACCGCAGGGGTCATTGATCTGCCCCCACCCCATGCCCTTCCATTACAACAGACTTACTAGCTGTTCACAGCTGAACTATGCTCTTAGCTGCCTGCATGCTGTACTGCAGCTGTGCACACACTGGCATTTATCGGCCAAATTACTGGCCACTTCAGGCCAGTTTTCAATACAGCCAAGTTTCTGTATATCGGTACCGATGTATCAGTGTGCCTCTACACTTCTTTATTGAGGTTTTTCAAAAGGAGGCTGCATAAGCTTTGGAAAGAGATCATTAAGGAGTAACATTCCTTCATTCATGAATGGGGTTTGAGTAGATGACCCGTAAATTCCCTTCCAACCTTATGACTCACTTTCACTCCTAAAAAGAGAGCCAGATTGTGCCTTATACTCCTCAGAAAACACTACCAGCCTCTTTAACTCCTTAAATTCTGGGATCTTGAAAGACTTATCCAGAGTTCTGACCTTACTGTGGAAGATAAGTCCATCCATTCCTGATCTACCCCATATACCTATTCAAGAGGATAGCAAAGGGCCACACTCATATATATTTCTGTGTGGAGGGTATTCCCTTGGGGGCACTGCCCAAAATCAAAGTCCTGACCCAAGACTGGGTGTAGGCAATTTCCTAGGTGGTGAAGACACATAGAAGACATTAAGTAATCACTTAATAATCTCTAACTATATCAGATTAGGAGGCACAGTCAAATTATCTTACTTCTGAGATACAATAATTAGGACCATTACTATTCTTAAAAATAATAGTAGTAGTAGCAGCAGCAGCTAATTTTGCATACCATCATTTTGTATTATCTTCCACAATGAATTCATCTGTTCATCAGCAATGCGGGCTTTGAAGGGCGCAGCATAGGGTTCTTTATCTGGATCAAATATATCAAAGCAAACTGGCCTTCCATTTCTGCATGCAGTTTCTCTTGCCCTAATTATCTTTGGGGGAGTCTTGTTCCCACATTTCAAGATAATCCTTACTGTTCCAGTACCTGTTTTCATACCTACAACACAGAAATTGTAATATTAGTATAAGCTGGGTTTTTTTAAGTTTAATGCTTATTACTCACCAATGTAAAATGGATTGTTCATTTAATTCATGTTAAATAGCCAAGTATTAAAAGTAAAGTAGATTTAAACTGTCATCTTCAGTAAAAAGAGAAGCGTCATGTCTCTAGCTGTCTGTGGCTTGGTTGGAGAGAGGAAATCACTTATTCCACAGAGCTCTTTTTCCCCCTCTTTTCAGTGATGTGTAGGCTCAAAAAAAATTTAAAAAAAACAAAAAAACAAAAAAAATCACATAATGAAAATGGAATCAGGAGGAAAAACTGATGCTGAACTAGGAATTTCTGGTAGCACACAGAGAAAATGGTGTTTGAAATGGTTCTCTCCCATCACCTCTACTCCACTGAAGAAAATATCTACCCTCTGCCTACTCCCCTGCCCTTCAAGCAATGAGGGATGGGAAGATATGAAACTGCAAGTCCCGCCTTTTGGATGAAAAAGGGAGATGGTTCTTTAGTAATAAGATCTGTCTTGAATTGCTAGGAAATTATCTACAGTGCAGGATATTTTAATTTCAAAATCTTGTGTAAAAATCCCGCCTCTTGTTCCTTCCTTCCAATCATCACTTTTATACCGATACAGGTTATCCAATCCCATTCAAACTAAATGAGAGCATTTGTTTGAACAGGAAACATGGGGAGCACCAGGAAGGCATGCCTGCATTGTGTTTGGTTGTTTGTCTGTCTTGGGAACATGGATTAGTCAGAAGTAAGTCTTTCTTATCCCCACTCTCATCCCTTTGTCCCATTTATGGGGAGGGGTACAATAATGCAATATCACTATATAACTAAATATTTTATTCTTTAGATATTAGAGTTATATCCCACCCTATGCAAAAGGCTCAGAGTAGCTTACAATAAACAAACCACTCAGAGAGAAGATACCAGAGAACTCCAACCACCCCCAAATCCCACCTCTGCCCAAAAAAACACATACAAGCAAATCCTTTCACCAGTCCCAACCGTGCCTCCTCAGAAGTGCCACTCACATCCACAGTAGCAGATCCAAGATGCTGCAAAGTGGAATGCAGTTGTGGCAGTAAACTTGCTGCACATGCATCTGCCAGCTGAGACCAGAGCTCTTTTCTCTGGGGCGGAGTGACTACACCAGCTCACTCCCCTGGACCTGCCCCTGCACAACCAGTTACAAGAAAACTTCTCCCATTCACTCTTGCCACCATATGTCAACACCAGAGGAGATCATCCTCCCCTTCCCCCAGTGTTACCTCCAAGCTCATACCCCATCTTTTCTACAGAGGTGCAGCAGTTGACACTCCACTCCCCTCCCCACCACCAAAGAAAAATAACCACACCTAACTCCTTCCCTTCCCCACCCCCAAAACAAGCTAAAAAAACCCCAAAAACATTAATTAAAAAAACAAACCTCCCATAAAAAAGAAAATCTCCCTTTCCCTCTTGATTACTGCCAAAGGGCATCCTTAAGCAGAGCCTGCCCTGGGAAGTCTCCTGGCTTTGTAGGGCCTGCAGGCTAGTCAGGTCCTCCTTGTGACAGCAACCAACAAAACTAGTGAACTCCCTCTCCTAATCTGATATCCTGATCCACTGCTCACACGTGACATGAGCATGTGAAAAAACTGAGAATTTAGATAACTGACTAAAGCTTGTAAAAGCAGCATGCTAAATTCTATCATTTCATACAGATTCTTTTTACAGGTCTTTGGTCACAGAGCTGTAATACTGTATTCACATTATATACAAACATGCTTCCCTCCCTCCTCTGGTCTTATGTCTCTTTTTTTTTTAAATCAAATTTTTAAGGTGGGGTGAGGGGAAGAGGAGGAACAAGAAGAATGGTGCTCCCCACTGAACAGGCTAGATTTTAAAATAACTACATAAGTATTAAACACATTATAAAACAGAACTAAGTTTTTTTGGAAACGCGACCCCCGTTGCAGATGCTTGTAAGTATTCTGAAAATGGGGTCCTGTCTTGTATGGAGTTGCTGCCCCAGTTTCCAGCAAACAATGATATTCTTTTCCTCCTCCTGTAAGTGGGGAATTTGGGCTGCAACGTCCATTAAGGACAACTACTATTGCCAAAAAGAGTGCGGTAGTAACAAGTTTGTCTTCATTACAGTCTTACAGCAAACTGATAGCATAGTTCCATGACTATTTTTATGAGCACACAATTCCTTTATAAAGAACATGGGCAGTTTATAACATTTGGTACTCACTTCGGTCGATTCCCAGGACTGTAATATTCCTTTCACCATGTTTCACTCCTAAAGTCTCTTTTTCCAAAACTTTATTGGTTCGGAGTTCACCTGTTTTTTCATCAATGGTGATCCAATCACTTTGGCCAGGTGCTATTCGATAGCTATTAAGAGTAAAATGTTTGTTTAAAAAAAACACCCCAACTTTATATGAGGCTAATTTGTTTAAATTTATTTCCCAAATACTAAATAAATCCATATAGGAAAATTATTTATACCATATGCCTTCTCTGTTTCCAGTTTCTGGGTCCACTGCTGTGTATTTGCCGATCACTGTTCCAATTTTGTCACAGTCTTGAACCTCTATACATAATGTCGGAGGACTGAACACTGGTCCCTCATCAACATCCATCACGTTAATTATAATACTACATATGCATGTGACCAGGCTTCTTGAATGTGGGTCTAGTATGTATGGGTCTTCATTATTTACTGTAATTTCAAGTGTCCTCTGTCTGCTGTTTTCATAGTCCAGTCCCTGTGAAATAAATGCATTTCATTTATATGAGGGATAACATTTGCTACAACTTTCCCATCACTATTGTAAAAAACAGGCAAAGTCATATGTAGCCAAGATTTTAGAAAATAGCTATTTATTAAGGGTACCTTATTATTTGAACTTCTAATCTGAGGCATTTTAAGGAGGGACCTGACTTTCAGAAATTACTGAATAGAAACTTTTTCAAAAAAAGGGCCTGAAAGATCTTAAGGAGCACCACAGACAAGGTTTCACTATCACCCATCTGCTGGACAGCTGCTGAAGCTAAATTAAGAATTAAATGTGCGTCTCTCTCACTGTACTTATCTGAGCAAGACCTTATATCTAGACTACATTCAGCTTTTCCTTTCTGCTGCCCCTAATAAATGGCTCTTACTTGTTAGCATACATGAATGTATTTCTGAGTTATACTTTACTAATAACAATAGCTTCTGAACTTGTGATGCAAATAACATAACAATTACTATCTGAAAATGAGTTTGTTTTTCTTTGGTACCATGGCATCTATGCTGACTTTAATGACAAAATCACTAACAAAATTCTACACATTCAAACAGTATAAGTCCACCTGATATCACAACTGGAACCTGTCCAATTTCTACCCTTAACTTCTCCATTTACCATTCTGCATTTTAACAATTCTAAATCTTACCCATCAAACTAGAATTGATACTTTTTCACTTATAACAAGACAACAGTAATAGAGAAAAAAACTGCCTGTTCAAAGTTGAAGCTATTTGAAGCTTGAGATTGTTTATAGAAATATTCTTGAATGCATAAGTGTGCATCAAGCATGTTCTTGAAGCAGACAAAATTTATACCGATTACTTCTTGGGAACAGGCCTCCTTCTAAATCCTATACAAATACAGACAGGCAGTACAGCTTCCAAAACCAAAAGGTTAACACAGAGTTTTAAAAAAAGCTATTCTAGAATTATAAAATCTCTGTGAAAGCCATAATAAAAGCTACTTGCCTCCTCCCAACCCCTCCACTATTCCTCCTCCCTCCTCTCCCAGCAAAAATTAGGAAAAAAGTAAAATCCACATAAACAGTTTGTTAAATTTCTCTAAATATATCTTATACAGTTCGCTTCATGTTTTTGCCAAAGAACTGTACTGTAAAATAAATCCCAGATTCCACTGTTCTAAACCAGTGTCAGTCAAAAGCTGACACATAATTGAAACAGATTAACTAATCTGAATTTATGGCAATAACAAAAATGAAAATTAAATTATTGGTTTAAAGTAACCCTGAAAAACACCAAACACAATTTTTAGTTGATATTTTCATCTTTGCTTACCTTAGTAAGACATAGTAGCCCTTCATTTGTCTTTTTATCAGTTGCAATAGTAAAAGCAAGATCATCATTTCCCTTCGTAATGGAGAAGCGAGCAATCCAGGCCTTTGTGTAAGGCTTATCAGCATCAGAAACAGGAATTCTCAATAATGTCACATTTGCTCTATTTTCTTCTATTTGTACTACATACTGAAATAAACAAGATTTTTTCTGTTATAATCAACAAAAATTGTTATTTCCATAGCAGTGAAACTTAAATTGTGTTTAAATGCAATGTCTTAAATTCTGAAATAAGTAAGGTGGGAGATGTCTTTTTCAGTATGTCACAGAAAAACAAACTGTGTAAAGTCTCTTTTGTGCAGCCATAGGTGAAATTTTCCTTGCAAAACTCCTAGTGATTTAAGTAGTATCATAATCTGGCGTGGACCTTTTGTTGATTTATCTGATTGCTCTGTTGATTTTAAATGGTATCAGTTGTGGCATTCGATCCCCTCTGCATGTACAGCACTGACAGGTAAAGCACTAGGAAAGATAGATTCATAGATGTTAGGGTCGGAAGGGACCCTGCATAGGCAGAAAAGAGTGCTGGGTTCAGATGACCCCAGCCAGATGCCCATCCCTCTTGAAGACCCCCAGGGTAGGGGAGAGCACCACCTCCCTTGGGAGCCCATTCCAGATTTTGGCCACCCTAACTGAGAAGTTCCTCCAGTGTCCAGTCTAAATCTGCTCTCTGCTAGCTTATGGCCATTATTTCTTGTGACCCCCAGGGGCACCTTGTTGAGTAGGGCCTCACCAATTCCCTTCTGTGCCCCCATGATGAATTTATAGGCAGCCACAAGGTTGCCTCTCAACCTTCTCTTGCGGAGGCTGAAGAGGTCCAGATGCCCTAGTCTCTCCTTGTAGGACTTGGCCTGCAAGCCCTTAACCATACGAGTGGCCTTTCTCTGGACCCTCTCCAGGTTATCCACATCTGTCTTGAAGTGTGGCACCCAAAACTGCACGCAGTATTCCAACTGCTGTCTGACCAGCGTCCGATAGCAAAGTAGGTAAAATCCCACAGTTCCTTCTGAATGTTACAGGAAGTCTGGGGTGAGATATGTTCTAGCACAAATGGAAGATGAATGCATGTGGGATTTTTTTTTTTTAATATTTATTCTGTATGTGTACAGGAAATGCACAGGAGATTGATTGTGATTGCATATTAAAAATGATTATTTTACTGGAGTAGATAAGAACTGTTACATGTTGAAAGAGCTAATAAACAGTTTATATTACAGTAATAGCCAAAGCCTCCAATGATATTTAGCCTGCACATGTGCATATTAAAAATCCATTGTCTCTGTCCTGAAAAGAAGAACCATTTAAGAAGAAACTAATCTGATGATTAAATAATCATCTTTGTTCCTTGACAGACTTAAAAATGATGGCTCTGCTCACCTTCAAAAGCAAAAATATGCAGCAAGATTAATAAATAACTTCTAAACCTAGGCTAACAGACAAAGACTAAAAGGTAGTTTATAGCTATTAATTATAAAGCTGTTGAGTTTGCATCAGCTGTTGTTGAGCCAGGTGGTCTGTTAGGAAAAACTAGAATTACAAAGGAAGTTTTCTTGCATCTCTGAGTCTGCCTTCACAATATAGGTTTATAAAATCATAGGGTTGGAAGGGACCTCAAGGGTCACCAGGTCCAACCCCCTGCAGCAATGCTACTCCTAAATCATCCCTGTCTATTATTCATCCCACCTCTTCTAGAAAACCTGGGCACCCTATTCCATCACCTCACTATTGTAATACTACAAAAGTTGTTTTATTTTCTTCCTGATATTTCCTATTCTGAATCTACTTTGCTGCAGTTTAAGCTATTGCTTTGTGTCCTACCCTCTGTGGCAAGGGAGAAAATTGTTCTCCCTCTTCTTTATGCCAGCCTTTCAGATATTTGAAGATTACTACCATGTCCCTCCTCCTTAATTGCTTCTTCTGCAACCTAAACATGGCCATTTCTCTTAACCTCCATTCATACAGCTTGCATTCGAACCTCTTTACAAAGTAAAATGATACTATTACCTCCTAGATCTTAAGCCTAATTTTAACAACCACCCTATTGATGCATCCTAAAATAGCACTTGCTTTTTTGGCAGCTGCATCACACTGCTGATTCATGTTGAGTTTGTGATCCACCAAAAGCTCTAGACCCTTCTCAGGCACTCAGCCAGTTATCTCCCAGCATTTGTATTCTTCTCTAGGTGTACCACTTTGAATTTGTCTGCACAAGATGCAAGATAATGTGAAACCTTACATGAAACCGCCAGTGATTCCAACACTGATTTTTCTATAATTAGCAGTTATTGAGCCAATTATTTATCTACCTCATCTTAATTTACATAGCCAACGTTTTTTAAATTTGCTAATGAAAATGTCAGGTATACTTTACTGAAAACCTTATTAATTCCAAATATGCATATATGTCCACTGCATTCCCTTCATCCATGCACCTAGTTAATATATTTGCCCAAATACAAGACAACTCTGAATTTGAGGACCCCGCCCAATAATTAAAATTCTGTACATGGAAAATGTTTAAATTTGTTATTATTTCCTCTGTATAGGATCTAATTACTGGAGGGTTGTCTTAGATCTTATGCCCCCCTCCCCTGCAGTGGGTCAAGCAATGTCAAAGGAACAGGCAGCAGTTAAGTGACCCCTGCATCTGCCCCTCTCCACACATACATTGTCCCCTGCCACTGGTTCCTCCCACCATTTGGCCTGGTACCTGTCCCTCCCTGCAGCCTCTGTCCCCCTGCTCACCCTTGCTGCTGCTTCACTTCTGGCTCTGACCCCATTCCAGCCCAGGGTATGGGGCACATTGTTGGTCTGGCCCAAGTCCAGCCATGCAGCAGCGGTGTTGCAGTGGTGGCAGATCACTGGGCTCAATCTGCCATAGCTGCCGCAACAGCTGGGCCAGAAGCAACAATGTGCTCTGTGGGGCTGAAGCCATGCCAGAGCCAGAGAGTAGGGTGGAGGTGGTAGGTGAGAGACCGAAGAAAGAGGCAGAGGTAGTAAGGCTGGGGTAGAAACTGGGGAGGTAACAAGGAGCTGGCAGCAGCTGCAACCGACTTCAACCCCAAATTAGGGCCAGAGACAGAAGTGCAGAAGCCACCTTCCCCTCCCCCCGCCCCCGCCCAAACTGCTTTGTATTAAAATCCAGTGAGAGGCACCCTCTGCCCCCAATGTTAAATAGTGGGGAGGATACCTCTCCTTGGATTTGAGTAAATACCGTACATTGTCTAAGGAGGAAATGAAGCTGGTTTTAGATGATTTGTTCTTTACAAATCAATGCTGGCTGGGATGAATATGGATCTGGAGCCATAATGTGGTGACTGTTTGAGTTCTGAGTATGTGAATTGGAATACTGACAATGAATAAACAGTTTCAAGATACTCTTGACATAGACACAAGACTAATAATTGAAAGGCGTTAGGGCAAAAGTAAAATAATGAAGCAGCTACCTACCCCTAAGGGTTTGTCAGCATGGGAAATTGCACTGGTAATATTATCCCAATAAAATTTAACTATCAGTTGTACTTGGCACTGTAGACACTCTTATTCCAGAATCTGCATGTTTATCCAGGGAGTAAGTTATAATTGTATAACTACAGGCATTTAAATTTGCAGTTTTCTTATATCAGCACAACTTCCAACATGCATAAGCCTCTAGATCAGTGTTTCTCAATCTGTGGGCTGCACTTGGCCCAATCAGCATGCTGCTGCAGCCCATGTGACAACCTCTCTTTTTTTTTCTTTCTTTTTTTTTTTTTTTTAAGTAAAGATTGCTGTCCAGTTTGTTAGTCAGGGAGAAAAGTGTGGAAAATGGCAGGTTTACCCTTGCAGGCTGGCAGCCTGGAAGGAGTTGCGAGGAGCAAGAGGAGGGCAATTGGGGGCAAGGGGCACCATGTGCCTGTGCACAGGCATATGGCAGCCAGGGAGCATGGAGAGCAGCTCCCACAGCTCCCTCCAGGTAAATCTATGTAGGGAAGGGGATCGGGGGGGAGGAGGAGGCAGGCAGATTGAGGGAGGGAGTAGGGCAAGACTGGGGCTGGGGCGCTGCCCAGCTGGGATGGTGCCTGGGGTTGGGGCAGGAATGGGCAGCTGTGTGACATAGATGGGGAGCAGGATTGAGTTACACAGGGGCTCATCCAGGAGGTCAGCTCCCTGCTGCTTTGTGCACTCCCAGGGAGAGAGACATGGTGTGGGCATGTGCCCCCCAGATTTGGGTGTGAGGCAGAGGTGGATGTGGGCTGCCTGCTCTGAGCTTGGGGCTCTCCTCCATGCTGCCCTCCCCGCAGAGGCCTCTGTGGCAGTCCAGGCAGGGAGCCTCGGTGCTACTGCTGGGAGCCCCATACTGCCATGATGAGGCATCTCCTGTGAACCCAGCACTGGTTCAAGGCACCCCCTGTGAACCCAGCAACAAAGGGTGGCACAACTCCATGCCACCACTGCTGCTGGGGGGACAGAGGATACCTTGCAAGAGCAGCACACCCATGGTGGCACTAAGCCTCCCCACCCTACAGCACTAGGTCTCACCCACTAAGCAATGGAGGACCCAAGGGGAGGGCAGCAGGGTGGGATGCCCCGAGCCCACAGTGGGCAGCCCACATCCACCCCCTCCACAGGCTTCACTCCAGCCTTGCCACCTGTGGGGGAGAGGCGGCCAAACTCCACACTCAGCTCCAGCCACAGCCACCACTGCAGGTGGCAGCCAGGGCTCGGACACTGCTGGGGAGGAGGCAGGGGTCTGTGGGCCCTGGCCCTGGTTCCACTGCCCTGGCAGCTGGGGGCCCCCTCAGCCATGGGGTGCAGCCCACATGACACACTGAGAGCTGCAAGTGTGGCCCACTATCGCAAGCAGATTGAGAACCACTGCTCTAGACAGCACATCTGGCCAACCACCTAAAATCCATCTTAGAAGACCCTCCACTTAGGTCTGTAACAAAATCCATTCAGAATATGGCAAAAGGAGACCAGAAGCCCTAGAAGACAAATTGTAGTGAAGCTAGGCCCCCCACACTCCTTTGCTGCTTAGAAGAATGTAACTGCATCTGCTCTTTTCTTGCAACATGAGGAAGCAGCCCATCTACCCCAGGAAACAAGACCTATATCCTGCAGGAATAGTGAGAGAGACCAGGATGTGATCAGAGTTTCACAAAAAGCAGGCAGCTTTGTAACTATTAGTGGCATAACTGTAAAGAAAACTTACAGTACACTGAGGCTTCTTTTCACACTGTGGTGCATTATCATTTATATCTTCAATCTCAATTTCAACCGTCCCTGTATTGCACAAGCCAAAAGGCTGACCTCCCATATCTCTTGCTTCTACGTGGAGTATACATTTGCCTACCATCTGGAAAGGAACATAAAAAAGGTTATAGCTGAAAATGCATTGTTTGCAGTATCACTGACTGCAGAGCAAGATCCTTTACTTTTCCCTCCCCCTTTTTAAGCTTCATTATTAAAATTGTAATTCTTTTCTATTATCAAAAAACAGAAAAACAACAAAGTCTCTTCAGCAGCTAAACAGCATATCATTCAAAAAGCTTTACTAGAAACCTGTTAGCCATGTCAGACACCAAAGGAGAAATGTGACTACTTCCTGCTCTTTATCCTCCTTCATTAATTTTCTCTTTGCTTTTTGTTTCCCTTGTGTTTCTGTAGTATCTGTTACCCAGGATTGTGGGGCCTCTTTTAATTTTGTTATACCTTTCCTTAACTCTTTTTTGGTTCCATTATCAGCAGCATTATCAGTAACTCTACATATATAAAGGCTAAGTCAGCGAAGGAGAAACTAGTTAGAAATTGCTAATAGTTGTCAAGTTTTATTTAGGCCTGCATCAAGCCCTATACACCAAAGCAAGATTTTAAAAAGAAACTAACAGAATATCATGCATTTTATTTACAATACAGTCTGCTTTAACTTAGTCCTTTTCTTGTCCCTAGAACTTGACTATATCACCTTCTGTTGTTTCTACACAGTAACTACATCTCCCTCCCATTTCTATTTCCTACTGTCACTATCTCTGAAGAGGCAGTGACAAAGTATTTCAGGAATTTCAGTTTCACCTTCTTGCTCCACTCTTGCATGATTTCAGGAAAATAGAAGCAGTTCACCCAAATCCTATTGTCTTTCCCCAAGCTTTAGAAAATTTGGGTCCCTCAAATTTTAGGCCATATATTGTGCCTCTCCTTTCATTAGCCATATTTCTCTATATATAATCTTCTCATTGTATTTGGAGCAAAATAAACATTATATTTTAGATAAAAATTACCTCTCTGTCTGGTGCTGGTGAAATTACAGTGATTACACCTGTCTCTCTGTGTATACCAAATGCGGAGCATGTTCCAGACATTTGTATGTTGGGCACAATTCGGTATCTTATTGTGGTGTGCAGAGTCAAAGGTTCATCCAAGTCTTTTGCAATCACTGTTCCAACTAATGTCCCTACATACATAAGACATCAATTTTTCACTTTCAGCATTCATTAAAAACAACACCAACAGTTTCATATGACTGGATATGCATTTTTATACTCACAAGCATTGCTTCTCTGCAAAGGAACTATAAACGCAAATTATGAGTATTATTGAAAAAACAGGAAAAAAGTGTAACATTTTCTATTTCTGAGCTTTCAGTGTTATGGTCTATTGTTTTTTAATGGCAGCTATCAGATGGCTTAATAAATGCAAGATAGGTAAACGAATCTTCAAAAGAAAAAAGAAAAACTCAGATTTCAGTTAATATATTGATTGTGATTTCTAATTGGGCTATTCATACCGATACGACTGAAAAGCTTGAAAATGGATCCAAATTAAATCTTCAGTGTCACGATGCAATGTATCAAATTATCAAATTCTGGTGCTGACTCCATATTCCGTAAGTACCCCAAACACCCCCATAATTAAGCTCAACACAGCCTCTCTGCTACTGCTGCCTCTACATGATGCCAGTGCTGGCATCAAAGAAAGCAGCCTTTTTACCACTGGTACCCCACTACAGTATAAGGCTCTCTCCTCCCCTCCCTGGATCAGTGATCAGCTGCTCCCACTGATCACTGACAGACTCCCCTGGATGTGGGAGAAGCCAAGTAGGAGCCCCTCTTGCTGCCTGGCTTGAGAGCAAGCCTTGGAGGAGACTTTGTAGCACTCTAGCCAGGGGGCTGTGCTACTGTCATAGTGTTTTATTTTTGTAGCGCTACCAAGTGCCTTAGCACTTTGTAACGCTACAACTGTCCGTAGCCTAGCTACAATTCTTTTCCCATTAAAGACAATGTGAAGTGATAATGCTGTCTTCAGTGTGCATAAAGATATACTCCAAGTGCAGGATCCCTATGTTGCCTAAAAAAAGACAAAATCATGTTCAAGAGAACACCGTAGCAGTAGCTAAGGATACATTTTTGTATTTTCCAAAAAGGAAGTATCACTAGATGTAATGATATTAGAGTGACCTAATATAGCATTTATTTTGCTTCTCTTTTTAAGATGTGGGATGACAACTCTTGGTAAAAATGAAACTTCTGAAACATATGGTCATAGAGATGTTAGTTACCTGTGGTAGTCTGAAGTCAAGTAGAAGGCAGGTTAAATTAGCACCTTACAGACTAAGCAAAGTAGATATATAGCACAGGCTTTTGTGAGCTGCAGCTTGCTTCTTCAGATGCTATGAAAGGGCATGTAGAAAGCAGAGTTTAAGAAGGAGAGGAAACTAGAATACAAAAGACAAGGGAGGGAGAGGGATGGGGAGGGAGGGGGACCATTCTAGGAGAGCCAAGCAAACAAGCCATATGAACAAAACTATTCCAGGTAATGGGATAAGAATACGTTGTCCCTGTTTAAACCATACTTAATGCAATCCAGTCTGTGGATGACTTCTTGTTCCACAATTTCCAGTTCAAATACTTTTTTTTAAAGTTTGCTGTGTGAGAACAGCCATCCTTCACATATAAAAGCCACTTACCAGAAAGAGATCTCTGTATCCATCGAGCCTATCACAAACAGCTTCACTCCTTAAAGAAAGGGGAAGCAAAGTTTTCCAAACTTTCAAGCTCCAACAGCAACCCTACAATCCAATGTAATGTCATCAACCTATCCAGCCACACTCTCAGGCCAGTTAAGGTGACTGTACTATCCTGTGGTCTTTCTGCCCTACTTCACAAATCAGTACAGCGTAGCTGTATAGAGATCTTGAGACTTTTCTCTGCCACCTAAGACTGAGGGAATATTTCCATGACATGGAGCCATGCAACAAACAACCTGGTGCAGAACTGAGGCATACACAGCACAAGAAGGACAGCTCCTGGATTCTACCTGAGAGCCACAGCCCCACTCTGGACCTGTATAAACTGTTTCTACCTCTGTGTCCACCCTGAGATTGTGAAGAAAAATGTTATTTATGTTACAACCTCAGTCCTGCAAAACAGAGAGCCATTCTCAGCCTTAAAAACAACCTGGATATAATCACACAACTGGCTGATAAGGAGGTTGTCTCTGCTGTCTTGGACAAAACAGAGTATATACAGTACATAACCAACAAAAAACCCCATGGCACAATATCAGAAGGAACTGGATAAATTCTTACAGGATCTACCTTGGAAAACGCAGGAAAGGATTGCTTCTTCCACCTCCCAGAAGCCCATGCCAAGCAACTTTTATTTTATTACCCAAGACCTACAAACTGGGAACCCAGGATACTGCACTGTCTCTGACATTGGCACCATCACAGAAGGAGTTTCTGGCTACATGGACTCTGACAGGGATGCACACCTTAAGGATCTGGAGCAAGGATTCTTATAATTAGAATACAACCCCAAAATTGTAGCTACTAAAACCAACAAAGCTAGGCCCAGAACCCACTCTGACCTGCTACAATATCAACCCTGGGACAAAGACAACAGAGTCCCTCTGACTGTCACCTACAGCCCCCTGACTTGAACACCTGAGACATACAGTTAAAGAACCTCAACCCCTCCTGGAAAAGGATGACTGTCTCAAAATAGTTATGGGAGACAAAACAGTCCTGGTTTACAGGCAACCCTTCAACCTCAAACAGAGTCTGTCAAGCAACCTACACCTATAGAGACCACATCACCACTGGATCCAGTAGCATGGATTATAACATCCAAGGCTCATTCGTTTGCAACTCCATCAATGCACGTACACCAGGGGTACTCAGCCACTTGCCCGCAGGCCAGATCCAGCCCCCAGTGCCAGGTCATCTGGCCAGTGGGGCTACCCACACAGAGAGAAGGCATGCAGGGCAGCACAGGATCCAATCCCCACATGGGCCCTAGGGCCTTGATCCTGGCACATGGGGCAGGCGGGGTGGGGGAGGGCAAAACATTGAGCACTGCTGATTATTCATCATCATCATCATCATCTATTTACAGTGCCCTTCTGTTGTCTACACTGATGGGCCAATCCCTACACAACAGAATGAACACCGCTCTGGCATCAGCTACAGGAAGAGACGCAAGCTTGTGGCAGGACACTAACCTCCTTGGACGGTCCATTGCTGACCTGAAGGTGGCTGTTCTCAGACAGCAAGTTTTAAAAACCATTCTGAATGGGTAATTGTGGAACAAAGAATCATCCACAGACTGGACTGCCTTAAGTTTGGTTTAAACAGGGATCCCATCAGGGTTAGTTTTGGTGACTTCTTTGTTCCTGTATTTACTACCTGTTTGCTTCTCTCGACCAGCACTGTCCCCCTCCCTGCCTCTTCTCTCTGCCCTCCTTATTTTTGTATTCTAATTTCTCTTTCCTTCTTAAACTCTGCTTTCTGAATGTCCTTTCATAGCATCTGAGGAAGTGAACTTCAGCTCATAAAAGTTTATGCTATACATATCTACCTACTTTTGTTAGTATATAAGGTGCCAGTCTACCCTGCCCTCTGTATATGGTCATATTCAACTGTATGGATATCAGGACTTTAACTGAATTCATTTTCTCATATGCTATTTGTAATGCCAATCATAAAACTGAGTTATTGAAAAGTTACTTGGAAACCATAGTTGTGTTGATTAAAATGTTTCACGGGAATATGTCAGTATAAGAAAAACTTTGAAGTAAAGGTGTCACTCTCTAATTTTATTTTTGATGAGGTTGTAAAGAAATTCTTCCACTTGTTATATTTAACATTGATGAAATAACTCTGAATCCCAATTTTTCAGAACTTTGTTTCATGGGGAACTGACATTTTGTTACCATGTGAAACAAAAGCAAAGTTCAAAACAATAAAGTAGTAGAAAAACAGTACCCCTCCTTGACTACTTTCAAATCAGTAACAGATGCTATGCTGGACTACCCTATAGTTGGAAGAAAATAGTCAACAGTCACATCCCCTTTTCATTAACAAAAAAGTTTTTGTTTCATTATAAAATTTCATTTTTAGTGTCTCCATTTAATATATGAAAATAAATAACCAATTAAGAAGAAATAGAGATATGACACCCTCATGCCAGATTTACAGAGCAGGGCCCTGATCCTACAACTGTATTTAGTTGCTTTAGGTAAAACATGGTCCTGTCATATTATTTTATTACAACTCACTCATGAAGCTCTAAGTATACAAAAGTGTTTGCAGAATTGGATGTGTTGTTCAATAAATCAAAGGAAAATATCTGCAAGTTCCATTTCCCCATCTGATGTAGAGCTGCTGAAAACTTACTGACTTATGGCTGTCAAAGTAAACCACCACTGTGAATCCCAAATTATGACAATGGAATAAGTAAAAAAAGGTTTTTTGCAACTGTTACATTTGGTTTGTTGCAGTATCTCTCATACCTGGTTTGAGTCTTTGTGTATTATGGTCAAAATGGCTCCCATATACAAATAGTATATACGGCCATTTGTACACACCATGGGGGTTTACTTCAGTTTAATTATCCCTAAATGAAAGTGGTGGGTTTTTAAACACCACTTCAATTTAAGGGAAAGTAAACCCCCATGGCATGTACACAAGGATCAGGCCTGATCCTTACCTGCCTCTCTGGTGGTGGGAAGGGGAAGGGGGAAGGGAGGGCTAGCTGCCAGCAGGCCAGGCAGTCCCCGAGTGTGGGAGGAGGGGTAAGGGGGGGGAGGGGGTTGGTGCTTCCCTCCACAGCAACAGCAGCACCTCCCAGGCAGCACCTGCCTGCAGGCACCTGACCTGGGTGGTCCCAGGGGGCATGGCAGCCGCAGAAGGAAGCACCAGGCCCCCACGCAGCTCAGGCAGCTCCAGGGAGAGGAATTTTTTTTTTTTTTTTTTTCTCACACCTTCAGTAGAGTCTGCCTGCATGGGCTGCCGCCCGGCTGCCTACAAAGCCCCTGAGCTGCACGGGGCCTGGTACGTCCCTCCGCAGCTGTAAGGTAGCAAACTACAACACCTTGGACATATTTTATTTTGCTGCATCCCAAAGTCATTTAATGTGCATTATGCCACCATGTGTAAGCAGCTCCATATTAAAGTGGTGCAAAAGGGCATTAAAGGCCAATTTTGTGTCATGTACAAATGGCCTTTAGTATTACACTGAAGTTTTAATACTGGATATTTCTAAAGGTCCACTGATTTAACTGTATACAATTTGTATGAGTCCATGGATACTTATCTGGCATACATGCACAGATAAAAATAATGGATACAAACTGGATTATATGCATATAGTCTAACTAGAAGCCCTTTGAAAATTTAGCCAACACATGTTTTAAAAAAATCTTTCATAATTCGTCCTGAATACACATATTCAAAACAGTAAGTCATTGAAGGCTGATTTTTTTAAAGTTTTACTTACCAGGCTTGGAATGCTCTGGAACACAAAACTTAAAAGGCATGTCTGTAAAGTAGGGGGCATTGTCATTATCATCCTCTACTACGATTTTATGTACAAGTGGTACCTCTGGTGAATAGCCATCTGCTGTGGTTGCATAGCATATTATCTATAAGACAGGAAAAAAAATTAACTGCTAGATGTGCTAGTACAGGCTGGAGTATTCCATCTTAAGCCCAGTAGATAACAAAGAATAACACCAAATAATCTCTGCAAAATACAGTGACAAACAGCATTTTCAGAAACAAATAATTTGTTAGGGGTTCTGAATATTGTTCATTATGTTTGCAATAAATGTGTTGCAGCTAATTGCATGCAATAACCTTTCATTACTCAATATGGAGGACAAACCTGAATGCTCAAGTAACTGGCTATCTTTTTCCTCTTGTTACCAATTATTTCTACTTCAAGACAGCATGCCAGAACTTAGTTCCAGTACAAAATGGGTCTTCAGATCATATGTGATAGAAATGACTGTTGTTATGAGCTCTTGATCTAGATGCTGCAATTAACTGTTTCCCAACTCTTACTAAACAGTTGGTATTATTCCCATTCCTCCAAAGGAAACATTTCCCTTTCATCAGTCTGAATATAATGAGTAAGAATTTATGTTTTGATGCACTATCAGTCATTTAAAAAGTGAGGAAACCATTTATTAACTTAAGAGTCTTTTACTCTTTAAAGAGCAACTTGTGGAATACCAGCCATTTTCTGCAGGGAGATAAGGCACAGATGGAAGAACAAATAATTGCAGAACGTTTTTCACCTTTACTGAAAGATGACTTCCTTCTGCCTCTAAGCATGATGGCAAGTTTTTGTAGACTTCCAGGGCTGCTTAATGTTTGTCTCTAGATGAAAGCAATGGCTGTCTATAAACATGCTGATAGGATGGAGGGGATGCATTTTAAATTAAAGCAGTTCCTGTACAGCCACTCCACTTAAAACAGCTCACTGTCATGTATTAAGACCCCATGCATTTAAAAATGACTGCAGGAAGTTTTGACTAAAGCTTATTTCATGAGGTTTAGCTAAAGCACCCCTACAACCAATTTTTCATAGTTTCATAGTTTCTAGGGTCGGAACGGACCTGAACAAATCATCAAGTCTGACCCCCTGCCATGGCAGGAAAGAGTACTAGGGTCAAACGACCCCAGCAAGGTATACATCTAGCCTCCTCTTAAAG
>NW_017728886.1:193344891-193358219 GCF_001723895.1 Crocodylus porosus
GATGACTCCAAGATCCTTTTCTGCCTCTGCACTGACAAGAAGGGAGTTCCCCAACCTATAGGTATGGTGCCAGTTGTTCCTCCCCAGGTGCATCACTTTGCACTTGTCAGTGTTGAATCCCATCCTAGTCTCATACCCCTGTAACCTGTCTAGGTCCGATTGCAGCCTATTCCTCCCTTCTAGCGTGCTCACATCCCCCCACATCTTTGTGTCATCAGCAAATTTGAACAGAGTGCTATTTACCCCCTTGTCCAAGTCGCTGATGAAGATGTTGAACAGTGCAGGCCCGAGGACCAAGCCCTGCGGAACCCCACTGCCCACATTCCTCCAAGTCGAAAATGCAAGGGCTTAATACAGGTGACAGTGAAGCGATGCTGAAGCATTCTAATTAGAATGCAGAGCAGACTTGATTAATCAAGTCTGCTCAAACACATTCTAATTAGAATATGAATGAGCTTGTGTATAGGCAGCCAGAGACCCATCCAAAGCTGGTTTGCCTGTGAGTTTCAGGGGCGGATGTTCCTGGCAGTTCTACAAATCTCTGCCAGTGGGATCCTTGTACAATCCCACAAGTTCATTTCCTGATACACCCCACTCCTCACCATCTGAAGAAACATTAGCTGGCATCTGTGTGCCACACAAAATTATGGTGGGGTTCTAACCTTTATCACAGCAGCACTAGTGCTCAAAAGAGAAGAGCTAAGGTTTGATATGACTTGCTTGAGTTGTTTTTTTTCCTGAAAAAGACAACAGGGGCACATCCAAATGAGCATGGACATGCGTTTCCCCAGGGACAGTAGCAGCACCGCTGGGTGGGATAAGGGAGGCTGGAGCCAGCAACTATACTAGCCCCAGTAGCCTTACCTAGGGCTCCGAGGTCCTCAGGGAGCTGCAGCCACAGCAGTCCTTCAGCAGGGAGCCTGGCTAATAGCCACAGCTTGCTTCCAGCCAACCAGGCTCCAGTTTTGGGTGGCACACACTGCCACCACGTGCACCGAGCCACTTTTTTTTTGGTGTTGGTGTTTTGACCCCAGGATCTTCTGGGGTCAAAAATAACCCCTGTGCTAGAAAGTAAGAGCATGGGGAATGCTTACATGGGGTATGTGGCACTGCAAATATGTCTCCACATACCACACATTCATGCTCATCTAGATGCACCCCAGAACTCAACATTTATTTTCCATAGTGTACAGAGTGATACCCAAACATAATGTGAGAGATTCTTGTACTCTTTTGTTTATATGTGACTGAGGTAGGAGGTGGAAAAGAAATGACAGTTGGCACTTGATCACCTGTGTCCATTTTCTTTTCTGTTAAGGCATCAGTCTAGCAAATCAAATCCCAAAGTAGAAATGGAGGGGGCAAATTCACTGGGAAACAAGTTGAGGGGAGGGGGGAAGCAGGGTACAGTCACATCTGGTTAATTTGTTACTGGAGTAATTGAGCATAATTCATCATTATGGGTTTATTTCTTGATGCCCTGAATTTCTGTCAGAGTCCTATGATTTGAACACAAAACACTTCATTTAATTTATAATTGGTTAAAGCATAATTTATCCTTTCTATATGTATACACCTCCTAAGTTGCAATGGACTTTCCTCCTAATAGTTCACTGACTTAAAAACTACCAACCTGTTGGTTTCCCAGAATGTCCTGCATCTTGGAAACATGTTTTGGATTTGAGTAAACCTCTCTTTTGAGTAGTCACACTAAGTTATACAGTGCAGTGTTGACTGCTTACGGCTCAATATGAACAGCAATAACAATAAGCTATTCTTATAGTAATTACTCTGAATTTTTGTAATAAGTTATACATTAAATGTTTATCAGACAAATCTCAGAGTGTACAATTTGTACTTGGAATTTTGTAATATATATATTTTAATTATACATGTAAAAATGTTCTTTACTATGTTTTATCATAGGGTACAAAATGCATCTCACGAAGTAGAAATTACTAATAATTAGTCACTTGGGGAAAATTAGTTATCATTACCAGTCCCCTTGGAGTGACAAATCAATCAGATTTTACTATAGAATGAATGTCTAATACAATATTGCAAAATCTTAGCTCCCTAATGAAAAAAACACTATTTTCCAATAGTATAGGAAAATAAAAGGATACTAGTACTTCCTTTGAGAAACAAATCAGTTTTCTTCTACCACCTGCCTTTCCTCAGCTTCAGGCAGCAGAGAGAGAAATGAATCCAGCTAACAAATATTAAAGCTAAATAGCACAAGAAACCGTTGTTCAATTAATGCAGAAGTCTTGGTTATCTTAGACTTAGGCATAATTTGCATTTTATGTGGTGTTTTTCAATTCAGTCCCCAGAAACTCAGAATGAGGATACCCTCTAACACACACTGTCAAAATTAGACATTGGTTAATAAAACTGGTCTTACAAGCCACTCTTTAAACCAATAGTCCTCTACCTCTTTAGATTCAATGCGCCATTCCGTAATTTGTCTGAATTTAGTAGCACCCCCAATTAAAAATGAATTTATTTATTACAATGCTTACATCCTTGCACACAGGCCCAACAGGCATTAGGGGCAGGGGGAAAAGAAGAATTAACAGCAAGTTCTTCTCTCTTTGCCCTGAGGCCAGGTGGGGTCAAGTGAGCACTTAACTCCTCAAATCTCAATGCACCTTTTAAAGGATCTCGTGGTATCCTTGGTTAGAAACACTGCTTCAGAACAGGCCTTTCCAACTAGCAGCCTGTGGCCACTAGGCCCATGAGCAGCTCACCTACAGCCCCTGGGTTCCCACCTGACCACTTCTCCCCCTATTGCTCCAGCTGCAGCAGCAGCCAGGAGTCCCAGGCTTCCTATTCCTTCTGTGTCCCCAGGTGCCATGGCAGTGAAGTAAGACAGACCATGGCACCAGAGGAGCCCACAGCCCAGGATACCTCTGTAGCACTGTGCAGCAGGAGAATCTGCAGCCAGGGAACTGAAGGTGGGGTTCAGGCACCTGTGGAGCAACAAGGAGTGAAGGAGCACCCACATGCCATGTGGTTATGGGGCCCATAGCTTGCACTGGTGCAGCTGGTGCTGGTGTGGCCCCTAGGGCAGCATTTTTCAACCTGTGGGTCACAAGAATATATGAAAGGGTCGTGATAAACTTTAGAAAACGGATTCTCTTTTAACAGACAAAAATGTGGAAAACCCATGGGTTTTCCCTTGCAGGCTGGCAGAGTTCCAACCTGCAAGGAGCTGCTTAGGGCCTTCCTGCCCCACACACTTGGGACTGGGAACTGTGGGATGAGGAGGAAGAGGGTCAGAAGTGAGGGGCAATGGGTCGAGATTGGCCATCGATGTTTACAAATGGGTCCTGGTACAAAAAACAGTGGGAACCACTGCCTTAGGGCACATGACCCCTGGATGCTTAAAAGCTGGATAGATTTGCTTTAGACTTTTAAGTCTCTTCCACTACACCATTAATTTCTGCTCAGGAACTCCAAAATATCACCTACCATTTGGGATAGTTGTCTGGAAACAAAAAAGCAACAAAAGTAAAAATATTAACCCATTTACTTGTACATACTATATAGTCCCCTACCTGAAATGATGGATACTGTTCACGATCTATTGCACGTGTAACGTAGATATTTCCAGTTTCTCTCTCTACGTAAAACAAACCCTTTGGCTCTTCATTAATTCCAGGTCCACTTGCTGAATAATAAATTTTGTGGTACTGAGCTGTATCAGACTGGATCTATACACAGTACATTTTTTACATAGGAAAAGATATTGTTAGTAAATACCTTTTTATCATAATTTTTTTCATTAAGCTCTCACATTTAAACAGAACATGTAGGAACACTTCAGAAAGGAGGTGTAAAAATTCAGTTCTTAGTTTTATATTAGTTTTAACTTCCTTTATAGCATGTGTCCTTGAGAAAGGTGGGGGATCAGAAGATGAAGGGAAGAGGCAACAGAGGGGGAGACACCAGAGTGAAGCAACTGCCAGGTGTTGGAGAGGGGGTAGTGTCAAGTAGCCAGGGAGAACAGGTAGCAGGGGGTAAGCACTCGGTGGGAGGAGCAAGTGGTATGGGGAGGAGAAGTAAAACAGGACAAATTTAAGATAACCCTTGAATAATTAGCTTCTACATGGAAAATCATAATAAATATTTAAATATTTACACTTTGCATTCCTAGGACTAAACTATTCACCAGCACAGGCCTCCATGTCAAGCCCCGCTGGTAGAAGAGTGAAGATCTTGGGCAGGGAGGTGGGTATGCATTTTCAATTCTATAATTACTTGTTTTCAGCATGGTCATAGAAAGATCTGTCTGACAGAGTAAAAGTTGTTCAACTTTTCATCATAAACTCATTATTCATTGGCTCATAACTGGAAATGCATCATGTTGCTAATTTAATTCTTCCAACTATTTCTTTAAGATACAATGCCTTTTTTTTTGTTTTTTACTTTTTCTTTTTTGGAAGAAACTTGAGAGTTGAAAGGGGGAAACCCCTGGGATCAAAGACCTGCTTCTTGTTAACACCAAAAATTATTTAAAAAATGTTGGCTGGCCAAATTATAAATCTCTAAATCAGGGGTCAGCAACGTTTTTGGGCAGAGTGCCCAACCTCAAAGTTGGTGGGCCAGAAGCGGATGTCAGAGGCACCTGATCCTTGTTGTGGCAGCTCAGCCCTGTTCCCTTCCCCAGCGTCCACCCCAAGGGTCCACATGCTAAGCAAAATGCCTCTGCATGCCATACTCTGGCACCTGTGCTGGGGGGTTGCATACCCCAACTCTAAATGTTAGCTTTTGCAAATGATCAGTAGACCTTCAGAGGCAATATGTTAACATTTCCAAAATCACAAAAATCATACTCAAGCTTCACAGGGTTTCTGTATGGTAGCTGTACTGAGTATGTTCCTAGACCACATTCAGTCAGAAGACATACAACTTGGGCTATATGCATAGTAGCAGTATTTCCTCTCATCAGCCTAAGAAACGTTGTTCAGGGGAGGACTGATGTTAGTAACTGTATACTTCACAATCCTCATGGAGAGGCCTGTTAATATCATTCTTTTCTTTTTACAAAATGGGTAACTTAATGAATGTCTATGGTTTGCAGCGATTAAATGGCCGGGTACATATGTTCAGTTTCTTCTAGAAAAAAAAATTCTGTTCTCCCAATAGAAACAAAAAGTATACACATATTTGCTTTTTCCCAGAACAAAAAATGGCGATTCCAGTTTCCAGATGAAAAATAAGCTGGCTGCAACCAAGTAGAAGTCAGTCTCAGGAGAGTTTCTCCTGCAAGAATGAACATTTCTCTGGCTTCACTCCTCCGGGTCGAGTGGAGTCACAGGGAAGGGCCACCTACCGTTCCCTGCCAGCCCCTTACACACTGGGGAGCAGCAGTGCCACAAGCCTTCTACCTTTTACTCATACCTGAGTCCCCAGAGTGAGAAACAGGCTGGGAGCTTTGCCAATCCCAGCGAGGAGGTGAGTGGCAGGCACTACATCCTGTACCTTCCCCAAACTGGGCAAATCCCCAGTTTTGGAAACAGGTGAGGGGCTTTGCTGGCCCCCTCTGGCTTCCCATTTCCACTTGCACTACTCAACTGGGAGGCTGGTGGAGCCAGGAAATGGGCTTGGGGGAAGTTTCCCAAAGTCCAGTTCTTGGCCCAGGTGGCTCCCCCTTGACCCACAATTTAAAAGTCAGCAGCAATTTAAAAGTCAGTAGGTGGCCCAGTTCCTAGCTTCATTGACTTAACTGCCACCCCTAGTGGCCAATTGGGTGGTACAGGCAGCAAAGGGAAGCTGTAAGGGCTGGAAACCAGGCTTAGGGAGGCTCTCCCCAGGGTAGCAGGGTAAAGCTACCCCCAGCACCTTGTACAAGAAGGAGTCCTAAGTGTTTAGAATGGGCAGGGGCTTTTCCACAGGGCTCAGTCTACTCAGCCAGCATCCAGGAGCCAAGCAGAGAGAGCAGTGCTGCCCATTTCTCACTCTGGAGGCCCTGGTGTGAGAGCCTGGCAGCAGACTTTGCCCCAGTGCTCCCGTCCCCCTGAAAACAGGAAGAGGAGTGGCCTATACTTTCCCCAATCGTGGGAAGGTGCAAGGAGCAGAGGAAAAAGGGCAGCTGCAAACTGAACACCTATACTGACCTCACTCCCTAAATAATTTCTAGCAATGCAAGTTTTCCACCTCTAGAAACAAACCTTTATACCTGGCCAATTACAATAAAATCCCTGTTATTTGGCATCTTTGAGTAACCGAAACACTTTATTAACCAGAATTTACAGATGGATGGTTGGATGGGGGGTGGGGGGTAAAGCTCGCACATGGCAGCTGCTGCCACCACCCTGCGCTGCTACCGCTCTGCATGCAGCCAGTACCTCCCCACCCTGCCCCACACCTCCCCACCACCACAACTCCACGTCCAGCCAGAAACCCCTATGCCTCATGTAACTGGCATCCCCCCATTCCCTCCTCATGCCGTAAAACAGGGATTTTACTGTACAAGATTACATGCCACTTGGGCTTCAGGACTTCAAGATAGACAATAAAAGAGACAGACAATGAAAGACTTGGAAAAAGGACAAAAGCACTGGACTGAGACTTAGGAATAACACCCATCTGTTCTAGCTCAACCTCAAATACACAATGTTTGGAAAGCCTTTATCAATGTATGTGTTCAATGGACCATAATTAACCTTATGAAATCTTTCAGGAAAATTAGGCATTATGGACTTTTAATATTGTAAACTACTTTCTTGCCTCATTTGTACATCATAAAATCAGCTGGTAAGTAAAATATACCTGTTGAATTTGTAGTGGATAAGGTCCAAGTGCATTTTCCATCACATGGGATGGGATGGGACTCCACCTTCTTTTTGTTCGCCGTAGGACTGTATCTCTAGCATGTCTGGCCTTATGTTCCTGGATTTAGACATAAAGAGAGAAATTAGGATCAACCCCTGCATTTCTGGCTCCTTGTTTCTATAGCCTGTATGGGTTCTCTTTTCCTCTCAAAATCTTCTAAAGGCATTTCAAAAAAATCTTTGTTTTCCTGTTGCAGCCTAGTCATGGCACCACTAGAATTATTTGGTCCTATGCAAAAATTAGGAATTTTAGTAATTCCAACTAACAGTGTGTTCATTAGTCTTGCTTTCTCATATGTTGCTTTCCTGAAACCTCAGCATTCTCGCTAAAGCTAATTTCCATTCCTTGCCACTTCAGGAAATGATAACTAATGCACTGAGTATTGTTAAATAAAAGTAGCCAGTCTATATAACGGCTCTGTGTGATAATTTTGGTATTTGCAAACAGCTAGATTTACCCAACAAGAAGCAGTACTGTGAAAGGCAGTTTCCAAAGTAAAACATCTGAAAAAATAATAACCCTACCTGTCTTTGATCTGATAGCAAATTAACATGTATCGTCTTTTGTTCATGTGTTTGGATATTCTCGAGCAATATGGTAAAAGTTTTTTTCTCAGCAGACAAAGTAGTGATATTTGTTGTATACACAGAACCATCTTCTAAAATTCTGAAGTTTGGATCACTTGAGCTGATAGCTTCTGCAGACTTTAGGCACTCTTCCAAATTTACTGTAAGAAAGGAATTTCAAAGAATAACTTGGTCAAAGTGATAACCAAAAGACTAAGGCAAACATTTTCAACCTTAAATATGAGATTATATTTATACACTTAAATATGACTGGTCCACTTAAATCAATATGTGCCTCTGAAAAAGCAGGCTATTCCTATTTAACTGTCTTCATGTGGATTCTGGAGCCCAAGTTCAGGCTAAGGTTAGACCAAGTTTACAGACATTTTGCCATCATTCTTGTATCAGGCACATTTAGCCATTTCCCAGAGATTACAAAGCCTACGATGTTGATGGACTGAAAGCATTAAAACATCAAGAATTATTACAAACGGTCTAATGAAGGCATGGATAGACATTTACATATCCAGTACAGTTTAATCTGTTTGTATGCTGCAAATATGCTATTATGGTGTTTCACCACTAGGAGACGATGGAGCAGGAGTATCTTATTTGATTCCAGCAAATGGCTGCCACATATTAGCTGCTGACAGATAAAATCTAAACCCTTATTACTTACCAATAATTCTGTTCGGTAATTCTCCAACAGATTGAGCAAAGTCATATTACCTTACGTGTTTCTATAATCTATAAACAACTTCAAACCCCTCCCCCCCCCCAAAAAAAACACCAAGATATTACAGATGGCAGTGGTATAACTACCACATCTGTCCATGCCTAAAGATGTGATAGATGGGCACATGGGGTATTCATACACTAACTGTATCAATAATTATTAGCACTATCCTTGTATTTTCAGCTTGAGAGATGGAAAAAGATTCCGAAAACTGTAGAGATCTCGAAACTGCATAGAGATCTCGATCGAGAGACAAAAACTGACACTGGAGTAAGTAACTGACAAAAAGTTACATCTACCAGGATCCCATGCAGATGGCTGGCAAAACAAAATAAACTTAAACATATTTGTAGACTTTTTATAATATATATTTTTCTTTTTACTGTGCTTTAGTAAAACTGGCTGGACACTGGTTAGTTCTTTCATTGTTCCTGAGAGACTGGAGGATCTACAGGTGCTGAACTAAATTTAGCAGGCACAATGAATTACAAGGGAACCTAACGCTTTCTGCTTTGGAAGGAAAGGAACCTAGGTTTTCAAACCCAGGTTCCCACCCTGAGAAAGAGGAGAGCTAGTAGCCTAAGACCTAGGTGAGACGAGGAGGCTGTAAGTGGGTCAAAGTACAGTTAAACCTACAACTACGATATAACAAGCATCAAAAACTGAACCAATATTTTTTCTGTGTCCAAGTCTATATACTCCTTTTGTCAAAAACATATACAAATTGTGCATTAACAATTCCCCCACAAGGCACTGATTCTAGTGGACTTCAACCAGTGCATGCAGATGATAAGGGGGGCAATATTCTGAAACACCAAATTTCATCTTCTAATTTCCAAAGTTTAAATACCTAGAGAAAAATATTTTCAGTATTCGTATTAAAAACATATTCTCACTCTGCTGTACTCAAATAAATGTCAAGATAGATCTCTTCAGGCAACATGTCTTCCTTTTAACCCTGCATAAAAACAATTTTTTTCCAGTATTCAAGAGACTATGGAATCCCCACCTACACCAAGAGTCACTGTGGAACTTTAACAGCATAATATTTCCAAAAACACCTGAATATGGATCCTGCTTCTCAGTCAATGTTGCACGATCTAGTCTTTTTACAGTTTTACTCATATTCTGCATATATTAAAATCATATATTCAGATCTGGCAATTACGGGGAATTTTTTTTAAACTTATTTTACTATTGCAAATTTATCAGCACAAAAATCGCATTCTTCTTCAACAAAACTTTAAGAAATAGCAGTTGGAATACACTGGCATGGTTAAATGTTGGTGCGCAAGTGCTGTATGTAATTCTTCTATTCAATATTATTTTTAAAGCTTGCTGAAATATTTTTCCCAAATGAAAGTGAGTTGAGATTAATTATTCTGAATGAAAATTAAAGTTAGTTAAATCCCTGCCTATATACAAAATTATAGCGATAAGCTGGATCTCATTGCCATCATAATATTGATAATAGGTTAAATTCTTAAACACATTGTTCTTATTCACCCTTGCTTCCAAAGAGCTTTATAAATCAACACTCAATAGACTGGGATTAAAAAAAAACTTCCAACCTCGTTTTTTTTTTCTTCCTAAGCCAACCTTCTCCCTTAACCTAACCCTGGAGATTGAACTCTTGCTCTTTATCTGTCATAAGACAACTGATCGAGAAAAGGAGGGCTTGGGGGCTTCTATACCTCCCGCATGTCACAACTGCTCTGCTTTGTGTTGGGTTAGCACAAGGCAGCACCAGGGGGAGTCCAAAGGACATACTTGCAACTTCTTTCTCCATCTGCACTGAAGGCTTCAAGTCATGGTTCTCAATGCGATCTATTTTGTTATACTGCTAATGCGTGTCAGCGTTACAGAAAAAGTTTCTGAGCATTTTAGTACATTGTTTGTAGTCCACAAGAACTACAACAGAAAACTGACCCCTTCTATGCTGGTTGTGAGTATATGGCACTACTGCAAATGTGGTTCCATATTTAGAAGTCTTTCAAATACACAAATTTGGGTACACAAATTTAAAACAGTCTAAACCTCTAACATTACATCTTAACAAAAAAACCCCACAAAAAATCCAAGAAGTCTTGCCTATAACTGGATATCAGTTCAAATGCACATGTATTATGGTGCCCACTGTTAAAATCTGTAATAATGCAAAGCAGCAATGCAATTGTGCTTATCTGGTTGTTTGAGGCTCAAATTGCATTACAAAACCAATTAGTCTCCCTTTCTTTTCTGCAGCTTTTTTTAAGACAGCACAGTACTGAAAGGTATCTTTTAGTTTCTCACCTCTGCCAATTAATGCCTCAGCCTCTAGCGTAGAAGGAACATTAAACGTGACTTTCTTGCAAGCTTCACAAAACAAATTCAGTGTCTAAAAAGGAAGAACAAGTTAAGAACATTCGACTTTGATAGTGAAGCGCTGTGTTTCATTATTCAAAATCATGGCATAAAAAGTAGAACACACCTAGGTTTTGAATAACTTTAAATAACTTGAAAAGACTCAAAATTCATATGGTATTACATATCTCAACAGCTTATTTTAAAACCACGAGTCTATCATTTTGTTAAAAATGGCATCCAAGGGTTGCAGAGTAACCGACAGAATGAAGGACTTGAAATCAGAATGTCAATGTTCACAACTTGACTCTCTCCATCTTTTTTTGCATGACTTGGGCACCTAACTATTCTGGGTGACACCACATTGATATCAATGACAGATTTTCATCAGCTTCAACATGATCAACAATTCATTTGGCTTCTTATTTTCCCATATATTAAAGTGGGAAAATTAATTCTTATAGTCCTCCAATACAGAGCACTAATGATCCATGGAGCTGCGTATTAAGTTTTGACAATTCATTAAGCTTATTTCAAGAGGTTTGCATTGAGTTTTAATGGTTAAGATACAAATATCTTATTGAAGTATTATGGAACTTGCTTATCTTCAGTACATTTTAGGAATAAAATACCTGGTTCAAAAATTTCTGGTTACAGAACTGGAGTCTCAAACTTCAAAACATGCATATATGACTGGCAAGCAATAACTGTATTTTATAAAATGAGAAAATGAAGGCAAGTAGTGGCATCTGACATAAAGTCCTAAGTGCAAAGCATACATTTCCTAAATTCAACAATTTTGATTGTAATCCAAATTTACAGAGCCAGTCTGAGGGATACAGAAAATATGTTTTTATATATATATATATATATATATATGCAACTTGATTCTAAACAATTAACATGAAGACACAAAAGAAGTTAGTAATAGATAGGGGTCATTGTGCACAAATTTTCAGTGTTATGTTGAAGACATATAGAGAATAGCGAACATAAAAGTGAAAAAATAAACTCTTCTTATATGGAAAGAAACATTCCTTTAAAAGTTAGCAGCCTCTAAACAACATTAAAAGGTTGAACTGATTACTTTGAGATGCACCAGATAATCACAGTCCAATACACTAAATGCAACAGTTAAAGCTGTTTTTGCTCATTAAATTATTTGTTTTTAATATTCTTCTATAAATCTCAGTAACGACTGAAATTGCTCTATATTTCTCAACTGGGGCATTTTAACAATTATTTATCCGTGCAAAACTCCTCTCTCTCTCCTATTGCAACTACTATTGTAGATTTTTATTAAAAATCATATGCAATTTAATTAACTGCATTACAGGAATCTTCCTGAGCCAGGAAAATCTAATCTGAAAACATGAGCAAGTCTAGTCCTGTACTAATGCATAAAAATAATTAAACAGATATGCAAACAGCAAGCTAAGAAGATACTCATAGGTAAACATAAGCATACAGTAGTCTCAGTTATATTGATTATTACAAATAAGCATTTTAGGGAAGCCTTTTCATGGGGTTCTCAGGGGGAGAGGATTTTTTTTAAATTTGAGCAAAGTAAGTAAAATATCTTAATTCTTGATTATAGAGTTTACAGCAGAGGGTGGATTTACCAACCTGCGTCTAGGTGGGTAAATGTCCATGAGAATTCTGCAAGACTGATTTTCTTGCACGTAAAAATAACACCATTCAGCCAGCCAACAGCACTAAAACCTTATTGCCCCAGACTCACTGTTGCTCGACTAAAACAGCACCAATAACAGTGGAAGGGATAGGGAGAACAAACAAATGAGTATTTCTTTCATGTATTCATTCGAGGACCTATTTTCCCTTTAGGCAAACAGGTTGATAACGATACGGCATCTTCTGTATCGAATATAAAAACCACAGCTTTATTATTTTAAGTTCACAATATTGATCTCAATACACAGCCAGGGGCCCTTTTCAGCGAGTCAGATGTTGTTCCCTATTGCACACACAGGCCTCTGAAGCAGAGGGAACTTTTTTTGGAAGCAAGGTAAGCTGCTTTCAGTTTCCAAAGAGCAACTCAATCTGACCGACGTAAAAAGAGTAAAACCCATACGCAGCCTTCCTCTTCATGCCAGTTTGCCTGCTAATACCTACCTACTGCTGCAGCGGGGCTCCTTTCTTTCAACCCTAATCTAGGCACGCTCTTAAAAACCAACGTGTGCGTATGGACGCATAAGGCGTTGCCTTTCTTTTCTTAATTCAACATGGGTCTCATGGACGACCTTCCCTTCCCAAAGCTCCCGCGCTTGACCACTTCATGCCCTCACTCGAGAGAAACAAGGGGCATCGAGATTCCCTGTCCGGGAACAGAATCGTTTGTCTCGGGGCGCAGATCAGATCACTCAAGTCCTTCATTCACAAATAAATCAAACGTCCAAAAATGTTTCTCCCACTCCCGAGCCCCCAGCAAGAGGTATTTTCGAGATAACCCGCCCGGTTTGGATAGGGCAGGACTACGTGAACTGTGGAGGGCCCTGCCAGCCCCCCCTCCAAATCCTGCGGCCTCCACACCTCCGACTTCACTTCGGCCCCTTCCTCCTCGCCCCCTCCCGCTGCGCCCCGCGCTCTTCCGCCGTGCCAGGCACCCCAAACCCCGCGCACCAAAGGCGGGGAGGTCCAATCAAGGCAGCAAGCAACCCCCGCAAGCCTCGCAACAGGTGGGCGCTGCTCCGGGACGGGCAGGGCTGGAGGGGGTACGCCGCGCACGGCCGGGGGGGAGGTCTCACCAGGAGGCCGAGGAGCAGCGGGCGGCACAGGGCTGCGCGGTGACCCATGGCCGGGCCGGGCCGGGCCGAGCTGCGAGC
>NW_017728886.1:193358319-193363500 GCF_001723895.1 Crocodylus porosus
CGCCCAGGGACCGACCCGGGCGGGACGGGGGCTCCTCCCCGGGGTCCCCGCGGGGCCGGGAAGCCGCCCAGGAAACCCGGGAGCCCGGCAGGGCGGCGGAAGGCTCTGGACAGCCGCCAGCTCTGGCCGGGGGAGCTGAGGGCGACCCTGGGCGGGCGGGACGGGGCGGGGAGGGCAAACCGGGCCCCGCGCTTTATCAACATAAACATTACTTGCGTGGGACATTTGTGTTAGCAGATACTGTCCTGGCAGTTTCACTGATGGGGCAAAGGGAAACTGAAATCGGAAATGTCCGGCTTGCTTATAGGCATGAACGAGGGGTGTCCCCGGAGGCTGGGGGCATCGCGACCGCCCGCGGGCGGCCGCAGCAGCGTTGGGGAGTGGCGAGCACCCACCCGCAAGTGGCGACCGCCCGCAGACGCCACCGGCAGTGTGGGCGCCCCGTCAATCTCAGGGGGTGCGCGTGCACCCCGTACACGTCACCCATGCTTATTGGTCATCAAAATGAAGCCTCTAAGGGGCCCCAAATGACTGTCTGGCCCAGGGTCCCAACACCCCTAAGGCCACCACTGTCACAGGCCGTCTAGTCTAGTCACATGCTGGCTTCTGCTCAAGGCAGGGGCATCCTCAGCTTATTCAAACCCCTCCCCAGGCCAGTGTCTGTGTGACCTGGTCTTGAAAATGTCCAAGGATGGAGAGTGCAGAGCCTCCCTGTTGCAATGCTTGACAGTTTTGTCACACAGCACTTGAGGGGTGGCTGCAAAGAGGAAGGAACTGGACTAGTCTCAGTGGTGGCAGGTGACAGAACAAGGAGCAATGGCCAGGGAGTCCCAGAGAAGCAAAGCTGGGAGGGACCTCCACAGAGCCAAAAATGGGGGGATTTGTATTTATTTGTATGCTGATGCCCTCCTACCTCCCTTCCCCCCCCCCCGCCTGCCCAGTCAGCGGCGCAGGGGCACCATCTGGCAGGGAGGCAGAGCAGTAGGGTGCTCCAGGCAGGCACCGCTACTGCTGCACAAGAGTAAGGCGGGTGGACTGGAGCAGGTGCCACCACACCCACATGTGCCTGGCCTGGCTTCTCCTGAGCATCAGGTGGAGGCAGGGGACGGGCTGGGCTGCGCATTGCTCCTCCAGCCTGGGGCCAGGGTTGGCAGGGCAGGACAGGGCCTGGGCAAAGCACTGCTGTGGGCATAGGCTGCTCACTGTGTTTGTGTATGTGTGTTTGGTACCCCTGTGACCACAGCATCCTGGGCACTTGCCCATGTCACCCACCCCTAAGGCTGGCTCTGGACCTCCAGAGGTCATCTACTAGTCATCCAACCCCCTCCTTGAGACAGGATCGAGCCTATGCCAATCATCCCATATAATCATAATCTGAACTCTACATAAGACTACTGTCAGCCCTGATGCAACACACCCTAATGGGTCATCAGTAAAGGAACCATGGCAGCCAATGCTCTGCTTCTATAAAATGTTGTCAGTATATGCTCAAAAAATCCCAAGTAGAGGGCTACAGGTGAAGGCAAAACCCCCACAGTTAGGAGGGACCATGGGGTAAAATTCCTTCCTGACCCCAAATATGACAATAAGCCTGACCCTGAGAAGAAGGGCAAGACCCTCTAGCCAGGAACCTCCAACTTTGGTCCCAGCAGGAACACTGGCACACCCCAGTCAAAGTCCCCAGCCTTGGCTGTAGCCAATACCCAGTATCACTGAGAAGGCTTAAAATAAAAACACCCTGACACATGTAGCAGAAAAAGGGTCATGGGGGCAACCAGCAAAGCCCAGAAACATGGAAATACCCATACCAATACCCATAAGTTTCAGCAAAGATATTTAAGTCAGATATGAGAAAAACTTTCTCAAGAGGAGGGTAGAGAAGCACTGGAACAGGACACCCAGAGAGGTGGTGGAATCTCCATCCTTGGAGGTTTTTAAGAGCCAGGCAGACAAAGCTGAGATGATCCAGTTGGGGATGGTCCTGCTTTGAGCAGGTGGTTAGACTGGATCAGTGTTTCTCAAACCATCAGGTCTAACCCAAAAGTGGGTTGCAAGAATATTTCAAAGGGTCACAAGCTGTGGCAGGACAGAGGGGCGGCAGGAAGGCCAGTGGGGAAGGGGGCAAGGCAGAGCTGTGTGGTTGCGCTGGTAGCACCAGGGCTGATGCCCATGCTCACAGGGGCAGGGTGGCCTGGAGGGCCCATGGCCACGCTGCCAGGTGTGGCACCACAGCTCTAGTCCAGAGCAAGGGAGGGTGCCACAGGTCTCTCCTGCTCCCTCCAGCCCAAGCCAGACTCACTCTGCTGCCACCCACATGAGCCAGGGCCACCGCAGCCACCACGCTCCAGCCCAATCAGGATGGGGGCAGCTGAGGGCCCCTCCATCAGGGCTGGGGGAAGGGAGCTGCGGGTCAGGAGTAAGGGACACCAGCATGGCCCAGGGGAGCAGGGTACTGGGGGTCGGGCACCAGCAGGGCTGGGGTGTTGTGGGTCCAGATACGCCTCGGATCTTTGAAATGGGTCCCAGTAGGAAAAAGGGTGAGAACCACTGAATTAGATGGCCTCCTGTGGGCTTCATCCCAACCCTCATTTTCTATGATTCTATGAACTGGCAGTGCTATAATCCTTCTAGAATGGGAGAAAGTTTTGTTCCCACCTCCAGCTCTTTTAACTCCCAGGGGTGTTGTGGCTCAGAAAACACTTTAGCACAGAAGCCAGTCAGGTCCCCTCTAGATTTTCAGGTGAAGGTGTGATAGGATCCACCCAAGTTCACCACAGGTACATGGCAGGAGGCATGATGGTGGCAGGCCCTAGCTTCAACTTACATTTATTACACAATTTTCTTATGAAGCCCACAATAAATTTCCCTATTTATTCCATCCAGGAAGAACACAGAACAACTGCAAATACTTCCTCAGCCTAATGAAGGGTGTTTGTGCCTGAAAGCAGAGCTGGCCTACAATTTTTTGGGCCCCCCTACAAGAAATAGTTTTGGGGGGCTCTGCCCCAAAGAAGCTGGTGGCAGTGGAGGGGGTGAGGAGCAGCCAGATGCAAGGGGGCCCTTAGCTGCAGGGCAGCTAGCGGCCACAGTTTCTCATTATAGGATGGGCGGGCACTGCCCAAAAACTTGCAAAGATTTTTTTCCAACTATTTGAGTTGGTCTAATAAAAGATATCAGAATAACCCAAAGAACCTTGTCTGCCCCAGCAAAGTAATTATCCTATCCAACAAAACTCATCCAGCTGTAAAAAGAGCCAACCACTTACCAAGTTGGTGCTTGAAAATGTGTAACATCACTACAGCGGGTATTTTTCCAATTTTAATGCAGAGCAGGACCCTGGGATCCAGCATCACATTCAATTATGCCTTATTGCCAGTACAGGAGGAGCCTGGGGTTGCCATCCTGCACTCCTCCTGAACCAGCAAGTAGCAAGCTCCTACATCTGCGAGTCCCATATCTGACAGGATTCTTAGATATGGCAGCATCCCACGCAGCAAATGGGACTTAGCTGAAGTAGCCATGGGGTGCTCCCAGCTGTGGCAGCATGTGGTGCATCCCACCTGTGGGGGCATAGCCATGTTGCTACACATGCTTATTAAAGCTGGATAGAAACTAGCTATAAAGTTATTACACATTTTCCAGCTGGATTGATCTTTTTTATGGTATGATAGGTACTTTGCACATGTAACTAGTCTAAAGTAATTGTGCATTTAACCAGTTAATTGCATGATACGTGTAATGTGTGTGTATTTCTAAGATTCATTAGAAATATTTTAAAGGGGTTATTATTATTATTCAAACAGTTGAAAAATCCAGACATCCTTTATCCCTTTCTACACTGTAATACCTGCATTATACAGTGGATAAATTAACTACTGTCCTACTGTACGGACAATTAAACTGAACAGCAGCAGAAGTGAAGATGAACAATTTATTTTTAGAGAGAGGTGAGGATTTATCATGGTGATGTCTTTTATTGAACTGACTATGTAGTTGGGATAAAGTTAGGCAAGATTTCACATGTAAGACAAAAAGTAAACAATATAAAAAGTGAACCTTCCATCATGATTACAGGACAATGATGGTGTTGGGTGTAAGATGAAGAACTAACTGTCCTATTATTAAGCTGTTCAAACCCTGTTAATCCCTCAAATGTATACACTACAGCTCTGATGAATAGGAGATGTGCACACAAAGAGCTTGTATGGTTTGAAGAAAATGGAGCCACATATGGAGCATGCTATCCATACCATGCATTCTTATTGAAAATGAAACATGGACTTCAGAAGCTGAAAGCTAGGGGAAGGGTGTTTCTCCCTGTTTGCCTTTTTTCCTAGTAAATCCTTCCTACCCATTTTCTCTAGCCTAAGGCTAAAGGAAAGACCTGATGGTGAACTGCCTTATAGGTCTGTACAGTCTGGTAAAAAAAAAAGTGTAAGGTACCTCCTTTCTGCTTTCCGGCTATGTTGTGAGTGGCAGCATGGAGGGGAAGACAAATCTTCAGAGAGCCATTACATCCTTCTTCTCCCATTTCTGTGTGCTGGGTAGAAAGTGAATGTCAAGGACTGGGAAATAGGAATGAGCATAAACCATATTCTTTCATCTCATCCATGGCAGTGGTGTAACTAGGGCAAGGTGACTATTTTTTTCACCTGATGATGGACTACCACGCTCTGAGGGGCATGCTGAAGGAGATAGGTGCACAGGTGGTATTCTCTTCTGTTCTACCAGTGAGTGGACATGGAAGATGGCATGAGAAGTGCATCGCAGAGACCAACTGGCAGCTTCAGGAATGGTGTCTTGAGGCAGGCTTTGGTTCCTTGACAACGACCCACACATCACAACAAGAAACATGCTCGGGTGGGATGGGCTCCACCTTTCCCCTAAAGGTAAGCGTGTGTTCTCTTCTAGGTTGGTGGATCTCCTCCAGCGGGCTTTAAACTAGGCTTGTCGGGGGAAGGGGAAGATGAGGGAGGAGGAAGCCTTGGACTGCTAAATCAAGCAGTACCCACAAGTACAGTCCAGCCTAGATGGATGAGCGGAACATATACACAGGTAAGCAACAGGGGCCAGGGCAATGCTGTGATTAGGGGGCCAGTGCACACATCCACAGGAGGCCTCAAATGCCTCTACACAAATGCTCATAGTATGGGAAACAAGCAGGAGGAACTTACACTCCTG
>NW_017728886.1:193363970-193373764 GCF_001723895.1 Crocodylus porosus
TCATACCAGGTGACAAAGCTAACATGTTTAACATTTCTTTGCCTCCATCTTCCTAAGTAGGGACCAGCACAGCCACCTCCCTGCAGGGCCCCCCAGGAGGCACACCTGGGCCAAGGGTTAGTGAGGAACTAGTTAGGGAGCTTCTGGAGGGACTGGATGTATTCAAGTCAGCTGGTCTGGATGATCTCCACCCTAGAGTACTAAAGGAATTGGCCGAGGTCGTTGCAGGACCCCGGCATGATTTTACGAGCACTCATGGTGCTCTGGTGTGGTGCTAAAGGACTGGAAGAGGGCCAATGTGGTTCCCATCTTCAAAAAGGGGAAGAAGGAGAACCCGGGAAACTATAGGCCAGTTAGTTTTACCTCCATCCTAGGCAAGCTGTTTGAGAAAATTATTCTGGCACACATCCACGAGGGGCCAGCAGAGGACTGCATACTTAGGGGCAACCAACACAGGTTCATCAGTGGCAGGTCCTGTCAGACCAACCTGGTGGCCTTCTACGATCAGATCACCAGATCATTAGATGCAGGGGTAGCAGTGGACATAATCTTCCTGGACTTCCGGAAGGCTTTTGACACTGTCTCTCACCCCGTTCTCATTAAGAAACTGGGGGGCTGTGGTGTTGACACCCACACAGTCAAATGGGTCACCAACTGGCTGGTAGGCCGCACCCAGAGGGTGGTGGTGGATGGGTCCTTCTCAACCTGGAAGGACATGGGCAGGGGGGTTCCACAGGGCTCGGCCCTCGGGCCCGCACTGTTCACCATCTTCATCAGTGATTTGGACGAGGGGGTAAAAAGCACCCTGTTCAAATTTGCTGATGACACTAAGGTGTTTGGGGATGTGGGCACGCAGAGGGGAGAAATAGGCTACAATCAGACTTAGACAGGTTACAGGGGTGGGCGAATAAGAACAGGATGGGATTCAACACTGACAAGTGCAAGGTGATGCACCTGGGTAGGAAGAACCTGCAGCAGACCTACAGGCTTGGGAACTCCCTTCTCATCAGTGCAGAGGCAGAAAAGGATCCTGAAGTCATAATTGATGCCAAGATGAACATGGGCCGGCAGTGTGGGGATGCAGAAGGGTGTTTGTTCCCAGAAGCTTACGAAGAACAATTTTTCCAACTATTTAGTTGGTCTAATAAAAGATATCACATTTACCCGAAAAACCTTGTCTGGCTGCATCATTACACCTCTGATCCATGGCAACTCCTAAGTTAGATATGCCAAGGAACATACACTCCACCACATTTTAGGTCTGTGCAGAAGGTATCCCTTCTGCAATAGAGACAAAGTTGAAGGCAGACTGACTTTTTGTGGAGTAGCACACCTGTGTGTTAACCCATGCTTAAGGCTTCTGGCAAAGCTACTGTTGACTGTGTCAAAATGAGCTGGAGTACTGCGATGACTGTTGAAATAATAACAGGTCCTGTCCCACAATCAGAATAATAAAATGTCAGGCTATTTGTCTAATTTGAGCTCAAGCCTGCAAACATTTCTTAGAGCAAGTACTTACAGTAGTAAGTCCTTTGCCCAAAAATAGGTGATTGCACTTTCAAATGCTTAGTTAGGTGTCAGCATAGCAATTTGATTAAGTTTAATTGGGTGATTCATATTCTGTATTGTAATTAAATGGTTAAAATCCTGAAACTTCATGTTACAAAAATATTGTCGTACCTGTTGTCTTGTACATTGAACCCAGAGCTTTTATTTTGATACTTAACTAGTAGGCAACGTCACATGAGATAAGTAGGAGCTTGTTCACAGCTTAAGGCAGATATCGTAGGATGTTTTTCTTGTTCTGCCAGTTTTTGGTGGGTTTTTTTGTTTTTTGGGGGTTTTTGCCTGTCAATGTATTCCTTGTTCTTTGGGCTTCTTAGTTTGTTTGCCTTTTCTTTTCTTTTTTCTTCCTTCAATTCATTTTCCTTTCAGTTCCTTCCTGATACTTCTCCTTTTAAATTTAGTCTGTAATAAAAATTTACAGGACTAGCTCCTATTTCTCTTCTCTGTAAGGTGTAGCCTGATGCTATCACTATGTTATTTATTCTTCTCCTTCCCCGTTTTCAACACTATTCCACCATCTCCATCTGCCTAGTCTCAATTGTTTCAAAACTTTTATAAAAGTTCTAATCCTAGCATTCCACTCCATGGAACACATACTTCTAACTGTATAAATAGATAAACTCAAAACAATAATTCAAGTCCTAATTTTTTTAAATGTGCAATAATAGATTCATAAATTATTTTCATTGTGTATGTATGTCCATATACAGTCAGTCTCACAAGCACCCATGTCACGAGTTTTGTCTGTCAGCAGCTAGAAGTGCAGGACCCCAGAACTCAGAACCCCTCCACCAATCTCCTCAACAGCTGGCAGACATCGTGGCTGCAGCAGGGTCTACCATCCCTGCAGCCTTCACTCTGCTGTGCCTTAACACACACAGTGTCACCCATGTCACGAGTTTTGCTTGTCCGCAGCTTGAGGTGCAGTTCTCCCCAAACCCCTGCACTGATCTTCTTGAAACTTGGCAGGCTTTGTGGCCACACTGGGAGCCACCATCCCTGTAGTTTTCACCCTGCTGTAGTGTAATGCATAGACATTACATGAGTTTTGCTTTCAGGAATTTGGAGTGCAGTTCCCCTCAACACCCTGCACCAATCTTCTTGAAACTTAGCAGGCTTTGTGGCCTCACCAGGAGCTACTATGACTGCAGTTTTTACTCCCCTGTGATGTAATACATACACATGACATCGGTTTTTCTTTCATGAATTTGGGGTGCAATTTCCCCTGAACCCCTGCACTGATCTTCTTGACCTTTGGGAGGTTTGATGCTCTCCACAGAAACTACAATCTCTACAAATTTCATCCAAATCACACAAAACACAACAAAGTTATAGATATGTCATTGATTCCCCAGTATACCCTATGGCTGTATCTCCGAAGCAGCTCTGAAGCTTTTCTGAAGCGCTTCGGGAGCTCCAAACCACTTTGGAAAGCCTAACAAAGCCAACACTTTAATCCAGATATGCTTTTTCAGATGCTTCGGTGTCCAAAGCTTCTGCAGATCCAAAGCTCTGTCTGAAGCCTCGCACAGACCTATTGGTTAGCGAGATTACATGAAATACCTGGCCATTTTAATACACTTGCTTCTAGTTAATTCCAAGCATACCTAAAAGCATTGCTTTTAACCAGTAAAGGCCTATATAATTGGATATCTGGTAAGGCTGTGTGAAGTTTTGAGTGCTGATTCAATTCGGAGGAGATTCAGCCCAATTTGGCAGCCAAATCTCTGAATCTGAATCAAATCAGGGACCGATTAAAAGGTCCAAATCAATTTGAAGCTCTCCAGATCAATTCGGAAAAGATTCAGAGGGCTTCAGAGATTGGAGTAGTTCCCAGTGGCTGCCGCTGGAAACTGGACCCAGACTCCATGCTGATAAGTAGCGAGTGGGGGAGTGGAGGCTGGAGGAGTGGGGAGGGGACTATGGGGGTACCCCTACCAGACTGCATTTACTGCCTGCTCCCTCAGCTCCCCTGAGCTCCCCCAACCCTCGCCTACTCTCCCAGTGCCCCCCCCAACATGACTGCCCTGCCGAGCCTCAGCTCCTGGCTCTTTAAAAAAGGGGCCCTATTCACCTGCCAGATGGGGGGGGCAATCCCCACTGCCCCCCACTGCCTCACTGCCTGACCCCACTTACTCCCCCAGCCCCCGCCATGGCTGCCCCACTTGCCCCAGCTCCCAGTTCTTTAAAAAAAAGAAAAAAACCCAAAAGCCTGGACTCACTGGCTGCTGCAGCAGCTTCAGGGCTTCTGGGGGCTCATGGCAGAGCCCCCCCACATAGTGCGGGGCAGCGGGATCACCCCCCCCACTTGGCAGGAGCCAGTGAGTGGGGGCTTTTTTTTTTCAAAGAGCTGGGAGCTGGGGCTGGGCAGGGCAGCCATTGGAGGGGCTGGGAGAGTGGGCAGGGGTCGGGGGGCTCATGGCAGAGCCCCCAAAATGGCATGGGACAGTGTGGGGCAGTAGGAATTGCCCCCCCACCTGGCAGAAGCCAGTGAGCGAATCGAATCACTGTACCCCAAATCGGCCAAATCCAAATCTGAAGCAAATACTAGCCGCTTCTCACAGACCTAATATCTGTCTACTTTAGGGGTTGTCTTTGTATGCACCATTGCAATACCTTTGATCAGTTGGCATACTTATGTTGAAAATTACTTGATATGTGTTCTTGAGGGCTGGGGGCAGGAACTCAAAATGTGGGACAAGCTATAGTGTTTTGTTCCATGTTTTCTGGTCACAGAGCCCCTGTAAATAGCAACAAAAGGCCCACCTCAGTGCAAGAAAGTCACAGTGGTGACATGCAGGGAGTGCACAGGGGTGCACATGCACCCCCTGAGAGCACCGGTGCACCTTCTATCAGGCCATGCTCCCCACTCAGGCAACGGGCAGAGGGGCAGGCAGGAGTGCCAGTGCCCCCCCTGTAAATGCCAGCCAGAGAGTGCAAGCACTGTAGCGCTCCCAGACGTGGCTGCAGCCACTTCCAGAAGCAGCCACAGAGATCGGCCACCTCGCGAGCAGCCATGGGGGTACTCCCCCATCCGGTCAGTGGGATTGGTTGCAGGAGGACACCTCCCCTGGTCGCTGACTAGTTGGGGGAGCACGTACTCCCCCCTAACTAAAGTGGTACCAGTTGCCCATGACAAGTCACCTGAATATATATAAGGCCAGTGGTGTAACTCCTACACTACTTCCTACTTGGTGGTGACATAGAAGGACATGATACTGGAAAAGGGGATGTTTCCTGTTCTTCACCAATAATCTTTTAATCCATAGGCTCCATCAGACATGATCTAATTCTGCATCCTGGATGCTTAAAGTTGCTTAGACCAACACACCATCAAGGACAGACTGAAAAAGCACACAAGCCATCTTTTCATCTGCTTTCCAGAGGTGTTCTGTGCAGTCCATTACTCTAGTAAGCAGGGTCCTAAACTGTTTGCAGTGCAGGGACACCAGCTCTGAAACATGCTCCTTTGGTGGACTACCCCACCCATATTGACTGATCTTCAGAAAATGGGTCAAGACACACATTTTTTGTCAAGCATCAGATCATTAGCTATTCTATTTATTGTGGGGAGTTAATATGTAAGATTTTCTTCATTTAGGTCAGGCATACAGATGCCATATAAAAGGTGCATAAACAATAAACAAGAATGACCCTACCTAAAAAACTACTAGCACTTCAATCTCTACCTTCCTTAATTATTAATCCATCAAAGGGGATCACATGGAGCTTGTATTTAATTGCAGGAATAATTAATTATACACTAAAGGCCTAAAGCTTCAGACATTACTCATTCCTACATGAACTTGGCTTGAATAACACTGAAGAATATGGCCCGATACCTTTATAATGTTTGCTTTGGCAAATCAAAAACCCATCCAAAAAGTATATACAATTTCATATTTCACAATAATTTTTAAAAATTGTGCTTTATTTACATTTTAAGTTATAACGTATATCTAAAACATCATACTCTAACATAATTTGACTAGCTTTTTTTGTTTTTATTCAGTGATTTACATCAACGTGCTAATATAAAAATAATTACAAGTCACAATTAAAAGGTGCACTGTTTAAGGTGTGAACATGCCTTTCATCATAGCAAAACTTGATTTTCACTTGATTCTTTTGGAAATATGAGATCATTACAGGTATATGCTTCATTGTGCTCATGCAGTCAAACTCTAGATAATGGCTTTTTGCCAATATAATTTAAAATGTATGCTTTCAAAATATAAAAAAAATCTAATTACATGTTATTTCAAATGAATACCGCATATTTTATTTATAAAATTTGAAATACATTCTTTTCATCTAGATTTTAAAATACAGGTATTGTATCTAACCACTATACAAAATGCCCACTTAAGGCAAGGTCCTGAGAAAAGGTCTGGATAAACTTGACATCATTCATGAAAGGTCAACTTACCGAGAATACAGGGCCAGTTGGAGAAGTGAATGCTGGAATGAAGGAAACTCTATAAAATACCTGTATCCAGTGCATATCAGAAGTTTCCTAGTTCACAGGTAGCAATTAGAGTAGGGGAACAGTTTTTTCAAGTAGCCAGTATCCAACTATTTAGGGTTTCACAGAACTGCGTCACTGGGATGGAAACAGGAAATCAGTGCAGTTCAGGAATTAGAATGCATCCTATGGTGAATATTATCAAGCAGGTGAGCAATCCTCTGTATTAGCTGTAGCCTCTGCGCCATGTTCAAGGGTAGCTACAGCTATAATCCAGTTAGGAAACTATGAGAGCATGAATAACTGTGGGAAGGTATACAAGAAAAGTAAATAACACAGCTGAAAAACAAAGTGTTTTGGCTGCTGCTACCACCTGAAAATCTAAAAGGAAGCAGGGATCAAGAAGTATCAATAAATTATGAGTTTCTGGGACACATTCCATTCCCAGTTTGACTCCCAGACACTAGCATCACCTCCATCTTGGAGGTTTGATGCAGACAAGTTGGATAGAGTCCAGCGGAAGGTAACAAAAATGATTTGGGGACTAGGGCACATGACTTATGAGGAGAAGCTGAGGGAACTGGGCTTATTTATTGTGCAGAAGAGAAGACTAGGAGGAGCTTTAATAGCAGCCTTTAACTACCTGGAGGGTGGTTCCAATGAGCATGGAGCTAGACTCAGTGGTGACAGATGACAGAACAAGGAGCAATGGTCTTAACCTGCAGCAGGAAGTTTAGGTTGGATATTAAGAAAAATTTTTTCACTAGGAAGGTGGGAAAGCACCAGAACAGTTTACCCAGAGCTGGTGGAATCTCCATCCTTGGAGATTTTTTTAGGTCCAGGTTGACAAAGCCCTGGGTGGAATGATCTAGTTGGGGACAGCCCTGTTTTGAGCAGGGCGTTGGACTAGATTACCTCCTGAGGTCCCTTCCAACACAAATTTTCTATGATTCTATGATCTGGTATGACTTACATACTTAAATACATCATTCAAGATTTTTAATTTCTACCATATTCAAAAGAAACCTGATATGTGCCCACTACTAGAAGGAAGTTATGAATAAAAAAGAATAGCTCTGATTAGGCAAATGCTGACTTGAAAAAAGGAAATAAGGTTTTCTATAACGTTGAATGATATTAAAGTTGATTCTTAACAATTTTGTCAAAAATGTCACCCAAAACCCAGAAGGATTAAAGTCATAGAAGTACCATGACAAAGATTTGCTTTTTTGAAGCTGGAATTAACCGAAAAATTGGTGTCTTGCATTACCAATCTCCCCTAAAAACAGATGTAATTGTTCTCTTATTTGCCAAGGCATGACAGAGAGGTCCATCCTGCAACTCCCTTAATACCTCTAGAATGAAACAGAGAAGACATTTAGTTTCTCTCCCACAAAAGTGGAAATCCTAGTCCAAATTTGATCAGTATTTTTCTGTGAATTACGAATATCAGCAATATGATATTGACACATAGTCATTGTTACAGGTTTGTAAGGTGCCCCAGGGATATGGGCAGGCTGAGAGTGACCAAACAGCTGAAGGGTGGATTGAGGCCAGTGGTACCCAGGAGGGACCTACCATCTACTGAACAGAGTGAGGCTCACTCTAGGACTCTTGAGGCAGCCTCCCTTTCAACCCAATAAGTACATCAAGGCTTGGTGGGTGGGATAGAGGGGAGGGTTACCTAGAGGTGAGAAGGGGGGTAAGGGTTACAGGGCCATCAGAGGACATCACAGCTGCTCCTAGGATCTCAACTGGTTACAGTGTGGCATACAGCAGAAGTGGAAAGGGACAGACAGCACAGTAGTCAATAGGGCAGGACAGCTGATTAGGCAGGGAGCATAGGGCTGGATGAGACAGGGGAAAGGGACTGGAATGGTATTTGGGGAAGGTACAAGACTAGTTTGTTGCACGACTGCCAAAAAGATTGCCCCCTTACTGTGCTAGAAGGTCACAGCAAAAAATAAAGAAGAAAAATATGCCAGATCAGAACAGAGGCTAAAGGCACTTCAATATATATACAGAGAGAGAGACAGGGAGAGAGAGAATAGAATTTATTCAGATAAATTGAGACAAAATAGCACATCATTGTAATTTGATCTGAAATTTATCCAAACTGATTTAATTTGAACTTATCCAAGCACATTTGGGTACATTTCTACTGCATGAGACAAATCAGTTTGTAGGAAAATATTCCTATGCTCTTGATGCATATCATTAAAATGTGGAAGTAATCTCTAGGTTCCCTTCTGAAAAGAATCAGGCATAAGGATTCCTGTGTTTTTCTATAAGTGTTTTCTGAAATAGTTCAGTACACATTACTATGAAAAGCACTATATATAAAAACAATATTCACAAATGTAGCATAGCAAGTAAACCAATTAAAACCTTTTACTACAGTGAGTAATGTGTTGGTATTCCATGCAATCAAGATAAACTATACAGAGTACACGAAGGTGGTGTGTTTTTTTTTCTCCTATGTTTTTTTCCATATGAAGGAATTATTTAAACCATATTTTTACTGTAGCAATATCTCTTAGATTTACATAACCAAAAGAGCCATGAATCAAACACCTTCTGTTTTCATATAAACAAGGAAAAACTATTTGATTATATCCTGAAAACATTACACTTGGATATTATGAAAAGCAAATACCAGAAGGATAGCAGATTGGATTACAGAGACAAGGAAAAGAGTACTGGCAAATCTGGCAAATGACGTTGCTACTGTATTTAGTAGAAGGGATGGTATTACTATACATCACAGTACTAATTAGTTATATGCAGCAGTTGGATTTATTCATATATGGAAACAACATAAAGTTGATAAGATCATTTGATTCTTAAAGCAATGTTAAATCAACACTATTTAAATCACGCTACAGATGAATGTGATAAACTGGTGTACACAAACTTCTTGAGAAGCATGCTACTTGAGAAAAATTTGGCAAGATTTCTTCATGAAATCAAACAGGTTCCTGTTGTATTTGGCAATCAATACAAATCTCCTCTTCTCCTTGTACTCAACATCATATAAATATGTTCACTCAAGGATATTTATCAAGAGGATGTTTTAAAACAAATGTGATTTAATATGTCATCCAACCCGTAAACAGCATAACCCAAAGAACTGTGAAATTGTTTCCTTAAATAGGAATAGGACATAGGAAGTAGGCAGTAATAGGACATGGGAAATAGAGAGGATTTTTGTAGTAGTGAGAACATAATAATGTTAGAAGTGTCTCTTGATGGTTAGAAAAGCGGTATGCAGTGGGATTCAGCAAAGGTTTTTCCTGAGTCTGGTACTTAGTTTTTTTATCAATTACTTGGGCCAGGTATAACCATTACACATAAACTGGTATAAGTGATCAGAGCCAATCTACACCCCTAACCAAACAGAAGTTTAGCATACATAGACTGGTTTAAAATGGCATAACCTGGTCTAAGATAGTCCTGAATCAGTGTGGTATCAGACTTAAGCAATTTAAGTTAGACTGTGTGGCAGGGCACTAGGTGTGCCTGCCACTTTAAGGCCCTGGAGCTCGCAGCCTCCAGGTGCCTAATGGGGGCAGCCATTTTATGCTCAGGGCTGCCTATATAAACAAGGCAGTTTGGCTGCTGGAGGGTAGGAGCTTTAGGGCTGCTGAGTTTCATCTGGAAGTAAGGGAAGAGCTGTAGGAGATGGTAGGAGGCTCCTGGTCCTGGGTATGACTGGAACCTGCACCCTGCCGGGAGTGAGTGGCCTGGTGGGGCTCCCAGTGGC
>NW_017728886.1:193374379-193375885 GCF_001723895.1 Crocodylus porosus
GGTCCCGACTGGCCTGGAGGTGGGCCAGGGCTAGTGTGAGCCAAAGGTCCCAGTGAGGGGACCGCACCTGAAGGGGAACCAGTGGCAGAAAGAGAGACGGCTCGGTATGATGGTGGCAGAGTCTACCTGAAGGGAGGAACTCAGGTGGGTTCCTACAGCAGGATTCTGGGGCCCATCAAGGAGTACTGGCACATTTGAAAACATCATGATGTCATCTGCAAGGCTTGGGCTGCAGTGTAGGGGAGGAATGGAGCTGCAGATAGTGCCCTCTAGCAGTGGGGCAGTAAATGGGCAGCCTCCCACCTAATTGCATCTATTAATTAATCAATTAAGACCAAGGCATGGCGGGCGAGAAGGCAGGTGGTTAACCCAAGAACAGGTGGGTGGGCCGCAGTAGGCCCCCTGTTACAGACTGCTTTATTGAACTTCTGTACAAGATTCGTGACAGTGGAACTGAGTGTACACTTTCAGCTGCAAATGGCACCAAGCTGGTTGAGCAGTAGGCAATTTAAGAGGAGAGGATTAGGATTCAAAATGGCCTTCATGAGTCGGAAAAATGGTGTGAAATAGGATGACATTCAAAACTACTAAGTTTAGGAAAAACATGTACAATACTGTATGGGGAATGGCTGGTTAAGTTGCTGTACTGCAGCTTAGGGTCTTGGTGGATTACAAGCTGAATATAAATAAAGTGTAATAGTATTTTACCTTATTGATATATATTAATAGGGGAGTTGTATGGAAGTAATGGGAAGTGATTCTTTCACTGCTCACATAGAAGACTGCACCCAGCTTTGGGCATCACATTTTAAGAAAGATATGGGCAAACTGGAAAGAGTTGAGAAGAAAGCAACACAAATGTTTAATATCTTTGAACAAAGCATATGAAGAAAAGTTGGAAGAACTTCTATATTTCATTTTAGAGAAGAGAAAAATGAGGAGGGTTTGATAAGTCTTTCAATACAAAAAAGATTTTTTGCCATTGAGTTGTCCTCTGTGTCCACTGATGAAAGGCAAGACGTAACAGTTTTAAATTCCAATAGATAGCTGATTATTAAGAGAAAAGTACATACTCGAAGGGGTTACCAGCAGTTTTTAAGTACAGATTAGGTAAATATTTGTCTGGGTGGGATAGGTTTAGACAGAAATGACCTTGCGATGAGCAGGGGTTGTAGATGACCTCTTGAGGTCCCCTTCAGTTCTATTTTTCTGTTTTCCATATGAACCAAAGTAATGTTGAAGGTAAGAGAAAAGAAAGGAGACAGAATCAACAACTGTGAAACCCAAATTCTGTCATTCAGGTTCTGAAAAGGAGCTAGGTTCTTTAAATAGTGCATAAATCTAATGCAGTGATTCTCAACCTTGTTAAAACCCTGGCACCAGTCAAAAAAATACCAGTTCTTTACTTTCACACATGTTTTTAATGGGAAAATAATAGAGCTATTCTTCTATGGAGAGGTGGTGGAAGCTCAATCCTTGAAGGTTTTCAAAACCAAGCTAGACAAA
>NW_017728886.1:193379026-193393900 GCF_001723895.1 Crocodylus porosus
ATCTATTTGTAGTTTGAGTATTTAGAATCATACACATAGTATTATTTTAAAAATATGAATTATTTACATGTAGTTGTATAGTAATTTTAAAGTAAGGTATAATATGGTACGGTAAGGCCATCTATGTTTTTGGTGAGCTGTACAATCCTGTTTACTCAGTAAGATTGAATGAGTGTCCCTGAAAACAGGACTATGTCTAAATTGCTATATAAACATGAAAAAGTATATTCAACTGCTATTTAAAATGTCTTTATTACACAGTGGAAAAGAAATACTGTATTTCGTAATCCAACAGATTATTTTTCATTTCTCCTTCTTTCTCATTTTTGTCTGTGATGCTATGCCACACGGTCATATGTCCACTGCTTCCTCAAGTGCCATAGTGATTTTCTTCCAGGCTTCTGCTTATGCCTGGAATTAAGTGAAATTAGGCATTTTATGTTAAATTTCATAAACCTGGAAGAATACTGATTTTTTTTTGTGATGATATCAAACAAGGATAATCTGTGGATAATCTGACTATTTGTTGGCTGATTAGATTAGCATCTATCTTGGACAAAATAGCTGAAAAGGAGATTATTGATGAAGTATTAAAAGGTGTAGTATAATTAATGGCGGTCAACATGGTTTTATAGAAAATAGTTCTTATCAAGCAAACTTGATTTCATTCTTTATGAAAACAAATTTACTCTGTAGATATAACCTACAAAAATTTCTGAAGCATATGACTTAATACTGCTTGGCATGGTGATTAAAAAAATTAGCATTAGTGTATATTGGTAAGAGTATGTGTTAAATGGTTTGATATTTGGCTAAATAACAGGTCTCAAAGTAGTTGTCAATGGGGATTCATCATCAAATTGGGGTTAAATTTGGTTGTGTTCCTCAGGGATCCATACTGTACCAAAAACATCAAATAATAATAGGTTATGATCTCAAAGCATAAAATTGCTGCTGCTAAAATATGTGAATAACACAAAGACTGAGAAGTAAAGACAAGGAGAGGACAGTTATAACAGTCTGGATCTCTTGGTAATATCGGTCCATTCGAACAACTACTATTTTTATGCAGGCAAATGTAAAGTTACCGATCTTAGAAGGTAAGCCAGCCATCCCTGGAAGATCGTAATTCTGAAAGAAATTATGAGCAAAAACACATGAGGTTCCATAATAATTCTGTGGCAAAAATAGCTGTGACACTTGATAGCAGCAAATTGGAACAGAGGAATGATTTTATCTTCACACATGGCTTCTGTGAAAATGACTCTGGAATTCCCCTTCTGAAAACGAACAGAAAAAAATAGCCACAAAAATATTTGAAAGCTGGGGAAAAATAAATGTGTTACGGTAAATAGCTCAATATATGTAACTTATCAAAATAAAATTGAAAGACGGCTTCTTTACAGTGCAAAGTACTCTCTTGGGAAGAAAGTACTTGATACAAAAGGCTCTTTATTTTAGCAGAAAAAAATGGTAATTTAAAACCAGTTTCTGGAAGCCGAAGCTAGGCTCACTCAAATTAAATGTTAACATAAATGTGTAACAGTAAGGATGACTAGTGAGCTTCACTCTACCTCTTGGTAGAAGGTTGAATGCTTTTCTGAAATATCTGATTTTGTCAAACTCAAACTATGTTTTAATCGAAGACAAGTGACTGGGCTTAGTACAGGGTAACTGGATATAATGTCCCATACTATCCAGGAGGTCAGAGTAGATGATCTAACAGTGCCTTATGGTCCTAAATTTGATTAATCAAAGTTTCAGGACAAAGATGCTTATAATCTCTGTAAATTATCAAGGCCTCAATCATGATTGGAACATCTAGCTACTACTATAACAGTAATAACAACTGAAGTAAAAATGAAGAGACTTAGGCTTGGTATTGTTTCACTGATACAATGGGAATTCAGCAGATTCTGGGCACTTCAACAAGCACAAATTACTGTGCAGTACAGGTGCACGTCTATACATGCATGCCTGTGCTGTGCAGTAAATATGCTGACTTATGCTGACTTGAGTGTAAGTTTGATACCTGCATCATGTAGGTATCAAATTTACGCCTGATTAGTTACTGCATAGTAACACACATGTAGATGCCTTGCAGTGCAGTAACTCTGTATACGGACTGATTTGGGTCTAACTTTAGTCCCAAATCAATCTGCACACACCATTAATGCGCTTTAACACATGCACGTGTAGATGCTGGCCTATTCCTGCTTCCCACGCTGTAACTTATTGTGCAGTAAATTTTAAGCTGGTGTAAATGCACATGTAGACACATCCTGAGTGTTTATTGAACAAGGGTTTATGTGAAATTTTACCTACATAAATAAGGGCTTTAATTATACAGTTTTATTATTGTCAACATTTTCTCAAAAATAAAAAAAATAAAACATTTTTCTCTGAAACTTGCATAGATAGAATGATAACTCATATACTATGTGAAACAATAAGTAGTTAGGAAAAGTTTCAAATACATATTTTTTATTAGTTATTTCACACAGCACTTCCTTCTGAATCTGCAGTACTGGCAAACTTCTCTCAGTGACATTCCCCAGTCTGTTCTTAGACCAATTCTACCATCCTCAATGCCAACTCTCTTTCTGGGGCAGCAGTCTATCATAACCCTAGAAACTATTCTAATTTTGTGGGGCCAAAGGTAAACCACTAGTTTCCTCCCCCTGCAGTGAATTCAGAAGAGATGGAAAGAAAAGAAGTGTGGGAGATCCCTAGAAGGATTTCTTTTGGGTTTCCTGTTCCTGATCTAGTTCTTTCAGAAATCAATCAGCCCACTCTGCTGTGTTTCCTGCATGCTCCATCATAAAGGTACTATAGAAGGAGAGGTGTGGCTCATGGCTGCGTGCCATTGAGGGCAGACTTTCAATTTGCCCCAAAAGGCAGGTATGGCTATACCCCAAATATACTTGCATGTACTTAGATGAATTACATTCCTTTACTTGTATATATTTATAATTTATGTATATTTATATCCTGTTGATAGAAACCATTCATGAAAGAAAAATACCTTTTGATTAGATTTTTAAAGCAGGTAAAATATTACAAAATGTTCAAACATAAGCGACTGGAATTAGTTACAGATATCCTTATTTAGATACCTACATATGTGGTCTGGTTTTCCTAAGTACTGAAGATCCCTTGGTTTTTACAGAGGTCAAATTCAACTTCCATAGACTTTCATGAGAATTTTTCCAGTGAGCGTTTCATGCTCTACACTGCAGTGTGTTGAATACATTAAATAACATAGATATCTCAGAAATACTTCTCTGTGCTGTTTATTGCATGATGGATGCCTAAAATCCTGAGCTTGCAAAATTCCACATACCTTGACATCCCACAAGGCCTCTTTCTGTAGAAATCATTCAAAATATCAGGAAACACCATGAAAGTTTATGACGTTGATGATAATCATTAACAAATAATATTTAGTCATTGTCATTTGTCTGAGTCTTGTTTCCTCACAGGGAGGGGAAAATGACTTGGCCCACCAATTGCCATGCATTAATGATGGATACATTAGTATTACCATGCATTAATGATGCATACATTGGTATTACCATTCTCAATAGCTCATAGTCACACATTCACTTTATTTCCCACCTTCCAGAATTTCTTGCCTTACTTCTAAATGCTTTACGAAGATGGGTGTGGTTGCGTCTTCACTTTTCAGCTACTCCCCTTGCCTGTGTTCTTTTAAAATTGTTTAGTTCATAAGCATAGACAAGTTCATGCATGTGTGTTAGTTTCGGCACGTTTAACATTTATTAATTTAGATGCTTTCTGAGATTAAAATGAAAGAAGTTTGCCAGGGTAAGATACCTTTCAGTCCAATGAATTAATACCCTTTCTTGAAACCAGCTTTTGCTTCATTTCTCTTTCTCTCTCATTCTTTTGCTCTCCCTCTGTCTCTCTCTTTTTTTTTGGCGTGTGTTTGTGTATATTTTTAATTCTAAATTTTAAATCAGATTTTTTTTAAATCTACTCTAGTATAGTATTTTTACATGAATGACATAAATATACATTTACCTTTGCTGGATTATAGGCATCAGCAACACTCCTGTGTTCACAATCCCAGCAATTCTTGTGTCCCTCCCATGTGTTCATACTGAACACACAAACAGTTGAGTTTGTCCTTGGAATTTTGAATAATGTCATTGTAAGACTCTATCCAGATGCCCCACAACTACAGTATTCTTATGGCTCTGACTTTAAATCATTTGAAACAACTTTTTAAAGCAATAGCAGCAAAGGTCTTAGAGGAGAACACACTGGACTTGTCTACATGGGGGCCCTTTTAAGCACTATTTACCTAAAATTGCCATTTTTAAGGTACAATAAGAGTGTGTGTCCACATGTGCATGCCCTTAATGCACCTTTAAAAATGGTGAGTTTAGGCTAATCCCACCTAAATTTGATACCTGCTTAAAGTAAGTATCAAATTTAAGATGGCATAGCTAAATCACATTAGCCCATGTCTAGACAATTAGTGCACATTAATGCAGTATGCATCAATGGATACACACCGTGTTAAGGTGCATTAGTGTGTCTACACATGGGCTAACGAGACTTAGTGATGCCAGCCTAAAGTTAATGTGCCTTAACGCACATTAACATATCTACATGTAGACAAGCATCTAAATCTCCTTAATGCTCCTTAAACAAAGGCACACTAAATTTAGCTGCATGTAATTACATGTGTAAACACACCCACTTATACCACTTTTCCAGGTGAATCTGTGTGGCCACCTCATGGCACCTTGGAGAGTACTGGAGAATAATCATGGCCTTATACACTTACTTCTGCTCTTCATGTACCAGACCTAAAAATGAGGCAGTAAAGCCATCTTGGAAGTGACCCCTCTCCCCTCAAAGGCACTCTTAAGTTTGCTAGAGGCAGAGAGCTCACAAGTGCAGCAGGGAGACAAACCAAAGTTTATTTCCATACCTGATTTTAAGGTTTGGTGTGTGCAGGCCTAGAGCTTTCAAGGATGCTAGAAAAAGGTGTAGCATACCTTAAGACAAGGGTCAGCAACCTGCTGCACATGGGTTGAATCCAGCTCATGAAACCGTTGGATCCAGCCCATGGATATGGGGCTTTGATGTTTAGGAGTGCGAGGGTGCTCCTCCCATGCCATGGCAAGGGGCAGCAGCAACAGTGGGAGCTCCCCCTTTGCTGCAGGAAAGAGAAGCAGCAGTAGTGGCTGCCAGGTCCTAGCACAAGTCCACCCCTAACCTGACCTGAGTCATTCCAGCCCACAGCCTGAAAAGGCTGTCAGTGCTTCCCTAAGATAATATGCTAATGAGAAACCAGCTGGAGAGAACAAATGAAGTTTAGGTATGAATGGATAACCAGTAACCTACAGTTTGATACATTAAACCAGGGATGTCAAACATATGGTCTGCAGGCTGGATCAAAGCTGTGAAGCTGTATGATCTGGGCTATGGGTCACTGGACCCATCCCACACACTGACCCCAGGACTGTGCGCTGTATGTGGCACAGGGGCTGGACCTAGTACCACACACCTGCACACAGACAGGGGGCCAGCACAGAGCGCACATTGCATTTGGTGCCCCACGGGTCCAGTCCTGGCTAATGGCTCTGGAGCCAATCTGGATTGGGCTGTGCCAGAACTAGCACAAAGGACCAGTCTGGTAGGAGGCCACAATATGCGCCATACTAGCTCACTGTGCTGAGTGCAGCATGCCTGGCCTGTCCAGCCCTGCATGCTGTGTGCAGCACATGCCAGCCCCAGGGAACACACTACCTATGGCCTGCAGGCTCGACCTGGTGCTGCAGGGGATCTGGGGCACAGATCACATGCAGTGCCCCAGACCGACTCCCTCTGGTCCCTGTAGCGTTGGGTCTCGGCTGCACACCTTGAACTGCACATGCCCCATGCTGGCCCTGCATAGCAAATGCAGAGGTGATTGGTCCCAGTCTGGCCCACAGACCAGCCCATGACCCTCATCTATCCTGCAGGGCCAGCTTAGTTTGACACCTCTGCCTTAAACCATTCCTTTATATTAACAGGGGGAAAAAGAAAGAAGAATCTAAAGAATGTGGAAGAGAGACATTGTGCAATATTGCTACAGTGTTATTTATACATTTGTAATTAGCAATTCCTAAAGTTCAGTACCAAAGCATTTTACAGCTAAGGTATATTTTATCACACTTCTTCCTACAACGTGTTTCAAATTTCCACATGTGTAGTTGAATGGAATCCCATTTTGATTAAGCTTGTATAGCTTGAGAAGGCTAAAATTAAGGTTACATTGCTTGAGCTATATGAAATTGAATTGGCTCTTTATTTTATATGAAGATAAGGTCAATAAAATCAGCTGAGCCAGTGTTATAGGAGCTGAAATTGAAACTAGCTGTCAGTACCTATAAAAAGAGATGTAGTTCTTGCTAACACCTATACTAAATTAATTCATGAAAATTTGAAAATATCATTAAATATTTTAAAACGTGCATTCATTATAGAGTTTGTAATGTTTAATTTATTCCAATACTATTAAAATGAAATGGAGCTACAACAATTTATAGCAACTGAGATTCCGGTTGAATACTTTTAAATTGTCAGGTTATTTGATTGTTGACATTCCTCGCTTATATTTAACAGCATTTTCACATGTGCCGTCCTGATATCTGCAGTCTGTTTGTATTGTATGTTCTTCATCCAGAACTATTGGCAAGTTCCTTTTCCAGGTTTGCATCCTTCAGGAGACCACCATCCCTTCTAGGCTTGCATTACTGTGAGCCAAATTATGTTTATGGACCATGCAAAGATAGCATTTTCTGCAGAGCTAAGGTGTAATCAAGGGTATTCCTGCTGGAGCAGGGGGTCTGGGCACATACAGAATGGTATTGGAAAATGAGGGGGAAATCCAGGGAAGACTTAGAAAAGAGAAAGCAGGACTAGTAAAGACAGGAAGAATTGGAAGGAAAGTGAGGTAAGAAGTACGAAGAAGGAAAAAATGAGGAGGAAGGAAAAAAGCAACATCACAAGGAAGGATGAGGTAAAAACAGACAATAGTAAAATAAAATAATAAAAATAATCAAACTAGAGGAAGAAAAACAGAGTCAAAGGAAAGCAAAACTTATGGAGAATAGTTAGACTGGCAAACAGTCTTTCTTTTCAGTTTTAGAAATGAAATGCTACCTCCAAAAAAGACTTGCAGGGAAAGCCACAAGGTAGTGATTCATATAACTGAAGGCAAGAAGACTTAGGGGAGGAGGGAGTATGGAGTGGGGGGTATTTAAAGATTTTTTTTTTTAAAGTAGAAGAGCTGGCTGGATCCAGTGTGTGCTGTTCTTCTATTTCTATTTATGGTGTGTCCAGAAGCTGGGCGTGTTTGGATGACTGAGTGCTTAGCCCTTGGGGAGAAAGGAGTGCCTCACTTCACTCAATAGCCAACATCTCTTTGAGTTAAGAACTGGTTTTAACAGGCTGTGAGTAGAGGCTGTCTGTTCTTTGGAAGTGTTCTAACCAATGCAGGATATTTTGATCAGTGGGGGTTGTAAAACTGAGGGTCAAGCTGTAGTAAAGGCTGTAAATAAACACGTATTTCCCATTCCATAAATAAGAGGAAAAAAGAAAGGTAGTACTATTTTTGACATTGCTGAAAAGATTTCTACCGCTCGCTTTCAGTGTTTGCATAGCATAAACTCCTGGCACATTGGTGAGATAAAGTCAGGAGGCCTGATTCATTTTCTAGTTACACTGGTATAAACCTAGTGAGTTCAAAGAAGCTATTCATATTTTGCATCAGTACAGGCCTATGGATTCCAACCCTGGGTAAGAAGAAGAATAGTTAAGGTATTCAATAAGCAATATTCAGCATCCAAATGATGGCATTCTCCACCTAGATCTGATTTAGATTGCTGTAGCTTCCAACCTGATAGAAGAGAAATAGAGCCAAAGAAAATGAAATTAAATGAATGGAAATGATACAGCTTAAGAAAGAGACTTTCTGGTTTTTTCCATAGTCAGCAAATTAAAGTGCAGAAAATCTGGTGCATGCAGAAAATGCTGTGAAGTTTGATCAATAAAAAACCCTCCCGTCTTGCACATTATAATATAAAACTAATATATCTCATGATTTTGACTGATCTTCACATGAATATTTTCCTGTGCATGAGAGTCTTGAACTCTATGTAAACCTAATAAATAAGTCCCTTGGTGAATCTGCTGTCTTGAATTTACCAGAAACCTACAAAATTGTACTGGTCCATTATACAGTTCTACTCTGCCTCAAACCCTGAGTTTTATTACTAATAGATGTTTTCCTTCTTAAAACAACTGACATCTTGAAAAAAATATTATTATCCTTTATTCAGTCATCTTATAGGATTCCTGATGCAAACATATCCAACTGGTGTGCAGATGCTGTATACCACATTTCAGAATGTTGCATTAGTGGATACAGCTTATGATGAGTTCAGCGAAGCAAGCTCAGTCTTGCCATTTGGTGAGAAAGCTGAGCCTCACCCAACTCAAAGCATCCAGAGCAATTATATTTGAATGTGAGCAAGAATCCAAGCTAGAACAGCAAAATATTTGGCTTAGCTGAGAACAATCTATGTGTAGTTCTTTTAAAGAGACAATTAAATTTTTAACTTGGAAAGAGTGGAAGGGGGAGGTTGTTGAGCGCTTGCATGGCTGTGCAAAGAAGATAGAGGCATCACATATAATTTCGGTTCATATCTCTGTTGCCATTAGCCTCCCAGCTAGAACAAAAAGAACCAATAGACCTGGCCAATATCCAGGTAGATTCAAACAAATATAGGAATTTATAACAGGACCAATGACTTCAGTTTCCAGCAATCTCAGGCAACCATATTGTAAATATTAAGCCCAGAGGGTCTACAAGACTGGTTTTTTGCCCTCTGCCTCTGCCACACTGGAAGGTAATAGCATCCCCTGACACCTAGAAACAAATTTATACTCTTCAGTACAAAAAAACTAAAGGCCTCAAAATTAAGTGTATTGCCAGTGTCTTGTGCTCCTACAGTGGTATAAGGTTTGTTAGATAAAATATGCCAAGGTGGTCTTAGGAAATAGTCATGGCCACATTATGATGACCTGTTATGAGCTAATTAAAGCACCTCCAGAAGCCCTTGTAGCATGGAATTAAATGAATAAATGTAATGTCATTAAATACAACATAAATACAGTGCAACAAGTATTGTTAACATGATGAAAGCTACAAAGAAAAGAAGATGAATAGAGAAATCAGTGGCAGTGGCCAGATTGCCAGTGCCAGTGCCAGTGCCAGCACTGGACTGCCAGTGTCAGCTGCTGTTTTTATGCCTCTACAAAGTCAGCACCAGGGGCAGATGCCCTGCTCACCCTCCCTTGTTATGCTGGGCCGCCCTCTACATGTGCATGGCAGGAGGCACAATTGTGGGATCGCACATTAAAACCCATTGCACCTTATTGCCAATGCAGGGGGCGCCTTGCACCAGCAATTCCCATGCTCTCAGGGTGCATGAAGCCCCTGAGACTGGGGGATCACCCTAGTAGCAATCCTCCAGTCCCCAGGGTTTCCCACATTCCTGGGGTGGGGAAATCAACACAGCAGTGATCCTCTGGCCCCAGGAGTTTCATGCATCCCCAGGACAGGAGAATTGCCCCTGCAGTGATCCTCCTACCCTGGGGGTTGCTGGAAGGCACACTGTGAGCAGCCAGTGTCTGCAGCTTTGGAGCTGTGGGTTCCAGCAGCTGTGGGGTGTTACCAAGATCCTGAGCCCACACGTGCTGGACCTGGGAGTCCCCAGCAGTTTCAAGACTTGCCACCCTGGCTAGGCAATGGGTGCCTCTGAAGCTGGGAGCCCTATCAGCTGGCAGGGCTCCCAGCCATAGCAGAGATCCTGCTATACTTGCAAATTAAAGCTGTATAGCAAGCAGCTGTAAAGTTAGTACACATTTTTGAGGTCCAACTTTATAGCTGGCTGGAGCTTTTTATTGTGCGATAAGTCCTTTGTATGTGTAGCTAGTCTCCAGGTAATTGTGCAATACCTGTATTGTGTAGAGGAAGCCTGAGGGAAAGGAAACCTAACCTAAAAAGGGCCATCAAAACTACCTGTCCCATCCTTTCCTACTTGCACACCCAAACCACAAGAACCTTAGAACCTGTAGTTTAAACTTAAGTCTGTCACAAAAAGGCATGAAACTTACATACAGAAGCTTGAGCTATTGCCTGTTTCTCCCATCTGCTTCAGTATTTAACCTTCCCCTGACTATCTAGATGTTTAAATCTAGACCAGTGGTTTTCAACCTGTGGTCTGTGGACCCTTGGGGGTCCTTGGACTATGTCTAAGGAGTCATGAAAGATGACTGTGATCAGCCAAAAGTATGTGAATACCCACACTTAAAATTCAAAGGTGCCCACACCTCTGTTCAAAATTCCAAATGGGTCTGTACCTCTGTTCAACATTTTTTTAGGAGTCTGCAATGGAAAAATGTTGAAAGCCGCTGATCTAGACAGATTAGACATGGGCAATACAGTAAACTGAAGAAGCAGGATTTGTTTGAAAATATTGTTGGGGAACAGTATGGCTAGATATAAGGACAGCACAAGTTGCATATATCTACCATTCCTTCAACATCAAAATGCTGAACTGGTACTATTAGACACCAGATTGCCTGTTCAGAACTCTCATAATAAGCCACGCCTAGCATTTTTTTGCTCCAGGTAAAATTTTCCAAATCCCTTATTTAGTGAGGTTTCCTTGTATACAAAATGTAGAATGAGGGGCTCCCCCCACTCTCCCATGTTGATTGCGGGGGGGAGGTTTGTTGTCTAGTGGTATTCTTTAGCTTTATCATCCAATTGGAAGTTGTGGATATGGGCCCAGATAAATGAGGCACAGTGAAAGTTATTCATAAATTAAAAAGATAACTACTCATGTAATGGTCATCTTTCCTTCCTTCTTGTGTCTCTTGCTGTCATCCTAGTAGTAACAATGGTAGTACTCATAAATGGGAAAATAGTTTTGTTCTACAGCTAGCTACAACTAACACTCTACATAGTTGGCTTTGTACTTTGTTACAGTGTTGGAGATTCAGATCAAAGAGAGACTGATGTTTCTTTCCTTTCTTACAAGTTTTTAAAACAATTAATGCTCCCTTTTATATGTCCATTGTAGTAATAAAAAAATTACTATACATGTAAGATAAGCTGTGGCCCACTTAATTGCATGTGTGAAATCACATATACTCCCTCTGATTATGCTGCCTTTATGCTTCCCAGATTTGGGCCTGCATTTCTGGTCTTTTCTGCTATCAGATGGAACAATCCCATACACTGGTACAGGCTGGGGACCCACTGGTTAAGTAGCAGCTCTGCAGAATAGAACTTGGGGGTTACAGTGGACACTTAGTAAGCTGAATATGAGCTAACAGTGTGCCCTTATTGCAAAGAAAGCTAACAGCATATTGGGCTGTATTAACAGGAGTGTTGCCAGTAGATCAAGGGAAGTGATTCTTCCCCTCTATTCAGCACCTGTGAGACCACATCTGGAGTACTGTGTCCTGTTTTGGGGCTCCCACTACAGAAGGAATGTGGACAAATTGAGAATCCAGCAGAGAGAAATGAAAACAGTTAGGGGGCTGGGGCACATGACTTATGAGGACAGACTGAGGGAACTGGGCTTATTTTAGTCTGGAGAAGAGAAGACTGAGAGGGGATTTAATAGCAACCTTCATCTACCTGAAGTGGGGTTTGAACGAGGATGGAGCTAGACTGTTCTGTTTTTTTCAGTGGTGGCAGATGACAGAAGAAGGAGCAATGGTCTCAAGTTGTATCAAGGGAAGTTTATCACTAGAAATGGCTCAATGTCTTGCTGGGAGAAAGTATCACATGGGGTTTCCTAGGGACCTGTCCTGGGTTTGATACTGTTTAACATATTTTTTAATGATCTGGATGATTAGATTGAGTGCATTCTTAGCAAATTTGTGGATGACACCGAGTTGGATGGAGCTGCAGACACTCTGAAAAGTAGAGCTAGGATACAGAATGACTTGTATATACTGGACAAATGTCCAAAATCATCAGATGAAATGCAACAAAGACAACTATAAAATCCTGCACTTGGGACAGAATAATTGCATCCAAAAATACAGATTGGGGAATAATTCGCTGGCTACAGTACTATAAGGAAGGACTTGGAGGTTACAGTGAACTAGATTCTGAATATGAGCCAACAGTGTGGTATTTTTACGAAGAAAAAACTACAGTATACTAGATTATATCAATAGGAGTTTCACTTGCTATTCAAGGGAGGTGATTCTTCTGTTCTATTTAGAACTGGGAAGACTTCACTTGGAATACTGTGCCCAGTTTTGGGCCCCACACTTCAAGAAAGATGTGGTCAGATTAGAAAGAGTCCAGCAGAACCTAAAAAAATAATTAGAGGCCTGGGAAACATGACTTATGAGAAAAGACTGAAAGAACTAGAACCCAGGGGGGCTTTGAAGACAGAACCTGGGGGGAAGGGTGGTAACAATGTTAACATACTTGAAGTTAATTAAAAAGATTACTTGGATAGCTATTTTCTTGGTTGTAAGGAACAGGGCTAGAAGCATTAGAAGCAATGGAAGCAACTGCAGCCAAGGAAATTCAGGTTGGAGGTTAGAAATAACTTTTTGACAATGAAGGTGGTCAACCATTGGAACAGGTAACAGGTTACCTAGAGAAATTGTGGAATGCCCATCACTGAAAATGGTCAAGAGTGGGTTAGACAGACACTTGACTGGGATGATTTAGTCAGGAATGATTCCACCCTGTGTAGAGAGGCTGGACCAAATGACCTTATGATGCCCCTTAGCCCTACTTTCTTATAAACTTATGAATGCACAGGCCACAAAACTCTCGCTCCCAAAAATAACAAACCAAAACCTTTGGGCTCATCATTCTACTTTCCAAACACCATGAAACCTTCAAACCCCCAAATTCCACCCCTCTCCCCCTGCAGCCACAGAGCCCTCAAGCACTACCAGCTACCTAAACAGAACCCCCTCTCACCACATTTTCTACCCTGGAGTTCCAACCTTCCATACCCCTAACTGCTACAGAGTGGTCCCCAACTTTCACCACATAGCCCTCTGGCCCCAATATTCTACCTCCACACCAGGTAGAATACCAGGGATCAATTGGGTCCCAACATTCCACACCAGCAGCCCCCAAGGAAACCTTGGGCCCCAACATTGCAACCCCATAACCATCACATAACCTTCAGGTTAAACATTTGGCTCCCACTGTAATGATAAAAGTTATCATTTAAAGATACTGTCTAATTTAGAAGAGTTGAGAATCAGGAGATAGTCCACCAGTTAGACGGTAGCTATTAGATAGAGACCAAGGTTCTGCAGAGATTGCCTACAGCTCCACAATAAAGCTAATTGTTTAATTCTTCTCATTTACGTATGTCTATATCTGTTGAACCCAGTAATCACTACACCCACAACCAATGGGGAAGCCTCAGGCCTAAACATTTCACCTATCAACTAGCAGGCATATCTCTCGTCAGTGCTATAGCAATGAAGTTTAGCACCCAGGGCAAAGCCCACAGTGGCAGCCTCCCCTCACCCCATGCACAAATCAAGAGGGCACAGCCCCCTCCACCATAGTTGCTCAGGAGTGCATGCAGTGGCAGGAGCCACCCTTCCTCTGTCCTGATGTCCCCCAGACAGGCTGCTCGCAGCTCTGTTCCATACCCCATCCCAACTGGGCAGCACCTGTTGGCATCCTTTCACTTCAGCACCCAGGGTGGTTGCCCCACTTGCTGCCCCTGCCTTCCCCCCACCCCTTGCTACAGCACACTGGGTCTCTTCCACTGACCTCTTACCCTTCTGTGGCCTGGAAGGAGATCAGGAGCTGTCTGAAAATCTGTCTTGGTGGGGAATAAGCCAAGAGTTTCTTTTCTTTTTGTGGACCTTGCTTTCATTCCTCTGATGAGAGTTTGATATAAATGACAATCAGAAATATGCACATACACAAGTATATGCATTTGCCTCTAGGGTGATGCCAACCTCCTCCTCAAGGGTTTGTGCAGGCAATGAAACAACTTGTAACATACTGCTTGCATTACTGGTGAATGGATAGGTGGTTACTGATAAAAGTTAACAGGCAAGGATATAGCCAGACCTTTTATTGTTCACGCCCCAGAGTATAAGAACACTTAGGCCAGTGAATATCCAGGTAACTGCAGGAGCACAATATACCTATGATGGAGGAGACTCAAAAAGGGAGTGGAGATTTTTCACTGGAGTGTGCCAGTGCTCCAGGAGGAGTTAAAACCCAGAAGTTCCTGAGTTTGAGGGTCTTGTCTTTCCACACAGAGTCCAACTGATCACCACATTTGGGGTGAGGAAGGAATTTTACCCCATTGTTAGATTGGTATAAACTGCAGGATGGGGGTTGCCTTCCTCTGTAGTAGAAGGCATGGTCCTCCTCCTTGTATCTCTTGAGTGTATTTTAATAACTCTTCTAGTGGAAAAGCACTGACAGCCCTCACCTGCCTGCTTTACTGGTGGCAGGTTAAGGTGTTTTTGCTGTTTTTAATAATGTTGGTTGTGCAGTTTTAGGAATAGGTTGGACAAATACTTGTTTGGGTTGATTTAACCCAACTGTGGGACTGTGGTGTTGACACCCACACAGTCAATTGGGTTGCCAACTGGCTGGAGGCCGCACCCAGAGAGTGGTGGTGGATGGGTCGTCTTCAGCCTGGAGTGATGTGGGCAGTGGGGTTCCGCACGGCTCCGTCCTCAGGCCCACACTGTTCAACATCTTCATCAGTGACTTGGACGAGGGGGTAAAAAGCACCCTGTTCAAATTTGCTGATGACACTA
>NW_017728886.1:193394470-193410838 GCF_001723895.1 Crocodylus porosus
GTTAGATATCAGGAGGCACTACTTCACGGTCAGGGCGGCTAGGATCTGGAACCAGCTTCCAAGAGAAGTGGTGCAGGCTCCTACCCTGGGGGTCTTTAAGAGGAGGTTAGATGAACATCTTGCTGGGGTTGTTTGACCCCAGTACTCTTTCCTGCCATGGCAGGGGGTTGGACTAGATGGTCTACTCAGGTCCCTTCTGACCCTAGAAACTATGAAGCTATGAAACTATGAAACTATTTAGATAGGGATGACCCTGCCATGAGCCTGTCCCTTGCAGCCCTACTTTTCTATGATGTTATGATTCCAAGACCTGCCTTGCTTCCAATGATACAGTTAAAGAATTGATGTACTAGTATTTTACCATATGTGTGTATGTATTGATCACACCCACATTTTACATATGTGTGTTTGTATCTATATACATATGTCTCTGTGTGTGTGCATTTCAGAGGTGAATTAAGTTCTCTCTGTGTATTGCTTACATAGTTTGGATATACTTTTAAAGTGTGATATGGCATTCAAGAGAAGAGATACGGTATAGAATCTGTTTTTCCATGATTTACTATTAAGATCCTAATGAAAATCTGATGATAAAGGTCACATTAGAGGCAGTTTCTTATTTCAGTTTGCTTCTTATTTTTTAATATCGCTCTACAGATAGACCACAAATCATGAAGTAGTAGAAGTAGCTTTTGGTGAGAATTCTCTTAGATTTAATGTAGCAGTAATGCAAATCTTTGAGGTAATACATAATACCACTTCTCTTTTCTTCTGTGGGCTTGAGCTTGTAGATCTTCAGTGAGTACTTTTTCTAACCCTTTTAACAACATATTTTCCTGGTGCCATACAGTTGAGCCAAGGGGAACTACTATTACCCTCTGCCTATCTCCTCTGGGCCTGGAAACATTCCAGGAGGAGTCAATGTGACTATATCATAACACTTGGGGATAAAGCAGTGGATATTTCTTCTCTTTTCTAATGGATGCCTTATTCTTCTACACTGAAAACCATTTGTAAGTTTTACTGATAAAAGAATAGAACATTATAAGAACGGGGGCACACCTACATGTGCAATTAATAGTATTTGGCTTTACTGCACAGTACATTAATTTACCACGTAGATGGTGATGCTTTACTGCATAGTTGATTACTACTCAGTAATGCATCTCATGTAGACATGGCCCAGATGTCCCAACCCTAGTATTTATCTTTCAGTTACACAAATTCTAACTCTGGAAAGAATATTAGACAAATAAAATGGATTAAAAAGTCATTCCTTCTCTTTAACGCACAACTATTATGATTTTCTTTTGCTTGAAATTTTACAGGTCCTTCCTAAACTAAACTCCTGTTTTGGATAAAAAGGATGAAAGAACATAAAGATGTTTTAAAATACTACCTTTCCAGTCAATAACATTTAAACAAAATATTAAACGGGCATTATTCTCAACCTGGCTAACATCAGGAACATTAACATCAGGAATCCTAATAGGATTATGTCCATTTGTAATAACTCTCATCTCATGTAATCAACACATAGCCATTTTAATAAGCCCCATGCTGTAAGGCATGTCACCAACCAACAAGTTTCTGTGTGAAATCTCAAAATGTTGCAAACATTGGCTCAGCATTAGTAACAGTGGGAATTTTGGGAAAAAAAGATAGCCAAGCCTTTAAACTTTGAAGTTAACACTTCATTGAGATTCATGGGATAAGTGAAAGATGACATTGTACATGTTGCACTGAAGTTATAGAGAAAGTTTTTGATGACTCCGCTTGTGACTGGCATAGCAGCTTGTTCCCTTATAAAGATACCTTTGTACCATATTGCATGAATGGTTAGAAATGAAGGCCTAATTCCATCTGGCCCCTGCACACAGGCACCTGGAAGACTGTACCTACATTGACATTCAAAAGCCCAATATGAGAGCAATGTCTAAATTCAGAGTGTTCAGGGTTTATTCCTGTCTAGTGGTTCTTGGTGCCAAAGCAGACAAAAAGGGAGCAGAGTGTGCATGTTTGTTTATGTGTTTCCAATTACATCCATGAATGTAAGGAGCTATAAAGGGTAGAGGGGAGGTGAATTGTTTCTTTCTGAAATAATCTTCCCAGAACTCCTCTTAAGCTGGTACAACTTCTCATTTTTTGATATGAGCTGTTCATGCCCTCCATGATGTGCCTGTGAATCTAATTTTGTGACATGCAGTGTTTCCATTTCTTTTTTTTCCCTTTTTAAGAAAAAAACTGACATAAAAGGAGGACAGTCTAAGAACAAGACTAATTTTAGGTTAAAACATTTTGATGAATGTTTTAGCCCTGTAAGTCATTGGGTAATCGTCCTCCTTCACTTTGTGGAGGTCATCTACCTGTGTGCATAATCTTCATCCAGATGAGCTGAACTCTGCTCCCTTAAGGGCTGTCTCCAGTCTGTTCTCTCTGAAGTTAATTGGTGCACCCTTTGAAGTCAGTAGAAATGTTGCCATAATCTTCAGTGGGAACAGGACCCAGGCATTTCTTCTTAGTGACGTAAGATTTGATGCCTCCTTCCCCTGGGAACTAAAGATGCCACATCTGCAGACCTCCAATATCAGCACAGCACATAATTTTTTTTGTGAAGCACATATTTTGATGTATGACTTACAGCTTCATAAAGCTATTTATTAATTACATTGCAATAATCAAATGTGAAAGATTGTTACCCTAAAGTAAAACAAAGTAATATTATAGGTACAATGCCATTATAACCACACTCATCAGTTCAAAAAAGCCACATGAATTGAATGAATGAACAGGTGCTGAACCACACCTTTGTATCTATGATAAATCTTTACATGACTCACTTGTTCTTGCAACTGAAAATTATTCATGATTGGGAGTAACTTCTATGTAAAAGCTTACGTGGTTTCACCTTTCTGCAAGACCAGATTTGAAAATAATGATGCTCAGTAATATATAAATGGCAGAAATATTATCATCTTATATCTTAAAATTCATGAGGAACTATCTTCTGCTGTTCTCACTTTTAAAATTTTCTTTAATATTGATTCACTTATGATGTTATCTTATTAAAATTATTTTCAGTATTCATACTTTCTTTGTTTTCCTATTGAGTTTCAACATGAGTGGTTTATTAGCAGCTCAGAAAAACTCTGTGTCTTTTGACTTTTTTGTAAGATAAGACACATCCATATTAAAGATAGGAAAACAGCAACAAAAGGTTTCGAGGTTTAAATCCATGTTTGGATAAACATCAATAACATAATTCAAACCTGAAAAATAACAATTCAGATTCATAACATTATGTTTGTTTGTTTGTTTGTTTTTTCAAATGCCATCATTTCTGGATTTCAGGTAGGCAGGAAAACTAAGAAGTGCTGTATTCTCAGGTTTTGAATCTTGTTCTAAAAATCATCACATCTGTCATTGTAGTCCACAGTAGGTCAGTCAATTGCCTATCCAGCTTATGATCATGTTGGTGAAATCATGACTTCCAGTTCTGCAAGATTTGGTTCATCTCTCCTGTAAATGAGACAGAGATGGATCAATAGTGAATCAAATACAAACTAGTATTTTGCAGCTTATCTTATCACTTGTCCAGGCTTTGATCAGCATTAATTTAAGGCAATAATTTCCATCCATAATAAGCATTCATCATCATCATCATCAAGCCAATTTGCAAAGGGACATTTTAACAGGAAATGTTGAAGTTAAACAATACTATGTCTTGATTCATGAGTAGCATATACCTCTATTTTGCAGACCCAGATTCTGTGGTGGAGGTCAGGAAATAAAGGATACAGACATACCAGCAACATGCCAGGAGTTAAATGGAGGTATAGTATACCAGGGGTTATACTTTAGCCCCTGTATGGTCACTGTTCAGTAGGCACACTGTTACACCAGGGCATGTGGAAGCTAAACCACTGCAGGCTAGCTCTCTATAAAAGAGGTTTGTTAGCATAATATAGTTACTTGTTTGGGATATTTACATATGTAAAAAATGCTTTTGTTATTGATCATTGGATTTCAACAGTATCAGGACTATAACTGTGACTGAAACAAAATCACTTGAATATACAACTTCTGCATCCTATGTGACTGCTTTTCCTCTCAAAGATGGGCATCTAGGTGACTGTTTTTCCTTGGGAAGAAATATGTCACTTTTCCAAAGTCACGATGGCCAACTTTGAACTCTTTTCATGGAAATATTTGCTTTTCAGAGTCTGAGATGAATGACCCATCAATTCCCGTCAGCTACTGCTTCTGTGGCAATGAATGTACACCAAGCTCCTGTGCTCATTTGTTACCAAAGAGATCAGTAGAGAAATCCTTCAGTCCACTCATCATCAGTAAGGAGTAGGAAGAAATGTCATTTCTAGGGTGAATGCTGATATAGGTTACCCTTTGATGTGCTGAGTATAATGAAACAAAAGTCCCACTTCGACTCTCGATTAGCTTATGCCCCTGCCCCTTACATCTCAGCACTTTCTTATCACTGAATAGTCAGTCTTCATAGGCAAGGTCAGCTCCCAGATGACTGCACTGGAAAGCACAGTTGAGTAGGGAGAAAGCAACCAACAGGGAATATTTAGAAAATCTTGACATATACAAGTCCATGGGGCTGGATATTCTAGGGTGCTGAGGGAATTGGCTGATGTGATTGCAGAGCCACTGGCCATCCTCTTTGAAAACTCATGGTGACCGGGAGACGTCCCAGACGACTGGAAAAGGGAAAACCTAGTGTCCATATTTAAGAAAGGGAAAAAGGAAGATCCAGAGAACTACAGACCAGTCAGCCTTACCTCACTCCCTGGAAAAATCAAGGAGCAGGTCCTCAAGGAATCCATTTCAAGGTATTTGGAAGAGAAGAATGTGATTAGAAACAGTCAGCATGGGCAAGTCATGCCTGACCAACTTGATTGTCTTCTATGATGAGATGACTGGCTCTGTGGATGTGGGAAGAGAAGCAGATGTGGTACATCTTGATTTTTATCAAGGCTTTTGATACAGTCTCCCATAACATTCTCACAGGCAAGCTAAGGAAGTACAGGCTGGATGAATGGACTGTAAGGTGGATAGAAAACTGGTTGCAGCATCAGGCTCAGAGGGTAGTAATCAATGGCTCAATGTCTAGTGGCAGCTGATATCAAATGGAGTGCCCCAGGGTGTCAGTCCTGGGGCCAGTTTTGTTCAATATCTTCATCAATGACTTGGATGTTGGCATATAGTGTACATTCAGCAAGTTTGAAGATGACACCAAGCTGGTGGAGTAGTAGATAAACTGGAGCGTAGGGCAGGGATCAGAATGACCTATACAAATTGGAGGATTGGGCCAAAAAAGAAAACCTCATAAGGTTCAATAAGGACAAGTGCAAAGTCCCACACTTAGGACAGAAGAATCCCATGCACCAGTACAGCCTGGGGACTGACTGGCTGGACAGTAGCTCTGCATAAAAGGACCTGGGGGTTACAGTGGACAATAAGTTAAATATGAGCCAGTGGTGTGTCCTTGTTGCCAGGAAGGCTAACAGCATACTGGGATGCATTGGTAGGAGTTACCACCAGATGAAGAAAAGTGACTCTCCCCCTTATTCAGCACTGGTGAGGCCACATCTGGAGTATTATGTCCAGTTTGCCCCCGCCCCCCAACTACAGAAAGGATGTGGACCAATTGGAGAGAGTCTAGTGGACAACAACCAAAATGGTGAGGGGTCTGAGGCTCATAACTTCTGAGGAAAGGCTGAGGCAACTGCACTTATTTAGTCTGGAGAAGAGAATATTGAAAGGCGATTTTAATAGCAGCCTTCAACTACCTGAAGGGTGGTTCCAAAGGAGATGGAGCTAGACTGTTCTCACTGATGGCAAATGACAGAACAAGGAGCAGTGGTCTCAAGCTTCAGTGAGGGAAGTTTAGCTTAGATATTAGGAAAAAGTTTCTCATTAGGAGGCTGGTAAAATACTGAAACAGGTTACCCAGAGGAGGTTGTGGAATTTCCATCCTTGGAGATTTTTAAGACTCACCTAGACAAAGCTTTGGCTGGGATGATCTAATTGAGGATGGTCCTACTTTCAACAGGGGGTTAGACTAGATGACCTCCTGGGGTCCCTTCTGGTCCAAATTTTCTATGATTCAACCTGAAACTGCAGCCTGCTCTTCCCTCAAGAATAAATCCTCAGTATCTAGTGTCTCTGGTACCACACTAACTGATCTCTCCATGGTACAGATACTTCCCAAGCTGTCTTTCTTAACATTCAGTTTCTCCTTCCTGCTGCACGCTCTTTCTGTCATTCCTCAGCTGTCATTCTACCGCCTGCTCAGGTTGTAGGTGGGTTGTGAGAGTCCCCTGGGACTGCAGACAGAGAATCTCTCCTTTGGCAAAAGTAAATTCATTTTGTCTCTTCCCTTTTGAACGCTGTGTGGAGGTGGATCCTCACTCATATACCATACTTTTCCTCTTTTGCATCCTACTAGTTTAATACAAAATCCAGGGATTGCTTATGTAAATACCAATCTCCAGGATGCACAGGGAACATTTATCCTGGTTTCTACTCCTATAGCCCCATATCTGTCACCTTTGCAATATAAGGTTTTACTCGTATTTAACTTCTTGGAGTTTGCAACCTAATAGGAGATTTCATTCCCTCTCCTCCAGAGTTAGAATTCCCACTTCTACAACACTGTAAGTCCATTTTAGAGGGTCAGTAGGCATAGTCTTACAGTGTGCACTGTCAGGAATATGACAAGAAAGAACAATACCAGCAGAAGATTGAAAACCAATTGATTCCAATAGTGCTATCTTCAGATCTCCCACACCCTAGTAACCACTGACAGGGTTACCAACTCCTCCTTTGTCCATATTTTGTGGGAAACCTCAAGTGTTAGGTATGCTTTTAGCATGTTTGACAGGTTGGGGTCTTCAGGTGGTGCAACACCAAGTTTATGACTAAGAATAGATCTTAGGTGAGACAGTTGCTGAGCAGCTTGGCACTTTCAAGATTAAGGTGCCCAAAAGCAGAACAGTGGGCACCTAGTAAAGTGTAATTTCAGCAATAGATTTTAGTCATAATCAGGATTAGGCAGTAGGGGTATGCAAAATGGGCTATATTCAATTTGGATTCGGCCTGAATAGGGGACAGTGATTCAATTAATTTATTCAGATCACTGTCCTGATTCAATTCAGCCAAGTATGAATCTGAAGATTTGATGCTGATTCAGAGAATCAGCGATTCCGCCATAGACACGGCTTTAAATGTTTTTTCTACATACCTCAAGGTACCAGTCACAGTTCGTGAACGCTGTGATGCTGGGGCAGATGGAGCATCCCACAGGAGTGCCGGGAGGGGGGCCCCCACATGCTCAGCGGCGAACCCGGAAGTGCTCAGCGGCGAACTTCCGTGTCAGCTGCTGAGTGTGCAGAGGACCCCCACCCCGCGCCCTCCCCCAACTCAGTGATTACCTGTGGGGCGACCCCAGGAGCCCCCTCCAGACCCAGGAGGCACCAGTTCCTGAGCCGGGGGGTGGGAAGGGTCCCCTGTGCGCTACTTTGTGTACCCAGAAGTGGACTAGAAGTGCTTCTGGCCCACTTCCAGGTCCACTGCTGAGCATACTGGGTGTCCCCCCCGCCCCCTCCAAGCTCCTGTGGGATGCTCCATCTGTCCCAGCATCTCAGCATTCACAAGCCACCTGGTACCCCCACGGTATGTAGAAAAAACATTTAAAGCTGTGTCTATGTCAGAATCATCAAATCTCTCCGAATCGATTCGGAGTGTTCTGATTCTGATTTGGAAAGATGAAAGGATCTCCTGATTCAATTCAGATTTGTAGATTCAACCACTGAATAGGGCTAAATCAAATCAGTGACCAAAGCTTTGCACAGCCCTATTAAGCAGCAACTGACTGGTGGGTCTTGAAGATTGCCGTTATGATTTTGTGGGGATTTTGAGCACTGAGTTATTTTTGGTATGTCTTATCGACATCACAACCTACTTAAGAAGACCTGGCACAGCTCTGTGCAAAGGTACTTGGAATCAGGTATGTTTATCCACTACTTGGCTGTGAAAGTATAACATCGAGACTGTCTTCTCCTTACTAACATGGAAGGACCCCCTTAATGTTTGCAATGGAGTACCATTTTCTGCAATTCTCCCTATCTAATTTTTTTCTAAACACTACACTCCAATAAGGAACTCGTAGACCACCAACATACTCGAGGACCCTGATTTCTCCACTCCTTACAAGAACTTAATCTGCACACACATTCTGCAGAGCTCAGAACAGCCCATCTATCATACATGGCATTTTGACCCTTGCTTAAAATCCAGCTGATGATAGATAACACAAGAGCCATGCGTTACATCAACAGCAATAGTCATGTCTACCAAGGATCCATAGAAGGGGAACATTTACCATTAAATCATACCAGTCACTCTTTTGACTTGCAAAATGTTGAGTGACCTAGCTCAGCAGACAATTCTTAAACAGCCATAAATAATCTGAAATGTATATTTCATAGGTGGAGATGCCCCAAAACAAAACCTATTTGACACAAATCAGAGCATCAAATGTCATACTTTCTGCCTTGGAAAGAGCTGGAGCTGAGGCTGCCTGTCAGATGCTTTCCTCATCTCACTGGACACTGGGTGTCATGTATCCCACCAATCAGTCCCATTAATATCAAGAATCCTGAGGAACCTCCAACAAGATTCTGCCTCAGTGGCAATACTATCAGCTTTTCTGCACAGTTCTGGTATTTGGCACTGACCAGCCAAAGCTCAATATAATATTAACTGTTTAAAGGAATTGCCTTGTGAAACCCCAGCATCCTGCTTTTTGTGTCACCAGTGTATCACCAGAGTCTCTTTAGTAATCTTAAGAGTATTGAAGGAATTCAGGCACTTTTACCTGTCCACTTTATGGGGTTTTGTATGAAGACATGGTGGCTTTTAGGTCTTGGACTAAGTTTCTGACTTCCATTATTTCCACCTTTTACTTATTTAATTCATCACCCCAGACTCTCAAACCAGAAGGAAGCTACACTACACACCTTTAATGTGGTTCAGTTTTTTTACCTGGAAAAAGGGAATGACTTCAAAAGCAATCATAGATTTTTTTTTGCAACCTTTTATGTGCACACAGAGTGAAATTTGTATGTATAACATCCCTCAAAGATGGACAGTTACTATAAATTCCCAGCACCTTTAGGTATCAAAATACTATTACAGTGGCAGAACTTCATCTTAATTTTTGTTTTGGCCTAGGAGAGCCACCATCTTATTTCATGTCTGGGAATATATACTTGTTTAAATAAGAAAAAAATGGCCCTTACGTAACCTGTCTCCAAGAAAAGTACACCTCTGGTACACAGGAATCAAAACTCATGGAAGAGGTGATATCTAGTTGGTCTAATAAAAGATATTTGCAAACATATAACTTATAACAAGATGACAGGAAGACTTTCTTTTGTAAGTCTTGCCTTGTATAAATGCCCAAACCCCTACATTGTTTCACTAACACAAGGGATAAGAAGATGTGTTTTCCAATTCTGATGGATCTAGTGACTCTCAAAGCAGCTGGAAGATATTATTTCATTTAAAATGCTAAAAAAGAGTTATTTCTAAAGATGTCCATGAAATAATGCACTCTTTTGGCCTTCTTCCCCCTATTCTATTACTGCTTTCATCAGCTGAGCTCACAGTATTAGTTCTAGACATGATGGGTATTGAGACATGATTTTATCCCATAAAGGATGTCTCATGGTTAGCCTGTGACATAGATGCAAATTCTCTTTGTTGCTTCTTTGTCATTATGGAGGTGTGGATAACAATTCCATAGATTAGGCTGTGTTGAAATTTGCACTCGAAGCAAGATTAGTATCTCTTCTCACTTTAATTATGGAATTCATTCTCAGTTTTAAAAAAGCTAACTCTTCATGTGACCATTTTTAAGGGGAAGATAAAAACGGTGTACAAGAATTTTAATATCTTTTTCTGAAAGATCACTATTGTATTTGTGAGGACAATTATTTTAGCTAAAACCAAAGTCCAGATGAAAACAGGTATGCATATATTGTTATGGCATCCCAAATGAGATTTTTTTCAAATTTTGCTTTAATATAGAAATAATTCTTCCCGCAATCATATATCATAGAAATCATAGAAAAATTTGGGTTGGAAGGAGGTTGTCTAGTCCAGCCGCCTGCTCAAAGCAGAACCATCCCCAAGTAAATCATCCCAGCCAAGGCTTTGTCTAACCGGGTCTTTAAAAATTCCAAGGATGGAGAGTCCACAACCTCTCTGGGTAACCGGTCCCTGTGCTTTTTTACCCTACCCATGAGATGGTTTTTCCTACTATCTAACCCAGCAGTTCCCAATCTGTGGTATGGGCGCTACCAGTGATACGCAGACAACCTGTCAGTGGTACATGTTAACAGATTTATTATCATTACTTTATGTGACAAAACTTGCTGGTGATATAATTTTAAATTGATGGTGAACAATTTGTCAGAGTTTGGGAGCTGCTGATCTAACCTAAACTTCCCTTGTTGCAACTTGAGACCGTTGCTCTTTGTTCTGTTACCTGCTACCACAGAGAACAGACAACTGTTCAGGTAGTTGAAGGCTGCTATTAAATCCCCCTCTGACTTGTTTTCTACAGACAAAATAAAGCCCATGGAAATCTCAAAATCTTCCAACTTGTCTCTTTGCCTCACTAGTTGTATCTCTGTCCCCATTCCTACTCTGCCTCTCCCTTGGTTCCTACCCATTTTCAACTTCTCGTCCTAGCTGCTCCTACATGTCCTCATTTAATACAATCCCACACCTATGTCCCTTTCCAGTTAGCTCTTCTTGAAGGTCCTTATCCTCCTCAGTTTGATGCCTACTTTGATTGGAACCAGACTCCCCTCTAGTGAGTCTCAGAAGATGAGCCAGAAAAATGAGCTACTTCTTTAACAGAGTTAGGTCTCTCTCCACCTTAGGCCACTTTGACAGAAACTTTCTACCTCTCTGTTCCCACATTGTATCTGTTGTTAATAGAAGCTAGGAAATGGTTGGAAGGACAAGGAGAATTTGCAAAAGGGCAGCATATTTTCATATAGCATCTTCAGAACAGAGGCAATTTCTTTTTGTCAGAGAGCAGCCCAGACTGACAGATTTTAACATGCCTGTGGAAACAGATACCTGCTGTGGAGAATTAGGATGCCCTAATTTTTCACATTCAGACACAAAACCTTAATTCCAACCGCAGTTAGATTAAGTTAGATTCCTTATGCAAATGCATATAGAGGTATCTATAAAAATAATTTGTACATGAGAAACTATGGGATTAAAATTAAGGCTGGCTGCCTTAATAATATTATGAGGAGTTGCTTGTGTGCTTTTTGGAGGAAGGAGCATATCGGTTTCCTTCAGTGATAGCTTATTTTTATTAGCTGTGTGAAATAGCAAATGAGCAACTTTAAGTCTAATTTGATTTGTGTGTCCATGTGTGCGTGTGTGTGTGCACACACTTGCGTGTGGTACATAGAAATGCAAGAAGTTCCTGAGTTTCTGCTTTTCTTGTTTCTTTGTCAATGACAGAGTGATGTATTAACTTTGCTAATTACTCTTCTATTATGGGCTTGTAAGGAACTCCTCTGGCTCTCAAAGGACAAACCCTGATTTGATACAGATATATGAGGATAGTTTGAAGTCATTTTGTCATAACTAAGGCGTATGCTGCCAGTACAGCCATGCCCACTCCTCCTGGTATTGTGTTCGAGGCCCCATTTCTGCCAGGTCCACAGCTTTTATGCTTTGCTGCTGACCTTTGTAATGATGCTCTTAGTACTTTGCTTACAGGAACAGGATGTGCTTGTAGCTTGACAACATAAGGGCTACTTGCTTTTTTTTCTTCATTTCCAGGTCCCAAACCCAAATTACAGGCTTTCCCTTTTCAGCTTGCTTGGTGGGTGGTGGGTGCAGGGGGGTTGGTATTTTTTGTTTGTTTTGGGGGGGGGGTTACTTGGGACATGAAAGCTGTTACTTAAAAGCTATGCAAATAATGCTAAGAATTTGTGTACTTAACCCTAACAGAAATGTAAAATGTCAGATGCGCATATTCCTGTAAAATGGTTCCACAGACTGTAGTGCAACGTCTTCATAAAGCACTGAATATGTGCCTTTAAGCAATCTCTGAAATATATTATATTGTGATATGCAGGATTTGTCATTCTGAATTGTTTTTTTTTTCTTGAATGCCAGATTATTAAAAATAATCCCTTGTAATTATTAGATGAAAATATAATTATTCACAACAATAACAAATATGGGTCCAAGCAAGCATGATCTATAAATTTTGTTAATCAAGATTTCTGTTTATTTCCTTTGCATTTTTCATAAATCGTTTCCATGCCATTTTCATTTGGGCTGCTTTGGAAATAGCATTGCTAAGATATAAATTCTAACAGGTTTCTACTTTCCTCCATTCCTATTGAATATAACTCAATAGTGGGTGCTTTTCACATGGATTAAATTTAATATCTACATTCAGTTATAATTTTTCATTACTTTTATTTTTTAGTTTATCTGGTTTGCAGTTTCTAATAGCAGGAGTAACATATTAGCATTCAAAGGAAAGCATTTGCAAGTGCACTTGATGAACCAGCATACTATGAAGTACTATTTCTCCTCTACTTGAGCTGTAAATGATTGCCATAATTTTAATGGGAAATTTGTATGCACCTCAAAGATTTGTGTGCTTCTGACTGCTTTCATTTCTGTCATGTGTGCACCCAGCAAGGTTTACAGAAAACTGAAAATTGCATATTTCTTTCCATTTAAGTTTTTTTCTTAAGTTCAACTTTCTTTTTACATTTCTTTACCTCCTTTGAGAGTGTTAGAAAATAGTCAGAAAACTACATTCACTAATTAAATGAATATGCTGGCTGACACAAACCAAAAAAAATGCAGTCACATTGTAAATTCTTGCTATATATATATATATATATATATATATATATATATATGTGCTATTTCTCACATTGCTCAACTCTTGGCAATGACCTGCTTGAGACATTATCTGTTGTCTCAACAAGTATCCTAGATTATCTACAACAAAATCAAAACACATTGGTATATGTATGATTTTAATCAGGAAAATAATAGAACTATACTTTTCATATAGGCTTGATTGTTGTAGCAGAACAGGTAGTAAAACAAATCATACTAAATGAAAACAATAATAAGACATATAGAAAAATAGGAAACTTTAACACTGTATATTGAAACACAAAAAATGGTTTATTAAATGATCTATTAGCTAACACCAGTGTAAATGTTTAGGACAAAATCTGGCTGGTGTCATGTGTAATTTGTGGGCTTGCTGGCACATGTCTAGCAGCAGGAAGTTTGCCACACCTACCTGCCTCCTTTGAAAAATGAAAGAGTTGTTCAACAGGCTGTCTATGACAAAAACCATAAAGGATGAAAAAGTGCATGGGCAAAGATAAAATGGGAGTAAGCCATATGTAATATGATCATGTTCTTTAAACTGGCATTAACCAGCAATCGCAGCATTCACAAAGATTGATCTAACTCCAAGTAGGGACTGTAAAATTTATGAAGATGGCTAGTACAAACGTAAATACAGCTATACATATTGGGTTTAAGTTCTATGTTTGTAACGGCTGTGTTAGAATCTAGGTATATATTATAGAAGTATTTTAGGGAGGGGAGAGAGGAAGAAATGTGCAGTTCTTAGAGTTGGGCCTACAGGGTATGAATACAACTGGTTTTCCATTAAAACAAATGCACTTTCAGAGCATAATTGTACATTCCTTACTGAGTCAGTACAAATTTCAGGATCAGAAACTAATTTCCTAACACTTAATCTTAGCTAAAATGAAAGCATAATAAGTTGTTCCTATACTTCATAAATTATATGGAAATTTCTTATAGCAGTCCTGATACCACCCTCTTCCAGTTCTGTGAAGTTCATTTTCCGGTCACAACTTCCAAATAAATGTTCAGAATTAAGTGTTATTTTTAGACAACTGATTTCAAGAAGTTTTAGACAACATAACTTTTACTCGGAACAATTCCTCTCTACCTATGTATGGAGTGATCTTCTGTCTTTCTTTAAATCACTTCCCTTTTCCACCATCTTTTTCAATTAGGTTTTTATTAATGACATCTTCTGACTCTCTGTACCTACTGTCCTGTATAATCCTTAAATTCATATCATTTTTATCCAAAATTGATTGTAATTTCTTTTAGGCTAGAGTGCACATATTGTGGCACTAGATATGTAGTTAATAATAATTAAAATGCTAAATTAATAGATATATATAAAACACTTTTTTAATGTATTCATTCAAAGACTTTTCATTCAAAGACTTCTGATAATCTTCTTTATCAGTAAAAAGTAAATACAATTATTTGGGACACAGAGGATAGTTAAATGTTGCTTTCTTTTATTAGATGCAATAACTAATATTGCTCCCACAGAAGCACTTGATGTTATTCTCATTAAACAAATATAAGCCTCAAGTTATAAATTGACTGCTCAAATAATAGTGCGTTATGACAAAATTAAGCCATCCAATTTATACTGGAATTCAAACTTTCCCTCTGCTTGAAAAGATTTAGCGGAAACAGTTCAGTTTTGTCCTATCTCTTAAAAAGAAAAGGGCCCAAGTTTGCTTTCATAGATCTGGTTATATATCAGTGAAATGCCATTAATTTTAATGTTGATTTCTACCATTTTAAATTTGAGATTAAGCCAAATAAAATTTAATGCAATATATTTTTAATTTTTAATGACCCATTTATTTTTACATGAATCATCATTTTTCAGAAAGGTATTTACAACCAGTCATGTTTCCATTTTGTCTGAATTTACTAGAGCAAAATGCTTCTTGAGCTTGAATCTGACTTTACTTAATGCTGCCTTGAATTACTGGTTCCAGTAAAACTAATGCAATGTATAAAATTGGGTATTAAATTAGAATTGGGCGAGTTACACTGTTTTAAACCATTGTCATTCTATTGATTTCAGTGATGTTAGTACTCATTTACACTATGAGGAGAAGAAGGGAAATTGACCCCGTTAGCTTCAGATGAGATTTTCTCTGGAAATCACGTCAGAATGTAGCTCAAATAGTAACTGTACAAAATACAATCCAGAAAGATTAAATTAGATTCAGCAGATATATATGTGACCAGAAAGATGGCCAAATTGTGCACTTGTGTTTATGAGATTTAATAATTGATTTCAGTAGAATTTTACCCACTAGCCCCAGCAGAATCTGGACTACGGTCTGTGCTTCTTTGTGAACAATGCTTCAATCAGATGACACTATTAATGCCAAAGCTTTGACTACAGGTAGTCCAACAGGGTTTTTTATTACTTACATATACCCCACCCACAACTGTACCTTTCTAAAAAGCCAGCATTTGTGAATAGCATTTATTCAGCATTTTCACATGATTATTGTGCCAATTAAAATGGGCTTGGTACTGAGTTTACAAGTTAATTTAAATACTCCTAGCTTGGATAAAGAATTGCCATAAGGCAGGGTGGAGCAAGCTCTTAGTTTGTATTATATGTCACAGCTGCTTTAGGTAAGACGCCATGACTCGCTAGTTAGCTGGCATGCTGTTGATTGAAGTATTCATTTGGTATCTTCTGTCTTTCCTACTCTCAGAATTACAGGTAGAGGCAACAGAATCACTATTGTAATAGAAACTTGACTTCGGCATGTGTTTTAGCAAGTGTTTGAATCTGTCCATTTAACATTGTCTTTTTTCTTTTGCTGTCTTATTTGGACATGTAATGATATTACACTTTCAGAAATATTATTTTCCCCCAGTAAGTCAAAAACACAGCAGAAACTGCTTGAGAATATTGTATATGGTTTATTCTTTTTAAGGACAAAACAGCATATAGAAATTAATGAGTCAAGAAAATATTAGTATTATTATTGTTGTTATTATATTATTATTATTATTGTAACATGCCCTTGTCATGCATGAGAGCGCACTTCTGGTAGGTATTCTACAAACACAGGACAAGAGACAGTTTCACTAGAGGAAAATATTTCCCCTGAATTAGTTTAGGAGGAAATGTTTGTAAAAAAAATATGCGGGTCAGATTTTAGGCAATTTTAGTGTGCACTTTTCATGTAAAATCCATACTTCACTTGTGGAAACAAACTGTTGAGTGTGTGAGCAAATGGCCTTGTACAGTCATTCAGTTTCTTTTGAAAGTTGCTGCTCTCAGGAGAAACCATGAAGGTACAGATGGTTTCATAGTTTCATAGTTTCTAGGGTCGGAAGGGACCTGAGCAGATCATTCAGTCCGACCCCCTGCCATGGCAGGAAAGAGTACTG
>NW_017728886.1:193412048-193415708 GCF_001723895.1 Crocodylus porosus
CTACTTAGGAAGACGGAGGCAAAGAAATCATTAACCATGTTAGCTTTGTCATCTGGTGTGACGACCAAATTTCCCAACGTGTCCTGCAGGGGCCCCACATTACCCAGAACCTTCTTTTTACCCCCTATGTATTTAAAGAAGGACTTCTTATTGTCCTTACTCTGGGAAGCTAGCCTTAATTCCATCTCCGCCTTGGCCTTCCTGACTGCCCCCCTACATCTCCAATGGTCAGTCTTTCTCTTCCAGAGTAAAAATGGCTGGGCCAGAAGAAACATAACTTAGGAACAACCAGGGTTAAATTACACTCAGGAGAAGTTCTCTTGGGATAGCAAATTTCTATACATGCTGAATGCATTTTCTTTCTTACTTGTATATGCTATTACTCAGTTTGTGAACACAATTGAAATAACTGTAAATACAAATTAGGTGTTTGTAGGACTGTGCAAAAAGGCTGTGTCTTGTTTCAATTTTGGATTCAGCCATTTTGTAGGACAGTGATTCATTTCAGTGTTTCAGATCACTGCTCTGTTTTGACCTGGCTGAATCTGTTCTGGAATTTCAATGCTGTTTCGGAGATTCGGATAGCCCGGGAAAAGGCAGGCACAGCTGGGCAGCTGCAGGTTCTCCTGTGACTCCTCTGGCTGTGCCTGCCTCTCCCTGGGTGGGGAGAGCCACAGGAGAACTCCCCATGGCTGTCCTACCTGACCCCATCCCCCGCCCATCCAGCCCCAGCCTAGTCCTGGCATTTAAAAAAAAAAAAGCCCTGCACTCACTGGCTCTGGCAGCAGTGATCAGAGCCTCTGAGGGCTCATGGCAGAAATCCCCATGCATTGTGGAGCAGTGGGGGGCAGCAGAGATCACCCCCCATACTTGGTATCCCCACGGCACCTGCCCAATGGCGCTGGTGCAGCGTGGCTCAGCAAAGCACCACGCACTGTCTGTGAGCTGGGTTGGCTCCAGTCGTCAGCTGGAGCCCAGCATTGCTCAGCCCCAGTGGCCCCAGCTCCCAGACAGCATGCAGTGCCCTGCCGAGCCACGCTGTACCCTTGCAGGTCCCAAGCAGGGCGGCGATCTCTGCTGCCCCCCACTGCCCTGCACTGCACAAGGGGGTGCTACTAGAGCCAGTGAGTGTGGGATTTGCTTGTTTTTTTGTATTCCTAGATTGCTGGGGCTGGGGAGGGGGAGGGGGTATTTGGGGAGTGGGGATTGCATCAGGGGGGCTCTGCTAGGAGGCCCCAGAGTCCCCACAGCTCCTGCTGCAGCTGGTGAGGGTGGGCCTTTTTTTTTTAATGTGCTGGGAGGCTGGGACCTGGTGGGGGATGGGGCCAGGCAGGGCAGTCATGGGGGCTTCCCATCTGTGTGCAGCATAGGCTGTGCCAAGCAGACTTGGGTGCTGGCGCTGGCCCCAGCTGGCAGTGGCAGCATGCTGTCATCTCACATGCAGATCTGGGGGCCACGGCCCCTGGGAGGGTTACAGGGTTGTGCCAGACTCCTCCCAGGCAGGCACAGGCCCCCATAGCTGCATGCAGGATGACAGCAGGCTGTTGTCCATCTCCCAGAGCACTGGGATTAGAAGGGACCTCAGGGGCAGATAGCAGAAGCTGGCCAGCTACAGATGTCAATATCAGAGAAGTCCTTCCTCCCCTCTTCCTCCTTCCTCCTAGTTTCTTAATGTTTTGGAGGCCTGAAAGCCTGGATCCAAAACATTTCCAAAATGTTTCAGAGCGTTCCATTTTCTTTTGGATTCAGTGTTTTAAGTGCAAAAACAGGCAAAACACCTCCAAAATGAAACAGCTGCTGAAATTTTGCACAGCCCTAGTTGTTTGCAACTGTGCACGTAACCAGTCTGAAATCTGCTCTGGTATTAATCACAAGGTCAGTCAGGAGAGCTTGAACCTATTAGATGACACCTCTTAAGGTTGGGGTGTCTTGCATATTATATTACTTTGTAATGCCATGTAATAAGTTCCCTCGTAGAGATACTTAATTATGCCTCCATTCAGGTTACAGACACTATCTCCATGAGAGAAGGTTTTACAACTTCAACTTTAAGCTTTTAAGTTTTATGTATTATTCTATGAGCAGGTATGAGGTAATTAGAGATGTTCGTTTGAAGTCCGCCCAAAAGTAAGAGAGTGGCACCTTGGAGACTAACTAATGTAGAGAAGCATAAGTGTTTGTAAGCAGCAGCATATCCCTTAGATCACAAATCATCTTAAATATCCTCATGAAAGTGTACACAGTAGCTGTAGAGATCTTTGACGCTTATATATTTATTGCTTTCATGTAAATGAGATGTACATAAAAAATTAAAAACTGTAACATGAATCAGAAAAATGTTGTAAAAAAATCATACACACAAAACATATGATGAATCTTAAGAACAAAGTTTACATTTAATTAATTCCAGGGATTAATTCTGTCTAAAAATATCATGTGTTCATTACACGGATGTCAAATATCCAGCCCACTGGTCTACTGGTAGGCCAAGCAATGTGGGGCATGACTAGTGGTGGGTATGGCCTACAACAGAATCCAGAGACAAGGCCATCAGTAGGAGTAGGGCAAGCAGGACTGTGCTGACATATCCCCACTCTCCTTGCAGCCACATGGCTCACCCCACTTGCACTTGATGGGCATAATAAGTTGCCACCTGGCTCATGGCTGCTTGTCCTGCTGCTACTACAACCGCAGTGACTGCTGCTGTGGTTACTACTGCCACCCCATAGTGACCACTGCCACCACCACGTTTGCCACCAGGGATTCATTTCACGAGGAACTCCACGGCCTGGATCTAAGCAAGGGCACACAGTGAGTTGCACCCCCAAGGATAATAATGCATTAGGAAGTTTAACTACATCTTATATCTGTATTCTAAAAAGGAGTCATCCAACCAAACCATATTCCCTACTTCCTCATTAAAATAGGCTGGTGATACCTAAAGTTAATAAAAAAGATCTTTTTACTCATTAGCTCTGTTTTATAGATGTCAGATAAAGATATATTTAAAGTGTTAATCTTCTCTGAAAAGTAACTGTTAAATAGTGTTTTAGGGCTCATGTTTGACTTTTAGAAGAAACACACAGCTATAAAGAACTCAATAAGTCAAGGAATTGAGTCCTTTTCTATTGCAGGCAACCACATCATGTCACCTCCTTTATACATTTATCAAGCTCCATCTTAAAACTAATTAGATTTTTGTTTTGTTGCTGCTGTTTTTATTAGAAGGCTGCTCCATAAACTAACATCTCTGAAAGCTAGAAACCTTCTAATTCTTGGCCTAAATTTATTCTTGAACTTGTTTTCATGCTGGTGGCTCACTGTTCTCCCTGATGTATTTATAGAGCACAATCAAATTCACTTTCTGTGGTTTGTTAGCCTAAGCAACTCAAAATACACACCAGTGCTCAAGTACTCCCAGTTTCCAAATACTGTTCAGTAGCACTGGAGCATGCATTATTGGCTTTGTTATTTATCTTTCCTATACACACAATCTAGACTGTGAAATTAATGCTGCATTTTTCCCTTCATGTAGTTACAGTTATTTAGGACAATGTGTATCCTTAATGACATCTGGGTAAACTGGGTCTATTACAACCTTAGTAACACTGTTCAACATCTTCATCAGTGACTTGGACGAGGGGGTAAAAAGCACCCTGT
>NW_017728886.1:193416475-193436609 GCF_001723895.1 Crocodylus porosus
CGGACTAGATGATCTACTCAGGTCCCTTCCGACCCTAGAAACTATGAAACTATGACACTTGTGAAGACTGATTGCTAACATCAAGTATGCAGAGATGTAACTCGTTGGGCACTGGCTCCGTCCACTCCAGGACTGCACTACCCATTGCACCCATGCCAGCCAGTCTGGGACTGTGATACATGCAGTGCCCATCCTGGCCAGTCCAGCACTTCATCATACACGGTGCCTAGTCCAGGACCTATGCTGTGTTCAGGGTGGGTCTTAGACTGGCCAGAGTAGGCACCAGTGCATCCTGTGCACCCTGTACCAGCTCTATATAGATACTGCGTGTATTGCAATATCCCAGACCTTTCAAAATGGGCACCACGTGCACTGGATTTGGCATACAGGAGTGAAGGGGATCTGTGGGCCAGGCCTGGGGCATTCATCTGGCCCATAGGGCCAGTTGAGCTTGACATCCCCAGTCTAAAGAATTCTCTCTTCATCTTTAAAAATGCCCTTTTAAACCTGACATAGCAACTTGATGTCATAGCTACACATACATTTTCCTGTCCTGTCACCAACTTTTAACAACAGTCCAGTGCTTGTAGAAAACTGGCTTATTTTGAACCATTCTTTTTCATTCCTGCTTGTATTTCATTACATCCCCCTGTTAAACCAAATATCCAATTCATACAGTAACAATTTGCTGTATGAGCGATCTGATCATTGTGAACTAGAGGCTGCTTATGAAAAAAAGAACTAAAAGTGCTTGAACTCTGTTAGACCTGCTAGGTAAATAGAGTTGATATAAAGCGTTCAGGTCTCAATCTAGGAGCAACAGATTAATAAAATTCTACCCTGGGAGAAGATGTTGACACTTGAGTGAAAGGACTCAAAATAGAGGCAGTGAGGATAGCCCTATAATTTTGAAACCCATTTTTGTCATTTACAGTGTGATATAAACTCTGGAAATTCAATGAGCCATTTACTCTAATGTGTTTCAGATTAGGCCCTGAAACAGGCAGATATGAGAAGAAACATGTTAAATAAGGAGATCCTTTCACACATAAGAGCAGAACTTGGTTTATAGGACAAAAAATATTAAGCATCTCATTTCAAGCCTCCAAAAATGTATACATATTTCATTCAAAATATTTAAGTTTTCATGTTTTATGTAGGGAAATTAAACCAGTGATAAAATGAGATGCTATTCACATTGCTAAAATGCTTTTAATTAAGAATAGGAAGCCCTATCTAGACTTTATAATCTTCTTTGTCGAGTTTGTTCAAATCCAGTTTCTGCCCTATAGTCATACCAATTTGCTGTATGAAAGCCACTCTTGTGAGTGGGAGGTAATCTCTATACACTACAATAAACTCTAAAGAATTGTAGGAACCCTAGGAAAGTAGGGCTGAAAAATTATCTAATCCAGCCCCCTGTTCAAGGCAGGATCCACTAAAACATCCCAGCTAAGTGTCTGTCCAACCTGCTCTTGACAATACCCAAGAACGGAGATTCCACAGTTTCTCTGGTTAGCCTCTTCCAAAGCTTGAACACCGTCATAGTCAAAAAGTTTCCCCTAATTTCCAACCTAAATTTGCCCTGCTGCAGCTTCAGGACACGCCTCCTGGTCCTGTCCTCTACGGACAAAGAGAAAAGTCCATCTCCATTCTCTCTCTCTAATCGCCCTTCAAGTATTTAAAAACTTTTACCAAAGCTCTACTCCATCTTCTCTTCTCCAAAATAGATAACCCTAGTTCTTTTAGCCTTTCCTAATAAGTCTTGCTTCCCAGGCCCCTAATCATTTTTGCTGCTCTATACTGAAATTCTTGCAATCTATCCTCATTCTTCTTGAAATGTGTGGCCCAACACTAGACCCAAGGTGTAGACAGAAGTGCAGCTCCCAGAAGTTTTCTGCAAAGTGTTCTGAGTTACAGCGTTACCCAAGACCCAAAAGAAGTTCACTGTTGGTTCCAGGGGGAAGGGAATCCAGCTGTGGCTGGGAGCCTAGAGCCAGATTCCCACAGCAACAGCCACAGCTCTTTGCCAGTGCTTTCTGTCTTAACAGTGGGAGGGGGGTCAGGCAGCAGATGGCACTCGTTCTTGGGGCTCCTCAGCTAGTGCTGAAGGGTGGGGTAAGTGAATTGGAGCGGCCCCTCACACCTCGAAAAAATCCCAGACTGAAGTCCCTCTGCTCCCTTTCCCCATTCCCATTCTGAAAACAGTGACAGGTTTGGAGCTCCATACACAGAAGTTTCAGAAGACGTTCCACTTTGAAATGTCTTCATCTGATACCTCATGCAAATAAGGCTCAGATTGTCATCTGATCCTCCATTTTTAAGCTGTCTGGAGCCGGGATACATCTGTGCTGAAATTGCTTCTCCCAGACCCCTGCTCCCTGGCTACAGTACGAACACAGCTTGCAGCCAGAGAGGAAATACACTGGGCCTGGGCTGGGAAAGGGGGAGGGTGGAGGCAGGTGCCCATGCCACCGTTGTTTCTGTCGGGTCCCCTGCTCTGCAAATGCAGTGCAAGCACAGATTCCACTGGGGAAGAAACTGTGCCAGTGCTGGGGAGCTAGAAGCTGCTCCCATGTTGCTTGCTCCTGCATCTCCCCAGCCGTGCCTCCCCTGGTACATAACCTGCCTGGTGCAGCTCTCCTCTGAAAGCTGTGCTCTCACTTCAGCCTTGAAGAGTAGGGAAGAGAGGTCAGAGAGAAGTGGCAATGGCACAGGCACAGATTCCATCTCTCTGGTCCTGGCATAGCTCCTCACTACTCAACCTCAGTACAGGCCCAGGCCCTACAGCTCCATGAGCCAGATCCAGTGGATGCACAGTTTGGACTTGGCCTGCATACCATCTGTTGCTGACTCCTATGTTAATATAAGCCAATATGCTGTTGGTTGCTTTTTCAGATTGATTTTTTTTTTTTAACAGAAGCCCAGATTGATTTGAGGTTAATCAAAAACTGAATGTATGTTTTTGTGACCAAAATTACTTCCATGTGGAGGGTCTGAAAACAGGGAAATAATTTTAAAAGACACTCAGGGTAGTTAGGCATTCATCTCTGTGAAGTCACTTGAACTTCTACTGGCAGTACAGACTCAGAATAAATGTTTATACTTTTCAAATATGCACATGTAGGTGACCATTCTGTATGCCTCGCAGAGGTGCCCTCTCAGTCCTGGGCTGCTCTTTGGATTGCACCACTAGGAAACTTTGATAGTCGTCAACCCCCATATAAATGCCTGCATTCTCCTGGAGCTGCCCTGCAATTTGCATCACTGCTTACAATCTCACAGCTCTGCCCGCTGTGGCCCTGTCTCTCATCACAGCCTCACCTCTGGAACAGTCCTGTTTGGAGGCTTTAAATTTGGTCTTGGAAAGCAATCTTATATTGACCTTCCTTGATATCTGCACCAGAGTAATTCTTCCCCTGACTGGATGCAGTCACTTCTTTGTGGCTTTTATTTAGAGTGAAGCAGGGGTGTCAAAGATGCTCTCCATGAAGCCATGTCACCCAGCCTGTAGGACTTCTGGAAGGGCTAGGATTTGAGGGGGTAAGGTAAGCTAGGGTAGGATAATAAAGACAATGTTGTACTGTTGCAGAATGGAGCCAAAACAGAAATACCATCTCAGTACTATCTTTGACAGTAGCCTCTGCAATAATCAGTATAGCAGTTCATGTCAATTTTTTTCCACAAGTTTTTTTCTTAGAAATATATAATAATAAATAGCCTGCATTTTCCTGTCAAACTTTATTTCCCAAAGCATGAAAGATAAATATTGGTTCCTTTTTTTCTCTATATTTTCATAGGATAATGCTATCTCTTCTTCTTTTCCTCTAATACATCTCAAAGCTTGCCTAAGTGTGTCATTGCTCTTTATTAAGTAAACAGTGCCACTATTTTTTAAAGCCAATTTTCTCCTTTTGCAGTAGCCTTTTTAGAAATATGTGCTATATGGAGAATTCTCTTTCAAGGTTTCAGCATTGGCCACCAATAAGACCAGGATACTGGATTATATGAGCTTGTTTTCTCTAAAATGGCAGTTCTTATGTTTTTACATTCAGGTTGTTAAGAAGGGGTTTAAGTAACATGGTGCACCTCAAAATGTCATTTCTCCCATCAAAAGACTCTTTGAATAAAAGCAGCAAAGTTTAACAATGACAATGCCTAAGTCAATATTATTACTAGGTTCCCCACAGCAGTTACCTTTTTTAATTAACATGCTAGATAAGATAAATGATATGTACCAACTAAATATTAAAATAAAATCCAAATAACTCTGACTTTGGAACACCATCTGATGTTTGCAGCCATCTTATAAAGGGCTGAGGCAAAACATTTAATCTGAACCTCACAAAATGTTGGAGTCTTCTAAATCTTGATACAAATCTGAATTTCCCTGACTTTTCTTCCTTCCCCAATTCAAAAGCACCATGCCATTGAATAGTATGACATCTTGATTACTCATTGATTCTCTGAATTCCAAATGACATCTTTTCTTCAGGCAGCTTTTGTTTAAAGTACATGATTAAAAGTAAATTCTATAATGTCTTTTGTTGTCCTTGGTCTATAGTTACATCATGTATAAGAACTCACTCATCGTATTTTTCATTTGATGATTTAAATTAAAATACTACCTCTAATGGTCTTCACAGTCCAGTCTAGACATTCAATACTAATGCACACTGTGTTGTGGTTTATAATAGCTTTTTAACTATTATTATTTATTCCCTATTATTACTTTACCTATAATTATTTACCTACTGCTTCTCCAGCACAAATGGCAAAGTGTTTATTTTCAAAACAAGAGACATGCACACTTTTACAAAGTTGCCATATCATTATTTTTATAATATCAAATAAATATGGATATAGTTAAAAGCATTTGGAGCGTTTCCCTCAATGGGAGCTGGAGCTAGTGCTTTTTCTGATAGCAGGGCCTGCAGCATGGTGTTTGTTCCACATCATTAGTAACACTATTCTGTGTGAGTATATAGCCTGATTTTTCAGAAAAGCTACAGAAAGCCCATATGAGCTGCAGAATATCTGCTCACTTAGATATCAGATTCTTAAGGAAGTTCCTAATATATTTCTCTGTCATCTAGGAAGTGAAATATTCATGAAGTAGAACTAGATTCAGCATGCTGTGTTGCGATCTGTAACCTGGTGTCTATAGTATATGTGAATAAGTATCAATCACAAATGGAGGTTTCTATACACAGGAAGACAACTTTATTCTTTGAGTTATTCAGATGAAATATCCTATCTGCATGGCCACGTCCATTTTTTTTAAAAGAAATTCTTTCTTTATTGATGTCAGTACAAGTTCTGCAAGGGTCTTCAACAGAGGTAGAGTTTCATTCAGCTCTGGGCTTTGGAAGAGTATGAGGTGTTTAGTCTTCACTAATAAACAGTTTATTTGCCATCTTATTTCCTAACCATTGAGTCAGCAGATTTGCTGCTTCCTATTTTCTACAAAGGGGTCTTCCTGCTTCTGCCTTCAGATGGGTCTTCTGAAGGATTCCAAGTGCAGTTCTAGTCCCTAGAAAATAGTGCAAGAATCATGGAGCGCAAAGTAGTGCACAGTAGGACTCTGACTCTTCTGGGCGGGAGGAAAATGTCATTGTTGATGTAAAAAGCAAAGGCTACTTCTCTACTACTGCACATTGCATGAAACTCTGGAAACCAGGTTCACTCAGAATAACAACACTGTGTTATCTCCAGATAACTATGTAAATAGCACAGGAACACTTCCTTTTTCTCAGTGATTCATAGCTACAAATTTGTATTTTTGTGCTCCCTTGGTACTTGGAAGTCTGCATACGAGCTAAAGCAAGCTTTAGCGTTTTATTCAACTCATAATATCATTCTTTTCAAAAGGTAAACATGCAAAAGTTTTGCCTCTTTTCAATTGTTTGATTAGATTTTGTATTAAATGGGCCATATCTTTGCCTAAGCTTCCTCTGCAGCCACGGATTAAGAAGACTACAGCATGAAAAATGTGTTCACAGGGAGAAACTCCCTACTTAATAGTAGTTACACAACTGCTTAACAGCCTTTCCTGTCTAGCTTCTCCCTAGAAGGCAGCCTCTGTGACCCTTCCCACCTTATTGTCATGCCAATAGCGGTTACTTATTAGCATAGTCAGACTCCCTTGATGTCATTGGGCAGGGTGAAAACTGTAATGACTGACCAGCAGAAACACTTTTCATGTCATTCAGTGAAGAACTAGCAAGATTAACTGACACTGTGAACTAACTGTCCCATTACTGTTGCAGATGTGTCGGTCTTTATTTCTTATTATTGAATTTTGGTCACTTACCACTAAGGATAAATACTTCTCACTTCTGCAAAGGAATGTGCCCTTTGACTCCAGTTATATGAGTGTAGCACAAATCTGGCTGTCTTTTAGGCCTGAGATGTTGTGGAGGAGTGTCATATCTGTTTCACAATTAGTCTCCACAGCTTAGTGTGGCAGTGAGCCTGTCTCTTACCTCTGCCATGACATAAGATGACTTGGCAACTACAGCTTGTGGGCAAGATCTGGCGTAATTGTTCATCCACTTCAGCTGGCTGCTGCAACTAAGGAAGTTTTGTCTAGCGCAGTGGTGTTCAGTCTATGGCCCTTTTGTCAGATCCATCTCCTGAAGTGTCTGGATTTGGCTTGTAATGAGGGGGAGGGGGAGCGGGGATCAGTAGTAAGCAGCTTAGGAAAGAAGCTCTTGATGACCTCCAGTCTCAGCCAAAGTTTACACCTTTTTCTGCTTCTTTCATTTCTAAATATCTGAGTTAAACATCTGGAATGTGTCTGTATTTGTTCACTAACAGGATTTGACTATACTGTAACAACCCCCTTCACAGGCAGCAGTGCTGACAGTAGCAGGGCATAACTCCACTGATGGGCCCTGGTTCTGGCCAAGCTGCAGCTCCATACCACATTACTGGTGCAAAGATCTGGGGGGGCATCTGCCCCCCACCATTCCTCCCTAATTCATCACCAATGACCCCCTTCCCATTCTGATTTCTTTTCATGTGACATTGTTTTGCTTTTTTAACTAAAAAAACTCTAGAAATCATATTGAAAGAAGCTATACTGCTTTGTCTGAAAGATGAATATTGTATCCAGATAGACTCACACATATGCTGACATTTAATTATTAAATCTCGTGCTACTCAACATTTTTATCTTCTATATGTATTTTACCAGATCTCTAATTAGATGAATGATCTAAAAGGTTTATATAAAAATGAACAGTCTAATTTGGAATATTAGCCAAACTAATCACCAGGGCTAGGGACAGACATATAAAAGTCTGAACCTGAATTGATTCAATCCTAGCAGGTTATTTTAACCTGTGTTACCAAATTTGCTCATTACTTCAGGGTAATTTATTACTTTGGGGCTCATTTATTAGGGATATGTTTCTAGGGTCTTGGTAATTCTATTAATGTGCTGCTTGTGTTACTTTTGTCTCTATACGGAGCTGTATGTCTCCCTTCTGCAAGCCCTCACCCCCAATGGAGCTACCTTGCAGGACTCCATTTCAGTGGGGCTGGGTTTCTCCAGTCACCATATCAGTCATACAGATTAATGTGACACGCCTGACCTGGCCGGATTGATCAGCATGGACAAGCTGACACCTTCATATGCCAAGAATCAGTTCATCAGAGCAACAATAAACTACAGTCAGACAAGCACACAGTTAAACAGAATACCTCTGAATCCAGCTGGGTGTCCCCCACATGACACCCTCATGGGGCAGCATTCAGTTCATTAGGGCACATCTGAGCCAAACTGGGTCAATCAGCCTGTACAAGCTGATCCCCTTATGTGTTTCAAACTCAGCACTTCCCAATCTTTTAGCTTTTTGATGAGCAGACCCCACAGTATTCTTGGGCTTCACAGGGATCTTAAGCTTAGGTAAAAGAAGCATTGCTGCAGAGCAAGTGGGGAAGGAGAAGTAGCGAAGGAAAAATACCCGTTTGACTATAAAAGTTATTTATTGCTAAGTATATGAAATATATAATGGCACTAGTAATAATAGTAATAGACATGCAAAGGAAAACAAACACAAACAATCACAGTATTACCCTGGTTTCATTAAGTATTTGGGGAAATTTAGCTCAAGCTTAACTAATACAGTTCAGGTTCAGAAATTTATGCCTAGAGGGAAAAGAGAGAGAGCTCGGATCTCAGCAGTCCAAAGCACTTGGGTTGCAAAGCTCACAGGTTAAAAGTTGTCAGCACAATCCTTGAAGGGAGACAATCTGCCTCCTTCAGCCTCTCGAGAAGAAAGCAGGTGGTGTTAGCACACACACACTTTTGCTGCTTCTTTTACAGATTTTTATACCCTCAGTTCAGCTTCTTTCAAGCATTCTCAATAGGGTAAATCAAATTGTCTTTTCTATTCCAAGGGGTTATCTAGTTTGGAACATATCAGGAAACTGATTGATACTCAGGAAACACGTAAGGTTAGGGAGTAACCAGATACTTAGGAGCCAGCTTGAAATTCCTATGGATAGCAGATATACTGATGGGATATCTCCTGGTTTCTTGAAGAACAATAGATAGCTTGCAGCATCAGGGTTTTGGATTTTTACTTGTGAACAAGCCTCAGCTTAGCATGACTTTTCCAGATCTTACTATAGTCTTTTAACAGACTTAAGGCAATTATTGGAATGTTCATAACCTTTGGGAGGGGAGGACTTCCAGCAGTTGTCCCAGGAAAAGCATGACAACACTTGTGGTGAGGGCTCCAATGGGCTGGATGCTGTGATGAACCCTTTACCATTGTTCAAATGTTGCCCATACCCCTTCTGACTTGGTGTCTTGCCTCAGCATTCCCTCACCCAGCAACCAGGTTGTAGCCAGTTAAGTTTAAATAGGCCTCCCATAGTGGGACCGGGAAATGTACAGCTCGAGATGCCTATTAAACTTACTTCTGCTAAGGGGGGGGGGAGTCCTTTGTAAATCCAGATTAGAACTGGTCTGATAAATGCTGAGCTGGGTGTGTGTAAATGTGGCTTATCATTTGGAGCACAGATTCCCCATCATGCAGTGCTCCCCTGCTTCTCTGATCCCAGAATTAACTACAGTCTCTGCTTCAGGCTTTCTGCTCTCCATCTCTCATGTAAACAAATGGTCATCTGGATCCATCTTGGACACAAATGAGACCTAGGGCAGTTGTGTCACTCTTATCCGGAGGGTTTTAGGTGCATCTCCCACTGCATCTTAATCAGTTTCTGTTTAGGTGGGGGGAGGGGAATTCTTTGTGAGCCAGACAGTCTGCATCCTGTGTCAGGGTTCCCCGAGAACATGGAGCTGAGAGGTAACACCTGGCTAGGCTAAACCAGTTTGTAATCATAGAAACAGCCCCTCTGGACTGAAAAAATGTAGGCACATGGCTGCAGTGGCTCAGGCTAGAAGCCGGGGGAGAGGGGAGGGGAGGGGAGGTGCTAAAACAGCCCTCCCTTCCCTTCCACCATGCTGAGCTGAGCAGGGTGTGGCCAGGCCCTGGCAAGATGCTCTGATTAGAGAGGGGTTCCTCCTCCTTCTGACCAGCCCAGCAGGGAATTAATAACACAGTGTTTATCAGCCCATTAAGAAAACAGAGGGACATTACCAACTACCTGTTGATTTGGCCTTTGTCTCATCTGCCACAGCATGGACCATAGCCAGCATGTGGTTTGCTAGCTAATGCTGTGTGTCTGTGTAAGGCAGAGGTCACAGTGGAATCCCTAGTTAGAGGGAAGGAAGGGGAACAGGCAGACACCTGCAGTCTCTGCCAGACCTCTAACCAGGAAGAAGTAGGGAGGGGCCAGCCCTGCTGTGGAGCAGAGAACCATGCCCAACCCAGCCCAAAGAGTATGCCGGGATGCTGGGAGAGTCTGATTTAATGTAAACCAGCAAGGGGTCTGAGACAGACATTACATAAACTGATGTGACCCAAATCAGTTAAGTGTAATACTACATTCAACCAGGTTTATCTCAAACCGGTTTCAGCCGTTTGCAAACTGGTTTATGTACACTGAACTTCTGTTCTGTTACAGGTTTAAACCAGTTTTTGATCACTTAAACTGGTTTATATGTAATGTCTGTCCCTAGCCCAGATGTTATGGAATCTGACAGTTTAGCCAGATTCAAAAGAAGAATTGGACAGATTCTTGGATATTCAGCTACAAATATTAAGTTAATGAAGAATTTTTACTTACTGTATCTTCACAGATGCAGAACTCATGAGGAACAGCCATGCCTTTCTTAGATTTTTGCATAACTATTTCATTGTGTTCTTTGGGATCTAACCTTGAAGGCCCAGATACTGTCACTGGAGACATTATCAGTCTTAGTTAAAAATATTGGCAAGAACCAGGCACAATCAAATACTTAATTAAATATCGCTGAATTTAGAATTGAGTTTGGAAATCACCTGTTGCTTGATTATTTAGTTCTTTAGTGCTTCTTGTTGGGAGATGAGATGTGAAGATTTGTCTGATAAATACCACTTTTGGTACAGCAAATTCAAGTTTGCTTTCAAGTGATACTGCTTCAGGCAGATGCTTGTTAGCTCTGTTTGGCTTTACTGAAACCAGACTATGTAAAATTAGCTCTACCTTAATGTGTTTAGATCATAATGAGTCATAGAGGTAAGCTGTCTAGAATAGCACAACTCCCAATCACTAAAGAATAATGTAAAATAGTAATTGTGGTCATCTTTAAAACTGCATTTACTCCAGGGCCTGGTTCAGGTCAAGTGCACATTTATGCAGTCTAAAGTACAGAAGACTGAAACACAGTGGGACACTCACCATGCCCCTTTTCCCTTCCAACTTGGGTATCATGGCAGGAGTAACAAAGCCCAACAGAGAAGAACAACTGTTGTAGCAGATATGAGACTCTGGCCCAATAGATGCTTCTTCATCTTTTTTTCAGATAAAAACCATGGATCTATTTTTGTGGAATTATTTCATACATCCATGAGCTAAATTTTTAGCTTGCTTATATCTGGGCAACCCTACATGCATTACATGAAGGTAACAGAAGACAGAATTTGGCTTTTTTTCTCCATTATTATAATGTTCTATTTTCTTTTCTTTTTTCTTTTATGTTTTTTTAACTATAGCGTTAAACAAGTTAAAAGTTATATTTGAAGTTTAAAGTTATATTTCAGATTGTCCAAGTATATGATTGTGGAATATAAATTCTTCTTGTAACAAATTGTTAATTTATAAAATTATAAAATTGTTACTGATGTGGAATTCTTGCTTATGGTGATCATGAGTGCACTCCAGGGAGGATACTTGCTCAAGGGGCATGCTTACTAGGCCTGTATGAAGTGGAAAGTATTCACTTCAGATTCAGATTTGGTGATTTGGAAGAACAGTGATTCAATTTGGTGATTCAGGTCACAAAATACTTAGACATTGGAGTCGAGGTAGATGTCATCTACCTAGACTTTAAGAAGCCTTCAATACGGTATCGCACTCCATTCTTGTAAATAAACTGACAGGCTGTGATGTAGATGATTACACTGTCAGGTGGGTGGCAAACTGGCTTAGGGGTCGCACCAAGAGAGCGGTGGTGGATGGGTCAATATTGACCTGGAAAGATGTGGGCAGTAGAGTCCCACAAGGTTTGGTCCTTGGTCCTGTGCTATTCAATATCTTCATCAGTGACTTGGATGAGGGCGTGGAGAGCACCCTGTTCAAGTTTGCAGATGATACAAAATTATGGGGCAAAGTAAACACACCCGAGGGTCAGGAACAAATCCAGGTGGATCTGGACAGGTTGGGAAAATGGGCAGAACAAAATAGGATGCAGTTCAACAAAGACAAGTGTGAAGTGCTGCACCTGGGCAAAAAGAACTGCCAACACACTTGCAGCCTGGGGGATGACCTTCTCAGCAGCACAGCAGCAGAAATGGATCTTGGAGTCATAGTTGACTCCAAGATGAACATGTGTCATCAGTGTGACAAAGTGATCAACAAGGCTAACTGCACTGTATCATGCATTAGCAGATGCATGATGAACAGGTCCAGGGAGGTGATGCTTCCCCTCTATGCAGCATTTGTCAGACCACAGTTGGAGTACTGCATCTAGTTTTGGGTGCCATACTTCAGGAGGGATGCGGAGAATATTGAGAGGGTTCAGAGGAGGGCCACTTATATGGTCAGGGGCCTGCAGGCAAGGGCCTAGGAGTAGAGGCTGATAAACCTAGATCTCTTCAGCCTTTGCAAGAGAAGGCTGAGAGGTGATCTTGTGGCTGCCTATAAATTAATCAGGGGAGGGCAGCAGGGAATAGGAGATGCTCCATTTACTAGGGCACCCCCTGGAATTACTAGGAACAATGACCACAAATTGATGGAGAAGAGATTTAGGCTGGACATTAGGAAGAACTTCACAGTAAGTGTTGCCAGAATCTGGAATGGGCTTCCAAGGGAAGTGGTGCTCTCCCCTACCCTGGGGGTCTTCAAGGAGAGACTGGACAAGCACCTAGCTGGGGTTTTCTGACCCAGGGCAGGGGTCAGACTTAATGACCTACTCAGGTCCTTTCTAACCCTAATATCTATGAATCTATTATTTGAATCACTGTCCCGATTTGATTCAACTGAATCCAAATACATTCAGCTCTGAATCTTATTTGGCCATAGATTATACAGGCAGACAGTGCTGGTAGGAGCAGCTGGGGGAGCAGCTGGATGAACCAGGCAGTGCTGGCAGCACCAGGAGAAGCCTTGGGGGCTTTGGAAAATGATCAGGGAGCAGAGGGGAATGACTGGGAGCTGGGGAATTGAACCAGGAGCTGAGGAGAAGCCCCTATTTATTCCCCCAGCCTCCAATGATTCCCCCCGTGCTCCCAGTTCTGTTCTCCTGTTTGATCCCCCAGCTCCCAATCATTTCCCCAGCTTCCCTGATCATTTTCCCCCAGCCCCCAGGGCTGCCAGCACTCCCTCCCTCACCCCAGTAGGGGGAGGGGTGGGGCAGCCAAGGGAGCAGCCAGAAGAGCCACAGCTTCTCCCAGGGCTGCCAGCTCAAGCCAGGGCTTGTCCAGCTGCTCCCCCAGCTGCTTCTGCCAGCATTACCTAGTGCCTGCATGTACAGTCTATGGCTGAATCTCCAAATCTCTGAATCAATTCAGAGGTTTCTGATTTGATTCAGAGAGAGTAATGAGTTTCCCGATTCAATTTGGATTCAGAGATTCGGCCACTGAATTGGGTCGAATCTCCTCCAAATCAAATTGGCTACTGAAGCTTTGCACAGCCCTAATGCTTACAATAAAACCTACAGTCTGTCAAAATGGTGCGCCTATTTTTGGCAGAAGCCAGGGTAGATTTGTACTTATATACTCATATTTATGTGTATATGTACATACACATACACACACACTATCACACACATACACATTACATATATACAGATCACACATTTTTTTTCACATTAATATGACAACCTTGTGAAATGGAAAGAAAGTTTCTTTATGAAATATAAATTCAAATTTCTTTACTTTTGCTAACTGAATTTGTCAAACATAATGATGCAGTATCACAGTGTTTAACACTGAATGTATTTTTTAAAACCAATGGTCTTTTTCCAATTGCATAAGCATTAAGAGATCCTGTGAGGATATTTACTTTAGAGACTGCTAAGCAAATGGATATTTGAATCATCCCTGACTAAACCATCCCAGCCAAGTGTCTATCTAACCACTTTTGCAAATATCCAAGGATGGAGATTCCACAATTTCGCTAGGTAGATTTCTTCAATGCCTGGACACCCTCATGCACAAAAAGTTCTTCTGTATCTCCAAACTAAATTTCCTGTGCTGTAACTATTTCTGTCTTCTATGACCACAGAGAAAAACCCATCTCTATCCTCTCTATAACTGCCCTTCAGGTATTTGAACACTGTTATAGAATCCCCCTCAGTCTTCTTTTCTTCAGATTAATGAATCTCATTATTTCAGAGTTTTCTCCTAAGTCTTGCTTCCCAGGCCTCTAATCATTTTGTCACTTGGTGTTGAACTCATTCCAATCTGTCCACATCTTTCTTGAAGTGTAGGATTTACAACTGGACACAGTACTGCAAGTGGAGCCTCACCCATGCTAAATAGAGCAGAAAAATCACTTCTCTTGATTTACAAAAGATACTCCTGTTAATACAATCCAGTATGTTGTTGCTCTGTTTTGGAACAAGAGCATACTGTTGGCACATATACAGTACATAGCCCACTGTTACCCCAGGCCCTTCTCTGAAGTACTACAGCTTAGTCTGTCATTCCCCAGCCTGTATTTATGCATGTAATTATTCTGTCCCAAGTGCAGGACTTTGCATTTTGTCCTTCCTGGATCTCATATAATTAATGGTAGACTATTTTTCCAGTCTCTCCAATCCATTCTGGATCCTCGCCCTACCTTCCAAAGAGTCTGCAACTCCACCCAATTTGGTTATCCACAATGTTTCTAAGCATGCACTCAATCCCATCATCCAAATCATTAATGGAGATGGTTGAACAATACCAGATCCAGGGCAGATTGTGGGGAACCGTACTTGATACCTCCTTTCAAGTAGGTACTGAAGACTACTCATTGAGCAACATGATCCAACCAGTTATGTATTCACCTTACAGTATTTTCCTGTAGTTTGAATTTCCTTAGCTTATTAATGAGAATGTCAAGGGAAACTGTATCAAAAGCCTTGCTAAATCAAGGTATATCACATCCCCAGCACTTCTCCTATTCACAGAGCCCGCTGCCTTGTCATAAAAGGATGGTCAGTCATGATTTCTTTTGATGAATCCATGCTGGCCTTTCCTGATCACCTTGTTCTCTTCTAGGTGCTTTACAATAGATTCCTTCAGGACCTGTTTCATAAGTATTTCAGGTATTGTGGTCAGGATGACTGGTCTGTAATTCTGTGGTCGTCCTTCTTCTCTGTTTTAAAAATAGGCATGATATTTGTCCTTTCCCAATCATTAGTGACCTCACCCAAACTTGATGAGTACTCAATGAGAACTGAAATTACCTCATCCAATTCCTTCAGTACCCTACAGTGCACCCCAAGTGTCCTGTTGACCTGCAGACATATAGGTTCTCTAAGTAATCCCTAATCTGTTCTTCTGCTACTCCAGGCCATTTGTCTCCTTCCCTATCTTTGTTGCCAACTGTACTTTTCATTTGGGAGCTGACTTTATTTAGAAAAACTGAAGTAAAAATATCATTAAATACTTTAGCCTTCTTTGCATCATCCATAATTAGATTGCCTTCTGCATTACATAAGGGACCTGTGGTTTCTTTGGCCTTCCTTTTACTTTTGACATACTTGTAGAATCGCATTTTATGTCTTTATATCCCATGCCAGCTGCATCTAAAATTGTGCCTTGGCCTTCCTAATTTTCTCCCATGCCATACTTTTATATTTTCCTTCATATTGCAACCAAGTTTCCACTTTTTATAGGATTCCTTTTTAAGTTTCAAGTCATTAAAGAGACTGCTACTTAGCCAGGTTGGCCTCCTGTTGCACTTTCCATACTTCCATCACATCCGGATAACTTCGTTCTGTGACATTTAAAAGAGCCTCCTTAGGGTACAACCAGGACTCCTTTTCCCCTCAGATTTATCTCTCAAAGGATCCTGCCCTCCAATTCCCTGAGTTTGTTAAAGTTTCCTTTTTCAAAGTCTACTGATCTTCTTTCTTCCCCTTAGGATCTTGAACATTCTGTGGTCACCAGGAGCAGAACTGGAATTTTGAAAAGGGTGTGTGCAGATCATGAGGTGCACCATCATATATGGAGCAACACATATCTTTTTCCAGTTTAAAAAAACAGCTAGAAACTTTATGAATATACTAAGTGCCTAGGGTTATATCATTCAGTTTAAAATTGAAGCAAAAATCAATATAACTTCACTGTAACGAATTAAAAACAACCAGAAGGGCTGCTCCTGGCCCGGTAATGAAGCTGCTAATGAATAAATAGCTGCTGGTGGTAATAAAGCTGCTAACAGACAACAGAATTGTAGAACAAAGAATAGCTTGATTGGCAGAACATCAAGACCATACAAAAGAAGAGGGGGTCTCTAACACCTGTGAAATTAAACGATTAGAAGGGAGCGTGAGGTTGATTATAATTGGTCATGAAGTCAATTGACTACCTTAGCACTACCTGACTAGAAATGCTGCTGCCACTGCCAAGCAGTTGGTTTTAAACTTTGCATGGAGTGGAAATCAAAGTAGGGTGCAAATTCACCAATGCACTCTCCTGTATTTGCCCCTGATGGTCACACTTAAGTTACCTTCCACCTTCACATTCTCAACCAATTACTTTATTTGTGAGTAAATAGAAGAGCTTATCCCCTGGTTGGTCTGTCCACCATGAGTATCAGAAAGTTATTCCCAACAAACTCCAAGAATTTACTGGAATGCTCATCCAAGAACTTACTGGACTACTCATGCACTACTGTGCTTCCCTTCAAGCAGATACCCCAATAATTGAAGACCCAACCTATAAAAACTACGTCCTGTGATTTGGAATCATCTGTCAGCTCAGAGTTGTGCTAAACTGGTTATTCTGTCTAATTTCTGGTCGTCTTAAGTGCTGAAAAGGAGCAAATAGATCATGCATACTTCTGGGATATTTTCAAGCTCACAATGGAGGCCAATGTGGATGTGAGACACATAGCCACAACTTAGCCTTCCACTAGAATGAGCAGTTTCAGTTACCCTATAGTGTATCATACTAAAGCATTGTTCAGAATATTTAGTATCAAATCTGTAATACAACTATACATCAATTATTGCATATGAAGGTGAAACTGAAACTATACTGGTTGATTCCAGAGTTTTCCCATACCTACAATACCTACTGACAGGAAAAGGAGCTTTTGTTATACAAGGAATTCAGAAAGAGACCCATTAAATCAATATTATGTGTTGGAAGAGCTTTTAATATGTTATGTTCCTAATAGACAAAAAGGCTCTCTGTGTGTATTGCTTTTTAATATAAATGTTTCATATATACATACTTCTGCCCTATCCCCTTCATGAAGCTATGTATGTACCTATATATGAGTGTTTTGTTTCATTTTACTAGCTGTTTGTCTCCTTGTTTGGCTTGATCATATTCCTCGACTTGAGACTGATTCAGATTCTGAATCTTCACTGTATGCAAGTCCTTATACTTTTTTCTACAATTTTCATCAAACCATATTTGTTTTTAACTCTTGTTGTTTTTCTATGGTTTTCTTTTGGTCTCCCCCTCAGTATCAACATCTTCCATAACTTTCCCACCATCTTCTGATTCATTGGCGCTCAGTCTTTCAGCTCCACAGGGCTGGTCTGTGGGCCAGTTTGGAGCCCATGCCACAAGGTTGGGCCTGCATGCCAGGACAGAGACTACACTGCCCTGCCCACCCTGTGTGCTGGGACTGTGTCCTGGGACCTTGTGCCACCTCTGCCCAGCACCCCTATGCTGCGATCATGGCTCCAGGCCTTGTACAGGGATTGGGCTTTGGGACCTGTACTGCCTCTGCTGGGCTCTGCATTCCAGGATTAGGCCCCATGCTGCCCTGCACACAGGATCTATCACACAGGGACACAAATCCATGAGGAACCCTGTGGGCTGCCTGACAAGGCACTGGAGGTGGGATCTGGCTGATGGGCTTGGGATTGAACACCCCTGCTCTGCTGTCTCATATCTGTTTTTTTTAACTGTTACCATCTCCATCTATTATTGTCATCATTCATCAGGAGGATATGCATTGTGCATTTTCTCTTTCAGTCTTAGATAGCAGATTGATAGCCTCATTGCCAATAACTACTATATCACCCACCATAAAGCCTCTTCTCATTTCATGGCATAGTCTTTCCACTACTGTGAAACAACGCGGATTTGCAAACTTCAAGAGACCCATTTTTATCAGTTTCTCTCTTTGCTGTGGTACTTTTGTAGATGTTCCACCAGATCTTGTTCAGTATAATTTTAAAATATTGAACATACTCAATTTTGAGTACTTTTTCTATATTTATTCATGTAGTCATTTGTGAGTTTTTTGGAGGGTTATTTGAGAGGTTCTTGACAAATGTTTGACCTGTCCAGCTTGGAAGATCCTACTGGCAGCAAAACTACTACCAATGAAGCTTCTAGGGTGATGGGATCATACCATCTATGAACACACAAGCCCTGGCTTCAGTACCAAAGCTCGTGATTACAAAAACCATAAATATTTATATAATAAGCACATATGAAGGAGTAGTAGTTATACCTACAAATAGAACAGTGTCATTAAAAATTTTTTGCCTGTCTGAGCAGAGTTATGATTTTACCTACTCTCCAAACTTCTGTATTCCCAGCAGTTGCCAGCAAACTGATCCTGTAACAATGCACTTCAGGCTTTTGGACAGCCAAAGTGAGAAGTATGCAGCAGTTTTTAAAGTTTATCAGAATTTGACTTTCAACTTCCTGCCCAGAAAAATAACTGTGGTATGCCATTTATCCTCCTACCCCTGCATGCCATTTAATGAAGCTGTTCAATTTGTAGTTATAACTACCGTCTCTTCACATTCCTTAAAATAGAATGACTTTTGAACTAAAAAGTTCATCTCTGGTTAAAACTATCAGTTGAATGTATTATTCACAAAAGCAGAGCAAAAATAGTAAGTACACAGACTAAAAAATTAGTGCATCTTTTACAGGCAGCTACAATTAATACTTATGCTACTGGTCAGGGTTGCTGCTTCCTCTCTTGGGCAGAGCATACCAATGTGTAACCTTAGTTCTTGTATAGCACATTGTTGTTGCAAGATTTGTTGAAACAATCTTACAGGGAATATGAAATGACTGTATCCCATTTATAGAAAAAGTAACTGGAGAACTGAGAAGTCATGTGAATTTTTGCAGGAGAAAGAGTGGTCAGAGATGGGAATAGAATTATGTTACCCAACCTTTCATCTAGCCTTTCCCTTTAAAGCAAACTATCCTTAAAATGCTGAGTTGGGTTTAGATGGGGAAAAAATGTAAGCTTATTTTAATTTATACTACAATCATCCTTAAAAGTTGTCCATAAGAGAGGTTCCTTTCTACTCACCAGGAACAGAGAGATCCCTGTCTCTAGAGTTTTATGGAGTATTGATCATCAACTATACTGATGGGAGCAAAGTGTCAGTTACTTTATTGATTTTGATCACCGGCCTTTGAGGTCAGTGACTGATTCCAGTAATATTTTGGCTGAGCCAAAAAAGAAGTAATAATACATACTCTCTAAAAATGTGTATGTGTATCAAGATCCATTTCAGATAAGCATAATACTGTATCTTTAAAAATGCAAGTGTAAGGGTGTGTAGTCAAACCCTGCTTAGTTGCTCAGAGTTGTTAATATTTAATTATATCACAAAATGTATTTGCAGAGTCCCTTTATCAATGCTCACTCTATCATATCCTTTGTTGTGTGTCATATCTTATCCTTACTCCAGGGGTGGCTAACCTGCAGCACATGTTTCACAAGTTGCATGGGCAGCCTCTGTGTGTGATATGCAGCAGACTGGGGAAAGGATGGGCAGCACAGCAGCAGATAGGGCAGGGAGCAGAAAACAGCAGAAAATCAGGCAGGGAGTACAGGGCAGGAAACAGAAAGCAGAGCAACAGATTGGGTAGGGCAATGGGTCAGAAAATGGAAAACAGAGCAGCTGATTGGGCAGGGAAAGGAGATGGGAATGGCACTCCAGGAAGGTGTGGGGCTGATTTGAGGTATGTGTGCCAAAAGACAGAGGCTCCCATGGCCTACTCTATGCCAATAGAGCTGTGCTCATAATACTCAAGCAAACTTTAGCATTTTCATTTAAAAAAAAATCTTTAAACAAATTGTCAATAGAAAGAATAGTCCAGCTTTGTCCTAGAATTGTTTGTTATATTGGATTAGTACAGTATTTGGGGGCATTATTCTAACATATGTTAATATATTACATTAATAGAAATGGCATAAGAGGCAAAGATTTTTTGGCAATATGTTTTATTGAACCAACTGTCTCTCACCCTGTTTATTGACACTGTCTCTCACCCTGTTCTCATTAAGAAACTGGGGGCTGGGGTGTAGACACCCACACAGTCAAATGGGTCGCCAACTGGCTGGAGGGCCGCACCCAGAGGGTGGTAGT
>NW_017728886.1:193437289-193520586 GCF_001723895.1 Crocodylus porosus
CTCTTAAACACCCCCAGGGTCTGGAACCAGCTTCCAAGAGAAGTGGTGCAGGCTCCTACCCTGGGGGTGTTTAAGAGGAGGTTTGATGAACATCTTGCTGGGGTCATTTGACCCCATTACTCTTTCCTGCCATGGCAGGGAGTCGGACTAGATGATCTGCTCAGGTCTCTTCCGACCCTAGAAACTATGAAACTGTATAATTGTTCAGATAAGTTTTAGGAACAAAATGATTACTTAATAATTTTATACATTTTTCCCCCCTATATCCTCTTCTATTTCAATGCAGGCATGATTTTTAATGAGTGGAAATGTGGGGGGCAGAGCAATAAGAAGGGGCCAGTTATAGTTCTAGATATGTGAATTCAAACCTTGCTCTGCATGTAGGCTGAAGGCTGCCCACAGTTGACTCACCTGTAAGTTGGTCTTTTGACTGAGCCAAAGGCATCTGCTTAATTGTTTGCCACTAGCAACCAAAACTGATATCTTTATCACAATGGTGTTTGGACTTTTGGCCTTGGTTGAGCCTTTAAGCTTTACAGTGAGCTGTAGAATAAAGTGGTAAGGCTTGTAAAATATACTGATGCATTGGAATACAATTAACTTAGTGCCTTAGTCCTTGACTGGGACAAATCCCCATAACCTGGTGTGCGTGGGCAGGCCCTTTTTTTCCTCATGGATCAAAGTGCAGTTTCACAGCCAAAATGTATTTTATAAGTATGCCAAATTCTTCAGGGATATATTTTTTTCAGCATTTATATATATTATAGCTGACATAATTATTTTAAATATACCTTCACATCAAGAATACATTCTTGAAATGTGCCTAAGGGATTTCAATATGTCATTCTTAAACTTTTGAAAAATTTAAGCTAAAATGTATACAACTTTACTGTTCTGCATCCCCCTCCCAGCCCCCTACCAGCTGGATCTTGCTGCAAGGAATCTTTTGAGTTGAATCCAGATCTACTTTCAGTGGGATGAGCTGTGGGAGATAACTCAGTCATCTCTTTTTTGTCAGTACTGGAACAGTAACAAACTGATTTTTTGAACATTTTGAGAGAACATGTGATCAATATACAATATTTCTGTCCCACCCTCCCTATAACCTTTCCCTGTGTAGCTCTTGTAGATGTTGGAAGATGGGCATGATGATGCCTTAGGGCATAATGGTCCTATATCTCTACATTAAGAAGGCAAGGCTTGTGTGAATACAGTATAAAAGGGAAAGATGTTTACTTGATCAGATAAGGTAACTACTGGAAGAGGGAACTCTCTTTGTTAAAGACTTACCACTTGGGTCTACAAAGCTGTCTTTTCTCTTACTTCATTGGTTGTTTCATCATCATCCTGTGACATAACATTCATTTTTAATTAAATTAAAAGTACTGTATGACTGTGTCCACAACCTTTTAAAAAAAAAATTAGCAGCAAAGCTACAAAGCTATTTAAGTGGTGTTGATCAAGACAACATAATTAACTTCTAAATTTATCTACAACATGTATAGATATCCCCAGTTTAAGCCCTCATGCAACGATCTTGTATTGGGCCAGCAGTTGCAAGAACATATAATAATTATCTTCTCCAGATCTTTTGAGATCCATTTTCTTACAAAGGTTCTGTCTCCCATAGGGAAGGTTGGACAAATATTGTGGGATCCACTGTGTGACCAACAAATATAAAGGCAGATTTAATATATAATTAATTCAATGTTAATTCTGTTCATCTTTCAAGTAAACAGGAATAGTTATGAGGCTGTGTTTGAACACTGGAGTATGATCTTGGATCCTGGCTAACTGCTACACTCACCTAAGTACCAAGTGGCCAAACTGAAACAGCTTGAGTATAAATAGTTTCTGTTTCACACTATATTGAAGGTTTATTTTCATAGCAAATATTTTTGTACACATTGTATGTACTTTTGCATATGCACTTTTGTATATTTTCTTTGAGAAGTTGCCAATTTGTAACTAACTTAATAATGTTACCATAAGGATATTCAGAACAAAAATGTAGTCTACCCTGCATACCAGAAACAAAGAGGGTAACAGAATATAAAGTATTTTAACTGCTCTTACTGCTATCCACAACCTGGGAGAGAAGGTAGATTTCATCGAGTTGGTCTCTACAATGGTGCTTGTGGCCAGGACAAGATGGGGAAGGGTGAGAAATGTCCAGGAATTACACATAGCAATGGGTATAACATAGTGTAGTTTGTTCTTTTCCAAGGCAATTCAGAAACTAGGGGAAAAGACAGTGAATCTTGGCCTCCCTAGACTGCAGCATAGCAACCTTTCTCACTCTGGGCTCAGAGTAAAACCAAAACTGAGCTTTTAGTGGCTAGATGTGATACCCATAAGTACCATGTTTCAAAATAACAGTTCACCATCTTCCAGACAGATTATTACATGTTAAATTATTTTGCTTTATTTAGTGATAACAGAAATATTGACAGCAGAAGACAAGAAGCAGGTTAGTGAGCCTGCAGCCTCTTGCATTTCATTCAATCCTTTCAAATCACAAAATACAGTCTTAACTGAGGTGGTAAACCTACTGCCTCTTACAGGTTGACTTCTCCCCAAGCCATCAGTTTGTCCTTTAAATGCAGTCCTTTGCGGGTGTTGGTTATAGCCATGTTGGTCAAGGGATACAGGCAGACAAGGTAAATGTGATATCTTTTATTAGACCAACTAAATTATTCTTGCCCTCACACTCCAGTGGCAAGGGAGAAACAATGACTTTTATAACTTTAAGAAACCTTAACATGTGATTAAAGTTGATCATTGTTCATATGCCCCCCCTCCCAGCTCCAACAGTGCTCAGACTTGTAAAGCTGGCTGTGCCTGGGCCATATTCAATTTTTTTTAAGGGTGCTTCCTGTGAATTGAGTTTCATAAAATTTTGCAAAACTTCCATTTTTAGCCCAATATCTCAGCTCCTTGGTTCAACATGCAAGTAAAAAAGACAGCAGAGAAGTCTGATAATCCCTACAGTCAAAATGAGTTTGCAGTTCAACACACAGTACAGCTATTGAAAAAATTAACAGAAGATAAAATAGGATATGAAATTAGGTACTCCATATTGATTGTCCTCAGTGAAGCTATCTTGCATTATCATGGAATAAGACCATGGACATGAGTGGTTGTTGAGGAGTGGCTGACACTCTTAAGTTCACTCCCTTACTTACCTCATGGTAACGTATTCATTCAGCCATACTCACAGATACACATATACACTTACCAGCATATTTCATAAGATATGCATACATTCTCTTAATCACTGCAGAAGAATACACTTTGCCTTTGCTGTGCTATAAAGGCAAAATAGTCGCATGCAGTTTAGCCCCCAAAGAGAAGAACCACATATTGGCTAAGCTAGTCACATTGTTTGGTGTTTGGAAATCTGCCAGATGCCACAATGATGGGCACAAAAAGTGGAATAGAAAAGAATGATATTAGGGGAACTGTCTTGTAATGGAAAGCATATATTAACCTTAATTTAATGATTTTCTTGATACTGTATAATAGAAGTGCAGGGATTTTTGGTTATTCAGAAAAGAAGGTATAATTTCAAGTTTTGCATTAAGAAGGACACTCCCTAATTTATCATACCATAACCAAAATAAGCTTGAGAACTATTAATCAGTAGGTCTCTAAGCATTAGCCTTAGCTTGTACAGTGCCTTCGGCATTGAACAGTACATACAATAGACATAAGAATTCCTTTTGTCATTAAGCCAAAGAAGCAATTATCTTCATAATTCATGATTTGTTTAAAAATCAGTTAAAATGGGGTGTCAGCTGCAGTGCCTCATGAAAATATTAGCATTTTTAGTTCTTATTAATTACCTGCTACTCTTTAACCATTTACTATGTTCCTGAAAAATGTTTGTTGCTACAAATACTTTTCCTTCTGGAGTACTTGTAACATCCAGTTTACCCAACTGACAGTTTTTCCTCCCCTCACCTAAAATGGGGCTTTAACTTTTGCAGAAAGTTAAAACCTTCTGGAATCTAGTTGCTTCAAAGTTCCTCACATTCCAGCTCTTCTCTCTTCAACTTCACGTTGCATGTTGATTAACATATACACATTCACATACATATGCATTGCAGCTTGTAAGTATTGGAACCCTACCTGTGCATTAGCAAACATTTTGAGTCACAACCCTGAACAAAGAGTAGAGCCCAAGATGCGTCTCAGCTGATGTATCCCAGATCCCTCTAATGATCAGCGTCCTCTCTGCTTCCTTGTTGCTTCAAAGAGATAGGTATATTTGGCAAGCCTAAAGCAGCAGCAAATGGTAGCATTCTCTTCACTGGCTTAGTTGTTTGCCTAATTGGGAGGTAGTTTGAATATCAGCAAGGGTCATCCTTGGAAAATGTAGGAATATCAGTGAAGGAAAAGGATTTTTTTTCCCCTGATGAAGGGAGCATGAGGAAACAATACCCATGGAATGTTAACTACCCCAAAAATAATTTCCTGAAGTTACTGGAAATTAACTTGACAAATATGACAACAAGAGATGTTTTAAATCTTTTTTAAAATGAGCCATGCCAGAATATTCATAAAAACAGGCTGAGTCATTAGCAAAATAAAGTAATATATTTTCTTTTAAAAAGGTTCAGTAGAAAAATTATATTCAAACATATGTTACATAGTTAATGTAGTTTGTAGAATGTAGTGTAGCATTTCATATGTTTTGGCTAAACAGAAAATACATTGTTTAGCAGGCATGTACCTTAAGAGGGTAAAAATGCAAGTAGACTCTGCTGTACTATGGCTGTCTGCCTGTTGACTAAAACAGTTATTAAGCAGTTCAACCCACACTAAAATTCATGAAATCTGCTTGTATTTCTGTGGCACTTGAATGATATGGCTGAGCTCAACCTTTTCCACTCTGGTTCCTGATAAAAAAACAACAAACTTAAACATATATGTACTCTAGGCTTAGTCAGTCATCTAATAAAAAATGTGAAATTGTTTTGATAACTATAATGTAGCACATACAATAGCTGAGCTTGGGTAATGCCTTTTTAAAAAGTGTCTACAAGCAAAAAAGTAAACCTGATAAACTACTTTCTTGGGTGGGGACTTTTTGAATAATTAGCCTTGAGCAATGAAACTCCAGAGCCACACCTGGCTTGAATCTTTGATCTGAGTTCTTACAACTGGAACCACATTATGGTGTTTATACTTTATTCTGATCTTGCACATGATAAAATCTTAGTATTGCTTACAAGCTACAGCAACTGTATTATTTCTTTAATTTAACAATGTAAGTTGAAGCTCACAATTTAATTGCATTGAAAATATAATGTTTCCCCATAGTTCATTTTAGTGTGGCTTAGTGATTTTAATGCTTTCTTATGTTTTCATGGTGTGAACTTTATTTTTAATACAAGCTCTAAAAGCTTAAATGGGATAACATACTTCCTTGGTAACATCAGCTACCATGACAACATATATAACAATCAACACACAGACAACACAGGATTGTTATGTGGCCTATTCAACAGAGAAACTTATTTAAAGCCATCAAGGGGTAAAGTAAAAACATTATGATTTACAAGGTATATATAATTTATTTTCACTGTCATAATTTTATAATATTAGTCATTTTTAAATAAAGCTTTAATTAAATAAGGGAAAGAAGAACATAGTTCCATTACTCTATCTGTGTGTCTGAAATACTTACAGCTCATTGCTGAATATGTTGGAAGAAGTGGCAGTTAGTATCACCTGTGCCACTAGGCTGCTCAATCTATTTTGTGGCCTTGAGCAAATCATTTAACTTCTTTGCCGCACAGTGTCCCAGATCTACCATGACAATAATAATAATAATATAGGATTAACTGGTTGATATATTTATATCACTCTGAAGATGGGGTTTGATTCTTCAGTCATTTACTCTAGTGTGCTACTTCAATTAAGCTAATTGAAATGGCACAATCTAGGAAAGAAACAGACCCAGAACAAATTAACTGGATATTACTGTCACAACCAGTGCAACTATTTACCTTATCTCATTGGTTTTTTAAAGTAAACTTTAGAATTGTTGATAGATTTTTGGAAACTCGTATGAAAACTTGTGAATAGTTACTGCATAGCAAGAGTGAGGTATGTTATTTTTTAAATAGTTTTGGATACTGACTACTAAAATTTACTACATATATAAGGTTAATGGACACTTGAGACATGTTGAGAAATTGGTACTCAGTGAATCCTCAAGATACTGATGTCTGGAGTAGTAAATGCACCAAACTTTGAGAGAGCAGTATGTACTGAGTGGTAATCTATTCACAATTTTTTCACAATGCCAGTACAAACAGACCTCTGTGCATAGTTGAGATTTGCCTCAGACTTGTCATTCTTCTATTTTGACTTACTCACTTCATGCAAATGAGATTGTTTTTTAAAAATCCCACTTTGGAGCTTGATTTGCCAGTAGATGAAAAAAATTGAGGATTAAAATTCTTTTGTTTCTTATAAAATATTAGAATAATAGCAGATGGGACATTCTTTTTGCATAGAGAGAAAGTGGGAATGGAAGACTCATTTGATTTCTACTTAGATGCTGCATATGCAAGCATATGAAGGAGTATGGATTTTTTAGTTAGCATTTATAGTAGCAAACATCTCAAGTTTTACAAAAGCAAGTGCTTTACAATCAGCAGAAAAATTGGGGAGTCATGAGTCTATAGCTCTTAATTTATTTTTTCTCAGGCATGTGCTAGTAGTATCTACTGATAGAATGCAAAAGTAACTTTGCTTTTGAAACCTAAATAGGGGTTATGTATACTCTTACCTCCAAATGTACAAAATGTGATCCTACTCCCTGTACAGGTGCTTATACTCTATTCTTAATACCCTTTATGAAGATGTGTCAGAGATACCAGATCCACATTAGACCTGGCCAACTGTAAAAAAAAAAAAAAGGAGTTTGGGATAAAAAGAAAAAGATCAGGGAAGTGATATTCCCTTAATCACTGTTAAATTGGAATATGTTTAAATAAATAATTTTGAAAGCAGATTAATTCCCATGATTTTTCTCCTGTTGTTTTTTTTCTTTTACATTAAATATGTCTTAGGGAAAATCCTGCCTCTGGAAGCAGATCCTCTTCATTTCCAATATATAAGGCATATGGTCCCTCCCTAATGCAGCACTCATTGTCAGGCCAAGGCCTTGAATATTTATATATATTTATATTCTATTCTTATTACCCTTTATGAAGATGCCAAGGCTGGCATGACCCTTCGACCTAATACAATTCCCCACATTCCCCACTACACTGTCTTAAGGCCTAGGGATACCAAGTTAGTCCACTTCCAAACAGGCTATTGCCATCAGCTCTATGTGCTCATGGTCCACATGCTCCACCATCCTGCTTTTGCATCCCATCCAGACACCAAGTGATAAGTGTGCCCTTGTTGCCAAGAAAGCTAATGGCATACTTGGCTGTATAGGTAGGAGTGTTGCCAGCAGATCAAGGGAAATGATTATTCCCCTCTATTTAGTACTGGTGAGACCACATCTGCACTGCTGTGTCCAGTTTTGAGCCCCCCACTACAGAAAAGGTCTGGATAAATTGGAGAGTCCAGCAGAGGGCAATGAAAATGGTGAGGGAGCTGGGGCACGTGACTTATGAGAACTGACTACCTGAAGGGGCGGTCCAAAGAGTTCTCAGTGGTGACAGATGACAGAACAAGGTCTCAAGCTGCAGCAAAGGTAGTTTAGGTTAGATATTAGGAAATACTTTCTCAATAGGAGGGTAGTAAAACACTGTCAGAGGTTACCCAGAAAGGATGTGGAATCTCTATCTTTGAAGGTTTTTAAGACCCAGCTAGACAAAGCCTTGGCTGGAATTATATATTTGGGGATGGCTCTGCTTTTTTTATGATTCTCTGATTCTAAGATGCCTTCAGTGAGGACAAGGGCCCCTGGTGGACAAGCACAGAATCATAGAACCATCCACCCCTTCCCTAAGTAACCTGTTCCAGTGCTTCAATACCTTCCTAGTGAGGGTGGTGAAGCAAACCTCCTTTGCTGCAACTTGAGAACATTGCTCCTTGTTCTGTCAGCATATGCTCAACCCTGATCCTGTGAGCCACCAGGGACCTCAGCTGGCAGCTCCTCCACAGATCCATCACTATGGATGTGTATCTGGTGTGGTTTCAGGATGTCCCTAATACCTGCCCCTTCTGCAAGCAGGAGACCCTGGCGCACACCTACCTGAATTGCACCAGGCTGTAGTCTCTTCACCACTCCTCCAGAACCTTCTGCTGGGGTTTTGGCTGCACTACTCCCCACACTTCTGTTTATGCACTCCCCCTCCATGGCCCCACCAAGTCCCAGGATATCCTAATCAACCTCCTCCTAGCCCTAGCCAAGCTAGTAATCTATCTGACCAACAAGGAAGCTCTGGCTAGAGGAATCTCTGGGGACTGTGGGGCCCTTTTCCTGGCTCTTGTCCATTCACATTTCTGGGCAGAGTTTCACAGTATGGCATCTACTGGCTCCTCAGACTCATTCAAGTGGATACTGTCCAGTGTACTGTGCTTGATGTTCCTGGTGTCCCTCTTGGTGCACCCATTCTCAACCTTTAAGCATTTCTCATGCCCCTGTTTTGCCTTTCTTATAAGGGAGGCTTATAGTTCTTCTTGGTGGGCAACATCCCACAATCCCCTCAAAGTAACAAATAGGCCTGACCTTGTGCTGTGCCTGACCCTCTGGATCTCTGACTCAGTTCCCAAGATGGATCTCTTAGCTTCTGGCTTCCCTACACTCTGGTAGGCTCCCTCAGAACATGGCTGCTTCTCCTGATCCTGAGGTAACCCCCAGACGTGGCCATCTAAGGCCCAGCATGACACTTCTCAATAGCATTTCCCAAATTGGCAGCATCAAAGGGCAGGTGTGGGCAGAATATGAGAAAGCAGGAACCAGAAGATCTCCTACTACAAGTCCCCCCCATTTCCCTCTACAAAGAGGATTCATTAAGCCTGAAATGACTACCACAACAGTAGATGCTATGGGTCGACTGTATACCTGCACTGTGGTAGACACAAAAGTTTCTTCATAGTCACATAAGTCCCCTGCTGAATTACCCAGTATACAAGTTAGGTCCTTAGGATGAGATCTGAACTGAGGATTAGGACTATACCATTAATTAGTATGATCTTGTAACAGTTTTTGAATCTGCCAATGAGTAAAAGGTAAGTATGGGAAAGATACAAAACTCTGTTGGCTAGCATTTTGTCTGCACAGCTTAATGGTTGCAACATTCCAGTATTTCCGGTCCTAGCATTTCATGCATTTGTGTCTTCTCATCAACCTCACATTTGATTCTCTCACTGAGAAAGAATCTGCTGAGTCTCACATTTGAGTGAGTTTTTATTAAGGCAGTAAGAGCCTTTTATTAAGGCTGCTTGCAACATTTTATCTTGATAGTGACAGAGCCAACATATATTTCTAGGTCAATACAAATTAAAATACTTGGATCAAAATGTTAAAATCATGTGTACATGAGTCCTCTTTTATTTGATGGCCTATTATGTATGATATTGGGATGCACATAACTTTCTCTTAGCATGAGCAGGGCTTGTAGCGTTGGAAGGTACCTCAAGGGTCATCTAATCCAAATCCCCACACAGAAATAGGATTTACTGTTTTTAAGCCATCCAACACATGCCTGTCTTCAAACCTCCTGTGGAGAACATTTCACAAGCTCCCTGGACTATTCACTGCAGCTACCATTTGCTGCAGCTACTGTTTTTAAGGTCCACCTTGACAAAGCCCTGGCTGGAATGATCTAGTTGGGGGGTGGTCCTGCTTTGAGCAGTGGGGTGGAGTAGATCAGCATTTCATAACCCATCAGTCATGACCCAGAAGTGGGCTGCAAGAATATATGAAAGGGTCGTGAACAAACTTTATAAATGAATTCTCCTTTAAAGAAGAAAAATGCAGGAAACTGTGGGTTTCCCCTTGCAGGCTGGCAGAGTTCCACAAACAGTATTTGGGCCCAAAAGCTAGCAAATAAGGTTTTTTTTTCAACTATTTGAGTTGGTCTAATAAAAGAAATCAGATTTGCCCAAAGAACCTTGCCTGGAAAGCATTAGGTACTTTGGAATGGGATCCATGAAAGCCAGTATGTTGAGCATACACTGCTTTTTGGTCATCTAATCCAACCAGTAGAAAATGCTGAGAAAAAGTGTGTAAATAAAGCCATGCTCCTTCCACAGATTTAACCACTAGGTCTTGACTGCAGGGATTCAAAACCATGAACACACTTTTAGTTTTGGGCATCTTAGTTCTTTTTTTCAGAAAACAATTCATTCCTTTCAAAACATGTGAGGAAACGGTTGCGGTGGCAGCAGCGGTGACTGATTACAGCAGTCATCTGGGAGACATGGAGCCTTGTCCATGTTCTGATAGGTATTTAAACAGTTAATAAAAGGCAGAACTACTCCAACAGAAGGAACCTACCCTAGAAAGTACAATCATACTATGGTTAAAGAACACTGTTGAGAAATGTGAACTCAAAACCCCTTAAGTAGGGGAGATTATGAGCCTGGTGTTTTCTCCTTCAAAGTGAGTGAGTTATTGTGTAAGCAGCTTCATAACTGCCTCCTCCTGCATCCATCTTTTGTGTGGGCTTAATCAAATTCAATCCACATCTAATGGATCATGCTCAATGAGTGAATAGGAAGATTATTGCCCCTCTTTCTGAATCTCACCAGAGTTTAGGCATTGCTGTATCTGGAGCAAGCCTGGGACTGTGGCCACTCTGAACCCTCAAATTAAATAGTTTAAATAAAAGGTTTGGGAGCACATCTGAACACTATGCCTAGCAAGATGTCACTGACACAGTACATTTTTGTCTTCAGTGCCATAGCTTTGGCAAGTTTGTCAGAATTTAAAAGCAAATGTTCCAGCATTTCTGCATTCTTAGTGCTAATTGTAAAATGGATAATAACTCCACTAAAACACAGTGTTTTTATAATATTTTTGTTTATCCTTTCACTTAGTTTATTCACACTATAAAAAGATTATATTTTCAAATATTCAAAAATAAGCAGCCCAAAATGGCAGCTTCCATGAGCAAGATAAAAGTAAGACCTAACAAGATGGAATAAATCCCACTTGATCAGGGATGTCAAATTCATCAGACCCAGTGGGCCACACGAGTGGTTCAAGGATGGCCTGCAGGCTGGATTAATGGCATGGGGCTGGTCTGTGTGCTGGACTGGGTCTATGGACCAGCTCCATGCACTGGATCCAGCATGAAGAGCTGGTCTGGTGCGGGCGCTGTGAGCCCTGTGGACTAGCACTGCATTTTGCATGCCATGCATGTGCTATAGCCATCCCTGTGTGCCACATGCAGGGTGCACTGCATCCAACTCTACATACCATACACCGTGCATGCCAGATCCAGCCCTGTGCACCATATTCAGTGTTTGGGGCTGGTCTGGCATGCACTGTATGCAGGGTGCAAGTCCAGTTCAAGACCCATGAGTAGCAGAATGGGCCAGATGATAAGGCAGTGTGATCTGGATCTGGCCCACATGCTGTATCTTTGATACCCTTGCATTAAGTAATAAACAGACCAATAAAAAGTTGCATTATAGATCTTTTTGGCCCTATTCGTTACCAGAAGAAAATTTTTCATGATATAAGGTTTGTAATATGCATGGAAAAATTTAATCAAATCTGAAATTCCATAGCATATTTTTCATTGTATAGAAAATACAAACTATTTTGGGTATTATACATTCTTATTGTCTTTTTCTTAATTGTCTGAAACTAAATTTGAGAAGGACCAGGAGCACTGTCACTCCTATTTCTGGTTTGTTTATAAAATTGATCACACTGTAAGGACTGCTTTTGAAAAAGATAGCTTTGAAGATGAAAACATGAAGATGTTTGTAGAGGAATTTAGCTCAGTTTGAAATCTTCAAAAATATGTTGACTGCAGGCCAAATGTTATGGTCCTTGTTCAATCAAAACCCTCATTAAAAATCAAGGAGTAGTCCACAAAAGTATTAGCTGTAGCCTTCATTTTCCCCTATTTTCTGTTCGTCTGAATCATTTCCAGCTGTGAAACTGTGCATAAAATAATGTTTATAAAAACAATTAGATGACTATGGTACATAAATAAATTATATAACAGCTATGTGTCTACTTTGCATAGATGTAAACAGTTATGCAAGGTCTAATGTGGTAGAGAATCAATCTTCACTGTACAGTAGTCTACAAGATAAACAACAAGGTCAGCTTTAACTTTAATAAACAGTTCATGTTGACTTTAAAAGTAAAGAAACACTGTTTCAATTATGAACACTTTAGGTTGAAAATATACTATATTTACTTGCATGCCATATGAAACTTCATCCCTCAAAACTACCCATCCAAAATTGAGATTTGTGTTATAGGTAAGGAAGCTGATTTTTCATGCCAGAATAGAAGTATGGGGACACAGCAGTGGCTACCGAGAGCTGTGCTGGACTTTATGGGTGCCTACACAAGTGCTCCAATATGCTTTAATTAGAACGCTCTAGCATTGCCATAGCAGGTTTAAAAATGGCCACTGGGGCACTATAAAGTTTGTTGAATGAGCTTTACTTAAAGTGTCCCACTGCCTTTTTAAATACTCAGGGACTTAATACACATGATGCTGCGGGATTTTAATTACAGTGGCTCTCCAGGATCCGTTCTAATTTAACTGCTCCCCACCCCCCACTCCCAAGCACATATATAGGCACCCTACGTGAGGGGCAGAGTCCATGCCTTAGCATCGCTCACATTACCCCTTGCTGCTCAGCCAAAAGCTAGATTTTTAACCATTACCATTGTTACTGAACTGGTTGCTCAGCCAAAAACTGCTCCCATTTTAACCAACCAGGAGAAGGAGGTAGATGAGATCTTCTGAGCAAATATCAAACAAATTAAAAGATGAGGAACTTCAATAACCTGGACACCACTTGGAAAAAAGTATGGCAATTCATACCCAGGCCAACAAGTTCTTCGAATGTTCTATCAATTCCAACTTTCTGCACAACTAAAAGTTCCATTCCTGGCCAACTCAAAATGAGGAACGTGATCTTTTGGGCCTCCATGCTACTGTAGCAACAACAAGCAAAACATGCATTTTACTCTGCAATTAAATAATGTGTCATAACATTTATTTAAAAAGGCAGCAAAATATTAACTAGAGATTGATCTTGCTAACAAATTTTCACCTCCAGACACATCTTCAGTGCAGAAGTGCTGTGGTCAATTTGTTATATATATGCATGGGCAGAGATTTTCCAAGCATTCTATGGGATTATATTAATGAGAAACATGTCCCAAACTCCTAAACTACTCTAAAAATCTCAAATACAGATTTCTATTTTTAAAAATCATAAACAATACACAATATAAATTATTCAAAGATATTATTTCAAGCAACTGAGAAACTGACATTTTATTCCTCTACGACGACATGCTGAGATTAGTCATACTTGCTTGTCATTCTCATTGCCATCATTTTTTCTCCCTGTTTTGTATGATTTTATATAGTATTTTAATTATCTTAAGAACAAGATCTGTGGGCCTTAATAACTGGCAAACACAGAAATGCTTTGATGTTCATAGACCACTGTAACTAACAAATATGTCTCACCTGAGTCTAATTTTGTTTTATATATTTACATGTTTTCTTTGTGAAGTACACATTTATCAATGGACTATGAAGCTTTCTAATTTGAGAGAGAGATGATAAAAACATAAGTATTTGTGTAGAATATTTAATCTCAAAGCATTTTGAAAATATGAGCTATTTAACCCTCCCAATCACTGTTTAATAAATGTTTATGGTACATTTATTCAGTATGTACAGTTTTTAGATGGAAAAACTGATGCAGAGAAGTTACATGACTTGCCAAACCTACTGAGGAATCATTATCTAAGGATATATTGAAACTCAGGAATTCCTGGTTCCTCATGCTGTGCTCCAACAATGAAAACATAATCCTCTAATAAAATAGACCTGTCATTTTAATTAGAGTTAGAAATATTTTAATTACCTTATAGAAGAGCATTCGACTTCAACTTTTCTCTCTCTAAAGTAGAAAGTTGATCAACATTAACTTCAAAACAAAACAAAAAGATCTATTTATGATTCATTTATATTTGAATTAAATCAGTTTGACCATTCCTCTGAAGTCTGGCTATATTTTAAATATATTTGAAATAAATTATTTAGTATCTGTTGACTGATACAAATCCATTCTTTCATTTCACAGACTTATCTCCTGCTTATTTTCTACTGGACAAGACCTGAATTCCTCTGTTATCAGATGACCATTTCACAGCATGGGTTAAATGCTTAACCAAAACTAACCCACGCACATTTTGAGTTCCATTAGCTTGACACATCTTTTCTGTGATGTGATTGGAAAGTTTAAATCTATGCTTCAAGGACTGTTTGTAAAAATGGTTCTGAATATATTTTCATTAACTTTGTGAGAAGCTTTTAAAGCGTTTTTGTAAAACGATATACTGTAACGTAGCTAGAAAGCAAAAGTATGAGAAAAATGGGTAATGGACTGAAATGTTTTGGTTAATAAAATACTAGACAGCATCCCATATGCAGACCAACACACTGCAAGTTTAAATGTAATTATAGGGACTTTCCAAAGCCATTAAAGTCAAAGGAAGCATCCCTTTCAAAGTTTAACCTTGGCAAACTTTGTATCACACACAAAATGCCTCTGTTTTTTATTCTAACCACCCACCCAGCTTCATCCTGGATCCACAGTTGGTATAAATGAATTCATCTCTACTGGAACTAAATTGATTTGTAGCAGGCATGGACCTAACCCTTTATATTTGTAATGACATAGGAAAAAGCCTTATTTCAAAGCATATTTGTTTCCTCCTAACAATTATAATTTGCCATGTTCATTGTTCAGTTTCACAGGAAATGGTTATTTCTTTTCTCCCAAAGATTAAAGATGGTCAAAATTTCTGTATCTGAAGATGATGCACTAAAGCTGATATTTCAAGAGACAAGTATAATTTATTCAGAGGTTGGTAACAGGGAGTGAATGAATTCACTTTGCATAGATAATCTGTTGTACTACAAAGGAAAAGAGGTGTTGGATGGTAAACGCCTACTGCAGACTCTCAGAGGCCTGCTTTGTAGCCACTGATTTTATTAGTGTGTAATTAATAGGTACAAAGGGAGCAATCTGCTCAAGTACTGCTTTTCTGCCTGATGTTTGTGTTTCAACATTCTTTAAATATTATTGTGGGGTGAGTATTTAAGTACAATTGCTTGCTCAAAGATTGAATTAGCATTCATAGCATGTTCATTTGTTTTATAAGTACTTTTATAAGTCATTTTAAAAAGCAAGCATCTCCACACAGCTCTCATTATTTAAATAAAGAAAAAGCAGAGGTACATTTATTTATATTTAATTTGGATTTTTTTTCACATGCATGCCATTGATTTAATTTTTTTTATGTTCATCATTTGCCTATCTGAATCCAGCAAGCTGGTTGAATCAAAAAGTAAACAGTTTCACTGAAAGCTTTAGGAACCTATAGATATAGTTCATTCCTTCTGTGCTGAAGTCTCTGAAATTAATGGGAGTTTGGTCATTGGAAAGCAAGTATAATGGAGGACATGTGGAGGAAAAACAATGTTATAAACAAGTCTCTAATTATTCAGCCTTCTGATTTGGTCAGACACTGAAAACTACTAGTAGTAACAGCAACTGTAAAATGAACTGAAATTTAATACGGTCTTATTAAACAAGGTATATTGTATTCAAGCTTGTTATCACAAGTAAATTAGTCTTTTTCTTTTTATGAATATGTGAAAAATGTTATTTCAGGTTCAAAATTATTCATAATTATGTGTGTGTTGTAGAAGGTTGATGTGCTCGAAGTTGTCATCTTTACTATATGAATTCTCTGACTTCTCATTAAAATGATCAGGGTGATGCTACAACAGCAGGTATGGGTGTTTTCTTGTTCTACATTTTTCAACATGCCATCAACCAAAACTATATTTTCTTTTTGTTGAAAACATACAATTGAGCTCTAGCTACAAAAATACATCTCTCATTATTCCTTATTGTTTTGACTGCTGATGTATCTTTGCTCAGTTCCACCCCATTCGTCCATTTGCATGTATAAACAGCATGCAAAACGTTAAAGCCCAGACTCTATTTCACCTCTAAGGAAACTAAGCTTTAGCTATCACTTTCCTCAGATATATGTGTGTGTGTGTGTGTGTGTGTGTGTGTGTGTGTGTATGTATATATGTGAATATATATGTATGTATGTGTGTGTATATATATATATATGTGTGTATATATGTATATGTATATGTGTATATATATGTATGTGTGTGTGTGTGTATATATATGCATATGTGTGTGTATATATATGTGTGTGTGTGTGTGTGTGTGTATAGGTATCTTCCTCAGGGGAGCTGATCCTGTTATACTCCTAAGGTGCCTAGGTACCCAGTTCTCTCAGTGGACACCCTAAGGAGTCCTCAGAAGGTAACCATATTTCCACCATGGAGACACAAACACACCTTTATGTTCCACACTGAGCAGAATAATGAGCAATCTAAAGCATTTCTGCCAACCAGCTAAGAGGAAGTACCCTCTAGGGATCTAGCTCACTGGAGGAAATATCTACTAAGTGGACTTAAGTGATAGACAGCAGCACTGATTTCTGTGTCAAGACATCTGAGGTGATGGGAAACTCACATTACCCAATAAATAGTCTAGTGGTGCGGATATTTGCCCAGGAAGGCAAGACAAGAGGCCATGACTAACATCACTCTGAGGGACTTTGGATGCGCATCTCATGTCTCAGGACCACACCCTAACCATCAGGGTATGCATTACATCATCTTTCAGATAACCTGTTGAAGCTGCATTACCATTTATGCATTTTTCATTAGTTATTGGACAAAATGTATAGTTTGTATTGGGAAGCAGAAGCCAGAATGCACAACTTCCCTATTCTAGAAAAGTGTCCTAACCACTACCCACAACACTCCTTCTTGCTCATTCTTCTTCTAGGCCAATGAAATTTTCATTCCTTCTACCATGTGGCCAAGTTGCAACAAGAAAGGTAAAAAAGTGAGGTGGACTTAAAATCCAGGTCCCCCACTCCCTAGACCTTAACCTCAGGTATTTGGTAAAAGGCAGCTGTCAGTGTCATTCTGCCCACATGCTTAATTTTGATATCAAACAATTGTTATATGTGTCTTTCCTTTGAGTAAGGCTTTGGGCATTTATGTAGAACTTACATAATTGTCCTATGGGATAGGATAGCAATAAAATATAAATGGAATTAGATTACTAGGTGGCCCTGCTGTATGCACAGTAGGCTATGTCCTCAGTATGCACAGTAGGCTATGTCCAGTCTGTCGGGAAACTTTTCAGGCTAAGGTGGGGGCATAAGTAATCTAGGAACTTTATTATAGTTTTGGTTGTTGCTTGGGATGGAATAGAATCATATCTAGTGACTTATATACCAAATAAACAATGTAAGTATCACTTGACATCTTACAGGATTTGGGCCTAGCTATTTTTAATGCAGAAACAACACCCATACTTAAGGAGCAGAAATCTTTGAAAGCATACATTGCAGCTTTCTTGATTCAGAATTTTATACATTTATTTTACCGAAAGACTAGTAGCACAAGTGTGATGATGTAACCATGATGGTTCAGAAATTATGTGAGAGGCAAGGATTGCTTAGGGTAATATCTTTTATTGGACCAACTATATAGTTGGGATAAAGCTAGACAAGCTTTTGAATGCAAGACATTCTTCATCAGATATGACTAGGTCTCTCACTGAAAGACTACACATTCATGTACTTATGTTGACAAAGTCCTTTTATAGCTACCGAAACTAGAACACTAAGTAGTGGCCTACTGTTAGAAGATGACAGCATATTGAGACTCTTGTATCCTGTATTACTTCTCTGCTAGGATCCAATCCAATTTCAAGTGAAATAAATAAAGAAGTCGCCTTTTGACTTCAAGAAACTATATATGGCCCTGTTGGCTTGCTGGAGCAAGATGCAACCTCTCTGTCCCTTAATTAATCTGCCTCTATGCTACTCTCCATGCTAATTCAGGAGCATGCCAAATTAATATTGTATGTGAAATCTTGTTCTTTTACGTAATGTTTCAGGCATCCCAAAGCCAAACAATATTTTAACTCCCTATATGCAAATATAAAACTGAGAACATCAAATGATAGAAATATATGAAATTTCTATTTAATGCATGTTTTTTACTGTAAGAAAATTAGTCCAGTGAATATATCATTTATATTATATAGGATAATATAAATAGACCAATTTATGTAAACTGATATACTGGGTGAATTTTAACAGAGAATGTGATATTATTTTTATTTTTTTATTATCATTATTATTTAAATTTTTGTATTATGCTGTTTCCACTATTCCATTATTATATTATTCTTAGGATTTTCATGTGGTGATGACATGCTGATAACATAACTTTACTAAATATTTAAAAGAACATGAAGTAAATGTAAGAAAGAAGTAATGAATACTGCTTGCAATCAAAATAAATCACCAGATTTCATAAATCCATAGCTATTTTTATAGTGCATGTTAGTTTCTGTGCAAGAAAGCTATTAGGTTTATAAGCAAATGTATAAGTAGGAACCTATGGAAATCAAGGAGGTAGGCAGCCTATTTCACAGGCAGATTGCAGGGCTGGACATCATTTTCATAGACTAATTGCAGCAAGGTCCCTTCCCCCACATCTCTGATTAGCCAAGGGGCCCTGGTGGCCCCACCCCTCACTGCTGGTTGATTGAGAAATCAGTTCATCATATGGTCCCCCCCCTCGCTGCTGACTGGAAAGGGGTGGGGGCCACATGACAGGCAGCCTTCTCAGACAATCAGTGGCAATGGGTCAGGGTTAGGGAGCCAGGCTGCAGCAGCCATGCAGACCACTGACTGCCACTGGGGAGCCAGCATTTTATTTTTACTAGGTTTTTTTTTCACGGATTTCATGGACATTGCCTGGTTTCACAGACAATGCCCAATTTCATGATTTCCACAAAATCCATGAAATTGAGAATTGAGTAGCTCCCTAGTTATAGGCCAAGTCATAAATAAAAATGCTGACATGCAAGCTTTAACTTCATCTAGAACATAGTTTGAGTAAAAGAAAAGAACTTGCTAAATGTTTTGTGGAGAAAAACTATTTTGAATATTTAAAAATATACCTGTCTCTAGCTTTGTACAAACCGGCACACACATGCCATAGTGGCATTAATGGAAGTTTGTATACTACCCACCAAACAGAGACTCTTGGCAAATTGAAGAGATGAATACTAAATTAGATTCCTTAATACTCACACAAGATTTTATTTTGCAAGGAACTGAGCATTCTTGCTCTAGCCTAAGATAGCCCTTAAGCACATGCTTAACTTAATTAAACTGAACACACTACTAACATACTTAAAGTCAAGTACTGAAGTGAGAGCACTCAGCATCTTACAAAATTGAACCTTCAGTGGCAGACTGTGAATTTTTCTCTTGCAGTTGAACAGTCAGTAGATGCTCCAAAGAACATCTCATATATATACACTTTTGCATAAGAGACTTTCTTGCATGTAATCTAGGAAAGGATGGACCATGACTGCTTCTACCATACTTCAAGAAAGATTGTTTTGTGCTGAAACTCTGGGAATTTTCTGACAAAAACTTTTTGTCGGAAAACTCTGATTCAGCAAACTCAAAGTTTTTCATGGGAGCATGCTAGTTTTCATGAAATGTTGATCAAGAAAAGCTTCTTAGATCTAGGATAGACTTTAATAAAAAATCAGAAAGCAAGCTACTGTAATACATAGCCCAGTGATCAGAGCAGTCACTTGGGAGTTGTGAAATTGAGGTTCAGACATTGCTTTGCTTAAATCAGACTCGAGTCAGTTTTGCTGGCCAATTCAAAGGGACCAAATCCAACAGGAAAAGAATGACTTTGAGACTAGTTGTTAGAACAGTTACTTGGGATGTAGCAAACTGCTAGGCCAGGGACTTGAACTTAGATCTCCACCTAAATATAGGATATAGTCTGAAATTTAAAAAAGAAAATTAAGAGGTAGGAAAAACTTTCTTGTTTAATTCAGCCTCATACTTTCCCTTCCTGTAGGCTGCTTAGAAGATATCATTAAACCTCTAGACTGTCTTGATCCAAGTTGGTAGAATGTATACAGAAAGCATTTGGCAAAACATATAAATTAGAGTATAAGCTGAACTCTTTTACTTGTTTGTATAACTTTCTGCTACTTGCCTTACATGATACCGTTCTGACACCTTCTCATTATATTACAGTAACTAAGCCAGCTTATAGTAGGTAGCTTCAGGATGGCTTAGCCTCACATTATGCAGGCGAAAAGTAGAAATGATCTGTAAAAGACTCTGAATCAAGGATTAATCTAAATTGATGTTACAAGCATGCCAAATGACATTAGCTTAGGTTCTGTGTACACCTACTTTGTGTACACAAACATTCAGGGAGGTTAGATCAAGTTAAAAATTGGTCACCTAAGCCAAGGTAAATCAGGATGCGGGAGAAGACTAGTGATGGAGTTGTGGGGTGGGAGTCAGAGACCAAGCAGGGTTTGCAGGGGGAGGGGTTGTGGAATCGGGAGGGGGGAGTGGGGCTCATGGCAGAAGTTGAAGGGGGAAGTGGGGCTCATGCTAAGCCCCCCAGTCTGGACCTACCTCACCTCCCTAACCTCCCCCTCCCTGATGCAGCTCAACTGACCCTGATCTCACAAACCACTTCTGAAGCCAGTTTTACCAGCATTCACTGGTTCTGGGAGCCTGACTGAAGTAAGTCAGGGTAGGAGGAGAGATGGGCAGATCAAAGGGCTGGCAGGATGGGTCCCCCATCCCCAGTCCCTGGACCCCGCACAAACAACCCATCCTGCCCACCCCTCCCCCTACACTGACTTACTTCCTTAGCTTCTGGCACTGGCAAATGCCAATAAAACCAGCACCAGGAACAGCACGCAGGATGGGGAGTTTAGCAGGCTTAGAGTGGGGCTGCTGGTTCATAGTGGAGGGTTGTTCATCAGGGGTGGGGTGAAGAACTGGGGGGGGCAAAGAATAACCTGGTCCCAGAGGGTGGGCTTTCCCAGTCCTAGGGCTGCACTGGGTACCGTTAGATTGGTCTCACTGAATTCAATCTAAGTTAGACTACCTCTCTACCTCTGACATACAGTTAACTTCGATTGGGTTGGCCATTTTTACCCTGATCTAATCTTTCTGAGCTTCTGTACTGTTTGCACTTAGATAAACCTAACTAGGGATCTAAATGTAAGGTCTGCACTGGGCGAACTAAGTTAGATCAAATGGCCATTTTTAACATGATTTAACCTCTCCTAAGCTTCCTCAATGGCTGTACCAAGCCTTAGATTCAGATATGAATTTCACTCTGGAGTTTGAACTAAACTATAGATATTGTAGATTTACCTGGTGCATGATTCCTGAAGGTGGCAGCATCATAAACAAGTCCATGCATAACTTTTCTGCAAAAACAGAACATTTCTATGTTATTACATGTGGTAACTTAATAATAGGACCCAATGATTTATGAATCCAGCATAACCAAAATAAGGCTTGTATCAATATCATTGTAAAAGGGTAGAGGAGAGCCTAAAGAGTGACCCGCACCGCCTACCTACTTCAGTCAAGGCAACACACAGGAGCGGCAAGCTGAGACCGACACAACATTTCCAGCATTGCCTTGTCCTCTGGATTGACGGGGAGCGTGCAGACGGAGATGCTTCTGGCTCTGGTGAGGGGCCCTGTGGGAAAGCCTGTGGCATGTCAGACAGGCAGACCCTGGACAGGGAGCAGCAGGTGGCTGGAGCAGAGCCAGCACATCAGTCTGCTCCACACAGCATTTGGAGAAGTGCTGGTTCTCCACAGCAGCCTGCAAGGGTTGGTGGAGTGGACGGAGGTGATGCTAATACAGAGAGAAAAGAGTCAGGTCAGAAGTGACCAGGGAGGCTGTGGAGAGGGTGACAGGTCTGGGTTTGGGGGCATCTCCCACACGGGGACCCTGCCCTGGACAGAAGTGAAGGACACACAGGGATTGTACTCCAGGACTTTAATCCCTCAGAGAGAGGGTCTGTGGCCAGGAAGGATCCAGGGCCAGCCTATAAGAGCCCATAGCAATGGGACGGAGAGCAATGAAGAGCCAGTGATTTGATTGGTTGTCCCCAGGTGGCAAGGACCAATATAAGTAAATTGGACTTATGATAAATAGACTCTATTAGGGAGCAATCACCTTGAAAGAAGGACAGGAGTATAGCAGTGTCTGCTACCATCCTTTGTTTGTTATAATTTTAGGGCTGAGTTACATATTTTTCTAGAATTAAGGGGGCTACCCATCCAAGGACTCTCAGGGGGGCTGAGCATCTGTGAACCCTCTAACATTACAAAGAGAGAGGGACCAGACCAGAAATTGGCCTTGTTATAGCAAAGGACTGCTATTTTGACCCATATCAATGGGGCAACACCAGTAAGCCTCAGCACTGATCATCTTTTTCCGGAGGCCGGAAGTGGTTAGGGTGGCGTAAAGGGGAGGTTTGGAGCCCCATGAAGAAGTCAGAGTGGGTCAGGAAGGACACCAGTGGGGGAACTGGCTCCCAGTACTATAACATCAAAGTCATCGCAGGCAAGAAGAAACAGCAATCAGGAGACCTGGGTGACATATTCTAGGTCCCACCCTGCCGCTGCCAATAAGCTGAGGGTCAGTCAGAAAGGGTCTTAAGCCTTATAACACCTACAGATACCACAATCATATTTGTCTAGAGGTTCTTGTCAGTATATAAAATATTGAAAAGTCATGTGAAGCATATTTTTAAGTTAGGTCTTTTAAATTAAAACTTTTATTATAATAGTTCTGCTTAATACTTCAGTGACTTTTTATAAAATAGAATTCATAATATTGACACATAGTAGCCCTGAGTTGTCTTTTCATAAGAATCATACAATCCATTCTTCATGCCAAGATGGGATAAAAGGAACTTAATATGTATGTAACCAGGTTATTGGTTGAAGCCGTGTTGGTCTAAGGACGCAGGCAGACAAGATTGTTTGGGTAAATCTGATATCTTTTATTAGCTCAACTAAAATAGTTGAAAAAAATTCTTCTTTGCAAGCTTTCAGGTACAAACCCAGTGTGTTTGTATCCAAACGCATCACTCTGAGGGTGCCATCACTTTGAGGGCAAAATAACATGATCTCCTGCAATTTCCTGTGAACACTTCAGATGGCCTGGCTTCACTTGAGAATGTATGGTTCAGTTCTTTCAGGAGCAGTGACAGAGTTATTTTGTCACCAGCCATTTCACATAAAACAGTGTTCCATGGTCAAGGCTTCTTCCATGGTCAGGAAAGATATTTTTATACATTTTAAGCTCCCTTCATCTGCTAATGCCTTTTGAACTGTGTCAAACTAGTCTGTGCTATTCCCTAAGGGCAAAACTACAAAAAGAGGTACCTGAATTGTTTCAATTTTGGAAGTTTGAATTAATTACCTCTTGCTATCTTTCATTTGCATAGGTAGTATCCTCCAAACTTTCTGGACCAAGAGACTTTTTCAACTTTCAGGATATCATAGAAAATATCTCCTTGACCAGCATACCTAGAGTAATAAATGGCTTCACAAAACCATCAGCAAACCACAGTTTGAAAATCCCTGCTCTAGATCAGTGGTGCTCTAACCATCCAGCCCTGGGGGCTGGGTAAGTGGCATGGGGGTGGTCTGCAGGCCATATCCTGAGCACGGGGGGACTAGCATAGGGTCTGACTCCATGTGTCACCTATGGCTGTGGGCTGACTCCATCATGTGCCAGCATGAGCCAGCACATGGAACCATGTTATCCAGTCCACGGGGCTCTGTATGGGTCCTGAAATCTGGTAGCAGGAAAATGGTGGTAGTGTTAATTGCTATGGCCCTGGTCTCTGCCAAGGCAGCTTATGCTGCCACCATGCCCCCACTGCCAAATTTCCAGATCCATAGGGAGCCTCGTGAGCCAAATGGCATGGCTCTATGGGCCAAATCCAGTCATAGGCCATAGTATGAGCACCACTGCTTCAGATTATCCACTGAGCTGGTAACACAGTCACTATTATTAAGCTACATTGAACACTATTGAAGTCAGAACAGTAATCTTTGTGTATTCAGTAGGTCTATAGCATCTGTAACACTAATATTCTGTTAACGTAGAGAATACAAGTCTTGACAGTTCCATTGTTTTAGTGTTGGACATCATATGATTTCTTTTTTATTTCATTTAAAAGAATTATTTGTCATTTTTCTTTAGTGAAAAAGCTGATGGTAGATATCTGTTCATCATAAAATGGGTGTTTTGTGTTTATCCATGCCTCCTTTGCCTCAGGGCAAAGCAGAGTCAGCTCATCTGTGGTGTGGTTGCACCATTCTCAGTTGGATCCCCCTGACCTCATTTCTCACTGAGACAATTAGTAAAATAAACCTGCTTATAGATTGGGCATGAAAAAAGAAAACATTTTGTGGAATACAGTGCAAAGAAATAGAGGTTTTATAACAGGGAGATACTAGCCAACTACAATATAAAGGACTGCAATATATAAAGTTTACTAACACATCTTAACTCTTTACCATATAAAAGGTATGAGCTCTTCTCAACTTCCCTGCAATGCTTTTTATGCTGAAACATCTACAGTTCAAATAAAACATACATTCTCCCATATTATACACACATACACATAGGCTATCTGAGGTGATGAGCAGAATGACAACTTTTATTTTAAAAATTCTTGCAATATTTCTTTTGAGAGCAGGAAAAAAACACGTGACTGCATGCTGAATATTTACACTTAGTTGCAATCAGATGAAAAGTATGCCCATAATAAAAGTCAAGGAATAAACTATCAAAATTGCAACAACGGAAAAATTCCATGGACCTACCACAGTTAGCTTTTCAGCAGAATGGGTGAAGAGTTCGACCTATGACCCCCTATTATTTCTGAGCTTCATTGTACCCTTACGAACAGCCCTGAGCATGGGATAGTATGTAAACTTAACCAGACCCTATGCAAAGATTCCCCAGTGAAACACATTTCCTTTACTTCTCCCCATTTCTAATGATAGGGTGCAGTATATCACTACCTGCCTCCTTGATATCCAATCATCTCTTGTGACCGAATAGAGTAGTGTCAAAGCTATCTACCTTCCCATGTCCATTCCCTGCCCCCTTTCTTGTAAGTGGGAGTACCACATGCAGATTCAAGTCCTTTATCCCTATTTCCAAATATGATTCACAAGAAAGACTCAGAGATTTCAAATAGGAATCCACAGTGTCAGAAACTTTCTGACTTGTTGTGATCCTTCTGGGTTCTTTGCAGCAGAAGAGTTGCTCTATTATTTTTCTATAATCAGAAAGAGTAAAAACTAAGAGGTCTGAGGGGGGCCTCAAGTTGAGAACTGCTGATCTATGCCCAGAAAAGTATTTGGGAAAGGACCTTACTCCCCTAAATTCCTTTATTCTCAACTTCAATGTACCTTAATGGTACAATTCACTCAGTTAATTCCCCTGCATAACAACTTTTCCAATTATTGATTTCATCTATTAGACAGCTATCTGTCTGTAAATTAGCTTGTAGTTCTTGCATTTTACTTTTTCTTTTTAACCTGCCAGAGTACACTAGCCAGTTTAATGGGTGGGAATGTATCTGGTACTTAGAAGACAAAATCAATGCACTTCAAAGGCACACTACATGTTGAAATCCTTGGAAGACTTACAGGCTAGGCAAGAGAAGTCCAAATATGATTATGTTAAAAAAAAGAGTTGTCTTTGAGAAATACATCTTTGTCCTTATGTTTCTTTGCTGGGCCTCTAAAAATATTCATTATTTTTGTCAAATAATATGAAAAGGGCTGAAATTCATGGTACAGGTTGGTTTTTTCCCATTTAAAGTCTTAAGCTTCAGATTTTGCACAAAGAAAATAACACCTGCAATGAGGCTTTTAATTGGAAGTCCTTAAAATGCACAGCTTGTCTGAGCTTGCCGTTCCAGTACCTTGCACATGGATGCTTACATGCTTTAACCATTTTGATTACTCATCCTGAGACAAGGGTACGTTGCTTAAAAACTTAGACATTCTAACTGCGTTCTAACTTTTATGGATTTTATGAAGACTCCCCACATTTTTATATTTTAATTACTTCTCAGTGTAACTGAATTTTGGAGTGCTAATAGATGGAAGCCCATTCATGGGAACTAACAGCTTCAAATAAATGATTTTTTATATCATGTTGACTTGACTTGAGATGGGAGTGTATTTTGGCTGTTGCCCAAGAAGACACAGCCAAAAGAACAAATTATATCTCCGCACCCAGTTAGAAAGTCTGTAAGTATTAGCTGTTTGGCAAACAGAAGTCATGGCGTTAGCAATTTTTGCCTTCTTTCTTTAGTTTCTAAGATCCTTTCAAAATATGGCAAGGTAGAACATGATTTCACTAAAAGGAAGCTCCTTGCATATACTCTACCTATACAATTCTCTTCTACCATTTGTAATTAAAATTGTTATTTTCTATACCTTTCTCTATGAAATATCTGGAAGGGTATTTATTTCAGAAGTTATGTTAAAATACTCTTCTCTCAGAAAATACTTATACACTCACAATGTTCACTGAATATTTCCAGTCCATATCTTGTATGTATTGTTTTACATTTCTCTGCTCTGAAAGGAACAAGGTATCTTTGTTGGAAAGAAAATTTCTTCTGCCTTTCTTTAAAATACTTGTGCAGGCACATCTGGTGATAAAGTAAATTCTTTGCAGGCTTCCTCTTATTTGAAAACAGAAAGTTTTTGAATTTGTTGTGGCTATAATTCAGTTTGTGAGAATGAACCATGTGCAATTTAGAGGTGTGCCCAGAAATTCCTATCTGTGTGAACTTCCTCAGCTTCAAAGAAAAAAAGAGTTGAAAGATTACAGAAATAAATATTTCATATAACCCTGTCCTGATGCAATAGGAAGGTAGAGTTGTGTCTGCAGTTTCAAAAATGAATGAAAAATTCTGGGCCAAATTGTGTTCTCTTTAGCAACTGTATAAATATGGAGTAATTCCACTACGATGAAGGGGTTAATCTAATTTTATGCTGGTGTAATTGAGGGCAGAATTTGCTCCTCAGCATGGTTTCATCTGCAGTGCAAACCAAGTTTGCTTTCCTGTAATTCAGTGAAAAATACAGTGAAAAATGCAGTATGTTTTCCTGTTGGTCCACAGCAATCAACCCCTTTCCAGGGGTGAATTGCAGCAGTGTATAAAGCCTACAACTTTTCAAACACCAGGTACATGGGTGACTGCTGCCTCCCAAGTCTGTGGGGGCACCAGATTGCTGATGAGGGCAGGGGGATTCCCCAGAAGCTGATCAAGCCAGCAGTGAAACCAGAAGTGCACTTCTGCTGGCACTTCTGGTTTCGTGGCTGGCACTCCCAGGGGCCACACTGCCAATCTCAGGGGGTGCATGTGCACCCGTGTGCACCCCCTACACGTCGCCAGTGTATCTGTAGCCAACTAGCATAAGCCTAGAGAATGTCATTTCTATTGTGGCTGGGGATGCAGTGACTGAGGACATGGTTCAAAGAAGCATGCCCTCTTTGGCTTGATGCAATGCACATCTGGTTTCCCTTTGTGGAACTGCTGGGCAGAGTTGGGAACACCCTCTTAAGCTTGTGTCCTTAACTGTCTTCCAAACTGTAGCCCCTCCTAGCATAGGTTGGTGCCCTTTACACCTTTCTGTGAAAACACCCAACCTAGTTTACTTCCAAATTTACTCATAGCTCCCCTTTATTTCCAAGTATGTACATAACCAATGTTTGGCAGGCTTTAAAACCGGTACAAAAGGCAGTAGCTGTGGCTTGCACAGTTAGTTTCCTAGGTATGAATGTCTCCTTGTTAGCTGAATTCATAATCTGCTAATGATAGGCTAGGCGCTGGTCGTGTTTTGCTGCCTCATATATCTCTGTGGAATTTCTCACACAAGCAGCTGCAGCACAAGCACCTTAGCTGGTTTTACAAGCTGTACAAGAACAGGCTGGGTGAACCTGAAGGGTTCTTTTCCATCTAGGTGTCAAGTCCACAGAAGTACTGTACCCTTGGTGCTGATAATACTGTGGGACATGGAGCCAATGGAATGTGGGTTATTCAAGCGGTGGGAAGATTACATGTGTATGCATGTTATAAAGGGGGTGGTGCAGTCTCCCAGGGACACTGAAATAAGCAGAAGAGGAAAAAAGGGCCTCTCCAATTCTGCAGCCTGCTTGAATTTTTAATGATGATACCCATTGTATCATCTTCTTGGCCTTGTCAGTAGTACCAGAGGAGCAATATTACAGAGGGGCTTTCATTAAATTTGTCTTGCTTCTCTATAGCAACTCCTAAAGCTATAATATTTGACTTTAATGGATTTATCTTCACAATAATCCCGTGAGGTGGTAGGGTGGCATATTATCCCTATTTTGTAGCACAGACTAAATGACTTCCAGGTCACACAGAAAGTCTGTGGTAGAGCAGGGGACTGAGATTCCTGAGAACCATAATCTAAAAGAGAAAAGATAGAAAGATTATTTATTATCAGAATGCAAATTATTTTTGCAAGGATGACCAGTTGGAATAGGCTTTTACCAATATGTGCATCTTTTCTGGATAAGCAAAACAATGCTTGGGCAATGTTTGTGTAAATTGTCCTCCAGGTTTGAATAAGGTTATTTTAGGTTAGTACGTCATATATATATATTTCCCATGTATGCTATTGAAATAAGCCTAACATCATTCTGATTAGTGCCCTAGATTTCTGCTTTGTCATTTTGTGTGAGGTATAGAAACTGTTTATCGGTTTCCTGGGTAGTTGAATATGTTCTTGGGTGAGTCTCTTTGTGCAGGGTATTGAGAAGCCACACCCCTCTGTTCTCATCAGCTTTTATTCATTGCATAATTGTATGCATTTATCAGACTTTTAAGAAATCAACAGTTGGTAACTTATTAACATAGTGAAACATTTTTATCTTGTTTCACCAGTTTATATTTAACAATGAATAAGGCATTCTGAGTTTTCACAATCTTTTTTACGTTAGTGACTTCATTATGTATACCAGTCATTTTCCTTTCTTCCCTCCTTCCTTCCATTTTCAATATCCAAAGATTTTTTGCAAATGCATGGGTTTGTTTCACATACAGAGGAAAATGAAAGTTTGGACCAGTGCCAGTTTTTGTGTATTTTCTGGCTCTGCTAATAGTGCAGAAGCAACTCACAGTCAAAATCCAACTTTAACATTTGACAGCAACAGCATGTACTCGTGAAAGAGAAAGAGATGTATATAATGTGAATTCATTCACATGATACATAAGTGTATGCTATCTAATTCTACAGAGGGTGTGGATTACTTACCCTTTGAAGCGCTTCAAAGGATGAGTGGACAAATATATATGCCCTTTGAAGTGCTCCAGCAATGGTAGAAGAGCTCCAGAAATAACCATGAAGAAAACAGGACCAATTCCTTGTGTTGTAGGACTCCTGCTGGGCCAGGGAATTTGGGGGCTGGGTGGGCAGGGTTTAGGGCCACACTGGGCATGCCTGTCCGCAGCAGGCGGTTAAGTGAGGGCTGTGCCAATACAGCATTTCTTTTCCTTCTGTTGGCTAGCCTGCTGCCATTTGCTCCACTGTTGCTGCATGCCCCACCACCAGTGCCTCTTTATAAAGTCAGGAAAGGGAAAATTATATCACTATATTATCTCATAAAGAAAGATAGTGGGTGTACCTACAGGTTCATTAATGCATAGTAGTTACTGCGCATTTAGTTTAGTACTTGCTCAATGAAGTACTAATTAAATGCACAGTAACTACAGTTACTGCACAGTAGTTCCAGCAAAAGGTTTTTTTCTGATGCTTACTGCGCAGTAGTCTAATACTACTATGCAGTAGAGTATTAGCACAGTTGTTGCCTGGCACACTGCTGCTTAGTGTTATTAGGCTACTGTGCATTAAGTGTCTTGAGTAGATGCGTCCATATTGTATTATGGGCCCCAGGCTGAGATGCACAGAATTCAGATACCTACAATTCCACTTGTAAAAGCAGACAATAATTTTGACAGTCTAATATTAAATTATAGAAGGCACTGAAATATATATTGATTCAGAGACTGTTGAAGACAATGTTTCAGGTCTAGAACCAGGACATTTTTTGCAATGAGCTAAATAAAAGGGGGGAAAACCACCTGGAAATGCTTTCTGCTGGATTGCATGGAACTTCTTGATCATTTTACATAAGCTACCAATAGAAAAAGTTAAGACAGTGATCACCATTATAAATACAACATTACCCATTAGTTATTGGGTGGGTGGGGGGGGGGGAGGAAGAGAATGCCATAACTACTCTCTTCAATAGCTAAGAAAACTGTCTGTTTTTAAAGTATGTTATTTCCATCTTCAATGGCTATGATTTTCTGACTTCTGCTTTTCCCATTGAATCAGACTCAAACTCAAAATATATCACAAAGAGCAACTTGGGAAAACTCACATGTATACACCTGTGCCAAAAGATTTGAGGTAATAAACAAATCTATGGGTGGTGCTAAGACAGTAATACAAATCCAGACAAACCACCGCTGGTTCAAGGGCCCAGTCCATACTTGAATGAGAGTGGATTTAGAATATTTTTTTAATATTAATCAAACAGTTCACATAACACTCGCTGAGCAGTCAGACTTGGCAAGAAACTGCATTCCTCAGTTGCTGTCCAAGTAGCAGCTAGATGTAGTTTATTTACAAGAAATAAATGTATTCCCAATAGTTTCTTGGCACTTGGGGTTACCATGCCCTTGAGCTTGACTGAAGGTAACAGGCTAACACAGCTGCCCATACTGTGTACCAGCATGCACCTCCCTAACCTCCTTCCAGCAATGATACAAATTGGAGTGCAGGCTTTTAGATCTGGAGTTCAGCAGATTCATATGAAATAAACAAGATGATTGTTTCCTTTTTCCTTTTAATCTCCAAGGAAGGCAGTTGGGGGTTCATGGCCCTGCCCACAAGCAAAAAGGTGTAGTCTCTTAACAAAAGCCTTTTGTTAGTATTCAGCCCTTGACTTCCTCATGCCTTTGCAGAGGCAATTGGGAAGGAAAGGGTGTTGCTTTCTCACCAGACAGGAGGTCAGACAGTCTTGGAGGAGGAGAGAGGCAGCCTCATTCAGAACAAGTGTTTAGAGACAGCACAGAAGAGGGGATTCCCATGCCAGGCAAACTAGCAGAAGCTTTGGTGCTAGCTAACCCACAAATGGCCCAGTGCACATGCAAGGAGTACCTAAGTATCACTGAAAAGTTTTGGTGTTTGAGTACCTACGTGATGATATGTACCAGACATTTAGTACAGGCGAGAGAAATAGTAGCATCCTGCCTTTTTAAAATCACAAGCAGAACATAAGAAAATTTCTTCTTTTATCTATCATCCAAAGTAAATGTGTGCCATGAGTCATGATGTAACTCAGCTACTAGTATCGCTTGCTGATCCAAGTGCCGCACCTCAGATTCAATCCTTCCCAGATCTGCTGCCTGCTGTCAGTGAAACTTGTTATCATTCCCTCCTCCTTAACAGTGTGCAGATGTAGCGAACTCTGAGGACTTCACAGAAAGTACAGAAAACTCTTTTAAAGCAATGAGGGAAACAGAGAGCTCCATCCATTTATTAACCTTTGCCTACTAAATTTAATAAAAACTGGTTAACAACTTTGTTCATCCATCACACCTGCATCTTCAGATACTATGATAACTTCAATTACACATTTAAAGTCATGCAATTGGGTGAGTTGCTCCACTGAACTATTGAGTTTAAACATGGATTCAGTAGGTAAATTTCCTGTTTAAGATAAGGAGACCTTTGAAAAGTAAGATGGGTTAAATAACTGAGATCTATTATGGACTCCCATGTGTACAAAATGATCCAAAAATAATTTGCATGTAAAGTTTTGAATGTTCAAATGTACAAGTTGTTCAAGCTCTATACAGTACCAAATTCTTGCCACTTACATGTGCGAATGCCTAACAGTATGTATCACTGGGAATCCTTGCCTTGGGTGACAAAACTCCAAAGTGTGTATGAGATGAGCCTTAAAGATAAATATGCATCACTGTTCAAAGAGAACTTAGCATGATCTAAGATAAGGAATTCTAGTTTAAATTAATCTTAAATAGCAATTTAAAATGGCTGCTATTACCCTAAGTGCTGTGGGACTGAAGCTATTCTTATATACACATTTTTAAAAAGAGCTGCAAGGCTTCTACAGACACCCTCCAAAGTCCAAAGAAAAATGAAATTCCTGCCAAAGCCTAGGAATGCTCTCTTACCCATGTGCAAAAGTTGGAGAATCAGTTGAGAGAGATACAGAGAAAAAGTGAAACAAGATATCCAGAAATACAAAGATGCTTCTTATGAATAGTATAGTTCTATTCACAGCATTGTCCCCTTTATTCACTATTCACTACTGTTCTGCCTTCTTCAGGTTATACAGTGGGGAATGTATGAGCATGCTCTGTTCACAGGTTTACTCTTGAGTGTCTATTAGCATGCAGCACTTCTAATTTAAGTGCTTCAGTGTTTCCACTGCCTGTTCTAGTGACAGGTCCAAGTTATTTTAAGCTTATGTCAGATGTGTGGACTGATCTTCATTAATCCATATTAAATTGGCCAGCATTAATCCATACTGTGGCTGGAGCAATGGGCCAGTTGTAGGAACCAGCTTACCTCCTGCAGATGCACTAGGAACAGAGAAGGAATACAGACAAATGCAGGAGCACCCTACAGAAAGCTGTTCCTGCTCCAGATCCACCATTCCAAACCTCAGATGCTTACAGAGGGATGGAGAAAGGCACATAGGACTTCCAGGATATCAATAAGAAAGACTGGTAACAAGCAACAAACATCCCCAAAACAGCCATTTCCTTCATATCTGGAGAGAGAAGACCTGAACTGGGAAAGTCAGAAGCAGGTTTCATCACCTGTGAAACTGGTTGCCTGAGCTTTGATCTTTATCCTCTTTAGGTAGAAGCTCCTGGTTTCTCTGTACAAGCAGTCCTCGGACTTATGACACAATAGGTTCCTGAAAACTGTGTCTTAAGTCAAACGTAACTCAGAACTGATTTTCCCATAGGAAACAATGTTATAAATGGCAACTGAGGGCTTCTTTCTCCTCCTTTGCCCCACTTTGCAGGTTCATAGGTTCATAGATGTAGGGTCAGAGTGGACCTGAACAGATCATCAAGTCCAACCCCCTGCCCTGGGCAGGAATGAATACTAGACTCATATGACCCCTAGTAAGTTTATGCTCATATGACCCCAGCTAAGTAGTTAAGAACTTCAGTCTCCAGCATCTCCCTTAGTGACTATTACTCCCTTGCTACTCTCCCTAGGGAGCTTCCCCACTGACCTCAGTGGTGCTAGGATTTCAACTTGGAAGTCATCATTAGCCACAGTGAGTCATGGCACCTAATACACCTGTAGAGAAAATGTGAATTGTTGCCTGACAACAAACCTTGAGGAGAGTGACCTTAGCTTTACCAAAGGTTAAAATATAGTAGTTATATAGTATTGTTAAAGGTAAAGTTATGCCATAGATAGGGTTGATTCATGAGGCTTGACCCCAACGGGAAAATAGCTTCCTAGGCTTTTGTGGGGCTAATATAGACAATTACTTCCACTTCCAAAGGTATTATCCTAAAATGAGTAACTGTGTAGTCATCGTTCTGTAACCCTTCTAATTCCTTACCCCTCCCAAATGTTCATCACCTCCTACTCTGTCACATTTATTTTGCAAGCTGGTTGGGGCAATGCCTACTTTTTTATTGTCTTCTCAGAAATACCTAATACATCTTTCAGAGCTAAAAAAAATAATAATGATAACAAGAGTCAGCTTAATTGGATTGAGGACTGCAAAGAATTTCCAAAATTTGAAAATATGCCTCTGTGATGGCCCGGTAGAATATTATGGGATATTGTTATCCAGAAATATATGAAGAAAACCCTCCTTTTCTAGAGACACTTTGCATAAGGAACCATTTTTTCTGTGGTTGACATGGATATTTTCCAGCCTGAAGTATCATTTATTGGGGTAAATATTAGTTCCATAGACAGATTGCCAGTTATGACAATGGCTCTGTTGAAACCAATGTGAGATTCACAGCAACAGAGTCAACAGTGCTATGCTACTGTATGCCACAATTATCAAGCAGTACTCAAGAGCTCCAAGTAAATACATAACCTAGAGGACAGTATACTCATATATATGATTCTTGACACATATTATAAATCATAGAATCATAGAAAATTAGGGTTGGAAGGGACCGAAGAAGGTCATCTAGTCCAACCCCCTGCTCAAAGCAGGATCAGCCATAACTAGATTATCCCAGCCAAAGCTTTGTCTAGCAGGTTTTGAAAACCCCCAAGGATGGAGTTTCCACCACCTGTCTGTTCCAGTGTTTTACTACCCTCCTAGTGAGAAAATTCTTCCTAGTATCTAACTTGCTGCAACTTCAGACCATTGCTCCTTGTTCTGTCATCTGCCACCACTAAGAGCAGTCTACCTCCTCTTTTGAATGTCCCCTTTCAGGTAGTTGAAAACTGCTGTTAAGTCTTTTCTCAGTCTCCTCTTCTCTAGATTAAATAAGCCCAGTTCCTTCAGTCTTTCCTTATAAATTATGTCTCTCAACCCCCTCACCATTTTTGTCGCCCTTTTTTTAATTTATTAAATTTTCCACTTAAATAATACATTCTCTAAGATGACTCAAACAACTTCCCGGTAGTTTTATTTACAGTCTGCAGCCAGTTCTGTAAAATATATAATGATTACAGACTAAAACACACAATATATTTTCATACATTTAAATAGAAAAACATTTTATTCTGAAGTAAATTCTATATACTAGCTTTCCATAAAAATGTAAAAAAATAGTTTAAACACTATATTTTACCTAAACCATTTTTTTCCACATATGAAGGCCTCTGCCTAAAAAAAGAGAACTTTGTCAATAAGTAATTTAAAAGGAGACCAGGAAACTAAGCTGAAAACACTTACCTGATGCTGGCAGAGCTACGTTCTGTTCCTGGTTCTGCTGCTGGCTGGCTAGGTATCTCCCCATGCCTCAGTGTCTCCATCTGTAAAATGAGAATCACACTACTTTCCTCTTTGTAAAGTGCTTTGAGTTCTATGTCAGGATTTGTCATTTTATTACATGATAAGTTCTGCATGGAGGGGTGGGTAATAGGGCTGTGTGAAATTTCAGCAGCTGTTTCCTTTTGGAGGTGTTTCAGCACCCAAAACACCCAGTCCGAAACAAAATGGAAGGCTCCGAAACATCTCTGAAACGAAACAAAACCACCGAAAACATTTCAGAAATGTTTCAGAGGTGCCCTCTAGGAATAGTCTGGCACAGCCCCATAGTCCTCTTTTTAAAGTGCCAGGAGGCTGGGGATGGCTGGGCAGGGCAGCCGAGAGAGCTTCTCCTATGGCTCTCCTCACCTGGGGAGAGGCAGGAACACCAGAGAAGCCGTGGGAGAAGCCCCCATGGCTGCCCTGCCTGGCCCCAACATCCCAGCACATTAAAAAAAAAAAAAAGCCCCACACACTCCGGCTCTGGCAGTGGGAATCAGGTCCTGAGGTCTCATGGCAGAGCCCCCCGTGCAGTGCGGGACAGTGGAGGACAGAAAGGATGGCCCTCCCACCCTGCCTGGCACCTGCATGGCAACTGCCTCATGGCATCAGTGCAATGCAGCTTGGCATGGCACTGTGCACAATCTGGGCACTGGGGCTGCTGTGGCTGAGTGCTGTCAGACTCCAGCTGACTGCTGGAGCTGACCCAGCTCCCAGACAGTGCATGGCGCCCTGCAGAGCCATGCTGAACCTGCACCATGGGGAAGCTGCCATATGGGTGCCAAGCAGGGGGGGCCATCACCACTGCTCCACACTGCCCCACACTGCATGGGGGGGCTGTGCCCTGAGCCCTCAGAGGGCCAGATTGCTGCTGCTGCAGCCAGTGAATGTCGGGCTTTTTTTTTTGCTTTTTTTTTTAAGTGCTGGGCAGCTGGGGCCAGGCAGGGGATAGGGCCAGGCAGGGCACCCATGGGGGCTACTCCCACTGCTCCCCCTGCTGGAGCAGAGGCAAGCACAACTGGAGGAGCTGCGGGAGAACCTGCAGCCACCGGGCTGTGCCTGCCTCTCCCCAGCTGAACCAGCTCTCTGAAACAGCGTCAAAACTCCGAAACAGATTCAGCCGAATCGAAATGGAGCAGTGATCCAAAACACCGAAATGAATCACTGCCCTCCAAAATGGGCAAATCCAAAAACGAAACAAAACACAGCTGTTTCGCACAGCCCTAGTGGGTAACAGGTGCTGTCTTTATTTCTCTTTTCCTATGTGCGTATCTTTATAGGGAAGAAAATCATTTTCATCTGTATACCTGAGTGTGTTCCTGATTAAAGATGATGCTTTAGGAATTTCTGAAGGCCTGATCCTGTAGTAGAAAATGTTTCCATTGATTCAGGATCAGGTTGAAGGATCACACCCTATGTGCTAGTGTAAGGCATTTCCTGAAATAAAAATGAGACATGAAAGTTGCTGTCTTTTGCAAGCTGTCAACCTGATTCTATGGCATTTTATAAAGCGTGTCCTCTGGAGAGGTCCCACAATCACTTTTAAGGTCTTCATCAGTACTGAACAATATGAGCACATCCCCACAAGTGCACATGTGCAGTTTACAGTGCTAAAAACCACACATGCTGCACATATATGCATGTGCTATGTTGCTAATTAGCAGTGCGGCAGGTTTTTTTGACACTGGGATCTTCCCATGTTAAAAAAAAAAACTGCATGAGAAAAAAGCAGGGCGGAGTGTGGGCCACCAGCATGGGTTGCCTGAAACTGGAGCCTGGCTGACCAAAGCCACACTCCAGCTGCCAGTTAGGTGCCATGCACCTGGATTGCTGCCACTGCAACTTCAGAAGGCCCCAACCTCACCTACTCCACCTGAAGCAACTTGCCATGTGCCAAAGCATGCATACCAGGGTGTTCCCTGGGGACCGGTAGCAGTGGCACAAATATGTGCTGCTGCTATTCGTCCTAGGGAAAATGAATGTTTCCACTTGTGTGAACACACCCTATGTATGCACAATGTGGATTTATGGTCCACAAATTTCCTACTGTTTCTCTGCATCCCCTGGAGTTGCTGAGGACAGATATTTCACCCAAAATATTATGATTCTTTTTTCTGTTTGATGCAGTCATCACAAATTCACAAATTGTGAGAGAAAGATAAAATACATGTTGTGCACTATGCACAAATTGGTCTGCTTTTTATTCTTACCACATTCCTTTCTTAGAGATCCATGAATCCTTTGGATGTATTATACAAATTACACAAATTCTATATTTGGAGCATGACAACATATAGAGACCCATATTTCTGCACTACTTACAATTAGAATTATCCTCCTTAACCCACATCCACCTAGAAATCTTTGCAGGAATATAGGGCTAAGGATGAAAAATTCATAGTAAGTCCCACTGGACAGGGGAGTAATGAATCATTTTGTCCATTTACTGAGTTCACTAATTCTATAGTGCTAAAACAATCAGTAGGCTTGGCTGTAGTAGTAATTAAAAATAGAGATGAAATCTAAACAAATGATAATAAGGAAACTGGTTTATTTTTTTTCATCAAAGCTCTGCAGAGATAACTTAAAGCATTTAGTTGTTTGAAAGGCCTACATATGTTCGTGCAAATTACTGAGCGCAGAATTGTTCCTAGGTGAATCCAGGTTGTAAATCTATTTCTGTAAGTACAAGTATTCAGAATATTTGGTTTTAGACAGGTGTTTAAATTATTTCATTATAAAATGAAATTGTTTATTTTAAACAGAATGTACTTTGTTGATTTATATCATATTAGCAGATCATCTAATAATCTAAATAATTTAGAACCTCAAGTCCCATTAAAAGCTAATACAATATAGGGTCCTAAGACATTTAGGCATTTTTTAAATGTTATGCTTTATCCCACACAGTTTAATTCACAATTTTATAGCAAGGGGATGATATAAAACTATATAAGTAGTATTTATACTTGTTTTAGAAGGACATATGATCAACAACACTGAGTATAAACTTCCAGGTTATTTAAAGAAAAAAACCGAACTAAACTTGAGTTAAAATTGACAATATCAATATAAAAAATTTAAGGGTGGAAATCTTATAGTGTCCTTCTAAACTGGTTGTACTGAAAAGAAATCTAAAGATGTTAAGTTAAAAATGCAACTGAGATGCCCACACAACTTTAACTCAGCTCTTCAATGAGGTAAAGCAATCATTTTAAAATTACTTAATCATAATTGTATTATTTTCATTTCCTGGTTAGAGTACATATATTGTATTAAAGAGCCATTACATTAATTTCACTTATCTTCCCTTCATGGTATCACTATAGAACAGAATTGTTGTTAACACTACACTGTACTACACTACACTGTACTACACTGCAGCGCAATATAGTGCCAGACAGATACATAAAATAGCTCATTCAGAGTAGAAGTACTAGACACATTATAACTAAGTTGGCATGGTGCTCTACCTGGACCAATATGATCTGCTTTGTAGTAGGGCTAATTAGCCTGGGCTGAGCACCACACTGATGCATTACTATTACTTTACTATTACACTGCACTGCATTACTATTACTATTACATTGCATTTCTATTACTTTACTGGGAAATTTCTTATAATATTTGTAAGTCTTCATAGATAGGATTATTTTCCTGATATGCACCCAAAAACTTCATTTTCTCAGGTTTATCCCATTCCTTCAAATTATGATAGCCCTAATGGATTACATTGAACAATTCTTCAGTGTTTTTACATTGTTTCATAAACCCCTTCATCATCATGTATTTCTATTTAGTGCTTTAACTTACCTACTACAAAGAATGTTTCTTCATTTTACATTAGACAGGCATTGGTTAGAAAATAGAAATAAGCCTGGTATCAGAGACCAGAAGTCTGGATTTCTCCCTCCCAAAGGAGTACTTTCACCATGGGGCTACAAAACTAGGCTCTCTCTTGCTTGCTATCCTTCTGACCCCAGTGGCTCAGATTCAAAAGAATGGGTGTAGGGTGCTTCCACCCAGCCTGGCGCTGAGGCCACTCTCCTTGAAAGAAAGAGAAATGGGTTTGCATCTCCTCAGGCTGAGGAAAGCCAAAAGCCTAGGTCTCTAATTTTCTGGGTGAGTTATTTAATGATTAGGCTATTGGATAAAAGCTGGACACTCCCACCCCTTCCTCTTCCTGCATTCTAGAGCAACTACAGGTGATGAACTCAGTGCTCTTAGTGCATTAGGAGTGGCTCTCGCAAGCCTACTGAATCTTAAGTTCCTGAGGACATAGACACTGAGTTTATCAATCCTAGATTCCTTTAGAAGAGCTCCAGGTTCTGAAATGTGTGACTCAGTGTGGGGGAGAGGGGCACAGAAAGTCTGAGCATGTGCAGAAGCTGAACTTTAGGGCTAAGTACAGGCAGTCAAAAAGCACAAGGCTGAATCTATTCAATCTTTGTAGGTTAGGCTAAGCTGCATAGATTCAACCAATAAGCAAGTAAACAGACATTCACTTTTGATTCTGAAAATGCAGCCACATGCCTGTAGTGACCCAGGCCAGAAGCCAGGGGGTGCTAGACCATGCCTCCCTGCTCAGCTGGAGCAGAGAGCTTGGGCCAAGGCTAGCCTGTCCACCCTGTAAGAGTGAGTTTGCAGGAGAGATGCAAAGCATCCTGGGATGCTGGGGGACTGTGAGTGAACTTGAATCTGGAGAGGAACTGAGACAGAAGTTTAATGAAATGATTTAAACTAAATCAGTTAAATGTGATACTACATCCCTCTAGACTTACCCTTAACCGGGTTCAGCCATTCTGAAAGTGGTTTGTGTGCATTGAACTTCTGTTGTTACATATTTGAACCAGTTTCCAATCACTTATACAGGTTTATGTGTATTTTCTACCCCTAGCCTAGGTGCATAGGTCAGTTTACACCAGAAAACTTTGTTGCCTAATACTTTTCAAGCACCTAACTGGTTAGGTAGGGGTTTTGCAAATCCTCCACATGTACTATGGCACCTGAATTCTGCCTGAAGTGCAGCTTAGGCACCTAAGTCCTTTTTTTGGATCTGGTGCCTATTTATTACATATATTGGCTATTGGCAAGAGAGGCTGTTGTTGCTGCCAATACTTTCCTGCTGTTAGCCTCCTCCTGACATGTATGGCACATATCATGCCTGGGCTCCAGCAGGAAATGGGAGTTCAGCAGCAGACAGCTGTAATGCGTGATGTAAAAAAACTGCCATCTGCTTTGCTTCTTTCTATGGCTACAGCGGGATTTGTCTTCTCTGAGGTGGAAATGAGCAGGAATCCTACATTCCCCTGGACTGTAGCACTCCCTTTCTGCATTCTACTTACCCCAGATCAGTCAGTCGTTCAGCTTGAGGGTGAGTCCTTGGAGTATGATCATTGCTTTTGCAGCAAGGCTTCAGTTACTGCCACCTACCTCTCCTGCTGGGATAGGATTGTGTCAGTAATGTATTTTCACAATATTATAGGGTCTTAGTAATGCAGCTTACTTTATTCTGGATCATTCCACGTATAGTGGAGATAGGCCTGACCTTTAGCCCAAAAGAAAGATAATGGTTTTATCCTTGTGAAAGACATGGATAGGTAATTTCAGATGAACTAGACATTTCTTAAAGTTCATCCTCTTCACAAGAGCACATATACATTTTGCTACATGTTTCTAATGTAGTGGCAGTGCAAACAACCCTGCTAATTGGATTCAAAGTGATGATAAGGTATTTGAATTATTTCTCATGTTGTAAGTTACAATCCATTTAGTGTCTTCCCACTAAAGCTTGTCTTCTGTTTTTAAAATGTTCTCTTTGGTATTCCAACGCAGGTTTCATTGCAATAAGAATTGAGGTGTGTCTAAGCTTTTACCTGGGAGCAATAATGATGTTGTCAAGCGTTTCTGGTGAGACCAGCCCAGGATTTTTGGGTGGGGAGACAGACTCTGTTATACAGCATCTTCAGTGCTTCCTTCAGAGGGAGGCAGATACACTTTGAAAGATTGGGTATAAGGACATCTACCGAGTGTCTTTTTACATACACACCTGGGGGGGGGGAAAGGGAACAGAAGTGTGACTATAGTTCAGTTGGACTTGTATCTAAGAGAAATCAGATGCAATGGATTGGCCCCTTCACAGAACAGCTGCTGTTGTGTTCTTATTCACGGTAAGTACAATTTTAAAACAATATCTATAAATTCTCTGTTAATCTCAGTCAAAGCCCTTCTGTTATTTGGCTGGCTGCTTTTATTCATATGTTATTTCTTTTTCCATCTGCACTTTTTTTTTTTTCCTAAGGCTAAGATAGAGGTCATACTGTCTCCATTTTAGACTACAAAGAAACTTGTATCAATCAAGTAATTCTAAAAATTATTAGAAATTCACCTTTTCTCATTTTAAATTTCTATTTTAAAGTTAATGTTTTCAAAATGATTACTTTTGACTATGACTATAGCAATATAGTATTAATTATTAATGCAACACTTATTTTCTCTCAAAGAAGTGCTTATACAAAAGAAAATGCATTATTTTGTTATTGTTATCATTAATAATAGTACTATGGCTGTATGTCTTCATTTTTACAGTTCATTTAAGACAAAATCAACGGACTTAAAATAATTACAAGGGCTATATTACACTTGATAGAAACCTGTAGTCCTTAATATGGTAAAACCTCAATAAATTCAGTGGAGGCTTTGGTTGATAGCAGGATTTGGCCCATTATTTTCAACTGCAAGGGACATTCATGATTTGGTGTAGTAGCACATTTACATTACTGTGTGAAAGTAGTGGATAAATACATCTTTAAAATGAAAGTATTTTCTTGTACTGTTTGCTTTCATTACAGAGCAAAGAAAGCTGTGCTTGTGGTAAAGGATAATGCTTGTGCAACATATGCTCCTTATAATGCTGAAAATAACCCAAACCAGAGACACTTGAGAAAATCAGAGATTTTGTGGCTTCCACTTACTGCATCATATTCCACTATATTATTTGGATGTATTTTTTAATAATTTATCTTGCTCTCTTAGAAGCCCTAATGATCACAAAAGTAGAATCACAGGACAGCAGTTTGTTTTGTAAAATTTATTTCACACCATCAACAACTAGGTGTAAACACTTTAAGGTTTGTGTTAATATTAACTTTTAAAGTACTCAGATAATTATTGTCATTGAAATCACAATATTGTGTGTTTTTTTGACAGGATAAAAAGCCAGCTTTATATCACAATATTGTATTCAGTAAGGTAGAACAAACCAGCATAGGCAGCTGCCCAGTAAATAATGCTCAGAGTTTGCAAAAACAAATTTATGATTTATAGTAAGTTTCGGTTTGTTTAATAAGTCTCTTTCTGGGTAGATTATTATGTGCATTATAACACTCTGAGACTTTAATTTGGCATTAGTTATACTGACCACAGATATATTTATTAAATTTTATGGTAATACCTATGCCTTTTGTTTGGATGTTCAGTACAAATAAACTATATATCAGCCATTGTATAAATAAGTCTGTTCAAGTTTGTGCTTTATTGCATATGACAGCCTCTACTTTCAAAATACTCAGACTTCATTTTAAAAATTACATTATAATACCCTTATTGTTTTGTGACTAATAAGTTAAATCAGGAAAAGTGGGTACCTGCCCATGTAAACTCTAATCACATTTTTGCAGGTATCAGATGTCTAGACTATTGCTATATAATCAATTTACCTATTATAATATGCGTGTCTTTGTGTAGAACTGATCTCAAGTTTGTAGTAGACTCTTCATCAATTGCTTTTTAACCCAGTCAGGTGCTTAGTGGAACTGAGCCCCTGTTGTACATAGATGAGAGATTAATTAAATCATAACTATAAAGATCTGTAATTCAAAAAGAAACCATGCACATAAGGCTCAATCTTGTACTTGTTTTGTATTATTCTTGTGATGGAAGCTACCTAAGTATCTGGGTTTTTGATGTTTGGTTAACAAATCTGTGCAGATAAACTTGTTATAGACATACACACACTTTAGTTAGCATTCTTAAATGAAACTATTAATTCGCTAGGGGCAGACTGTGATCTGAAGCTATCCATTTATCAGGCACATTTTGTCATCTGAGGATCTGATTCTACAGCTTTTACTTCCATGCCTTAGTCTTGTGAGTAAGGATGATTCAAATGAGCCTAGGTAGTAGAACTGGTCTGTGCTACATGCACCAGCTTGTTTCATGGCAGCAGCTTGTTTGATCCTTTATATGACTCTTCTCATGCCAGCTGTCATATGATAGTTAATTCATGACAATCTTAAATCAGTTCGTCACTTGGCTGGTTATTTTTACCCACATGCTTTTTCTTTACACAGCTGCACTTTTTCCCACTAATGCTAAGATAGAGGTCAAAATGCTTATAATTTGGTTGGAAACTTACTGTAACTTTTAGGAACCAGATCTTCCCCTTGGATGTGGATATGAAACATTCTGCTCCACCGACTGGAATGGAACTTGTGGGTTTAAGCAGCATTGTAATGCAGGGCACTTTTACTTAGGAGCCTTAGTTTGGATTTAGATGCCTAATTTGAAAACATTGTCTTACTGCCTCTGTATTCATTATGCATTATTTATAAAAGTCAGTTAATAAATAGAAGCACTGACTTTCTGTGTGAGTTATCTGATGTTATTTATCTGGTAGCGGATAAAAAAATCCTAACAAGAAACTTTCATGAAAATTTTAATTCCATGAATATAAAAATATTTGAAAAGCATTGAAAAATTAAGCCTTATTCTGTTCATTGAAGTAGGCAGAATCCCTTCCATAAATACCAATGAGAGCAAGAGTGTATTTGTTTCTGGGAAAATCTCGACAATCTAAGGATCTGCCTTAGTTTCAAGAGTAGCTATCACAGAAAGAACTTGTCATTCTAAAGTTAAAAACAACAAAAACAGAAAACCATTTTGCAAATTTCCTCTTCAAATAAAACTGCACTACTTGTTAATTAAAGGAAAGTAGGAAGCAGATAGAACTAATGTTTCTGTTTTCTTTTAAAAGTAACCAAATGGGCTATTTGCTGCTTATACTTAGTTGGAAATTTCAGGCTCAAGTACAGCTGTAGTTCTCATTAGTTAGCATACAGGGCTTTTCTATGCTTTTTGTTGAGGTACACAATCCAATTGAGGAACATGTTGCTCATCTAGGACTTAACTCGGGGAGAGGTTTGGCAGAGTAAGGAGTGTACTTCATGTTCCAAAGTGCTGATACAACAGTAACTACAGAGGCACGATAATGACTAATGTAATATGCCTGAGTGTCCAAAACACCTCCCAACCAGGTCTGTTGACTTCAAAGAAAGTAGAATCGGGCCCTATATAAATAATACTGGGAAACTGAGCAAATAAGGAGTTATGGGCAAGTTCAGTCATTTGGTTGGGTGTAGGTAGAAAAAGGAGGATTCTCTAATTGCACATTAGGGTTGGCAGCCAGCTGATCATTAGTTAATTCATGTTTGTAAATTGCTTTGAAGATGCAAAGTGCTATATAAATGCTGTGGGCCAAATTCTGTTCCCAGTTACATCAGAAAAAAACTGGAATATCTCCAGTGATATTAAGCATTATTTAAAATTTTCTGTAACCAATGCAGGAGTCAGTCAGTTGTAGTTACAAGTGAACTACAACCATTCAAGACAAACTAACTATAAACATGTTCTCGATCAGTGGTTTTCAACCTTTTTTTCATTTGTAGCCCCTAAAAAATTTCTAGTGGAGGAGTGGACCCCTTTAAATTGTATGTGTGGGTATTTGTGTACTTCTGATTGAACAGCTGAGCATAGTCATCTTTTGTGGAAATAGCCTGTGGACCCCCAGGTCCACAGACCACAGGTTGAAAACCACTGTTTTAGATTATTAATAAAGGCTGGATTTTGTCCTCACCTCCCCCATTTTAGTTTAGCAGAATCCTCTTCCCCCACTGTATACTAGCTTTTCTGTGGACTTTGCTTTAAATGGAGAACTTCATGCTAGGTAACCATCTATGACAGGACAAACCTTTTGATTAGAAAAATTGAGACTCAAGTCTTGAGCCTTTCTGAAAAGCTAGCAAGTTTTCTCTGTTAGTCTATAGCTCCTTACTCCAAAATCCCAATGACATATCTAATACATTCTGACCTTTCAGTGGTTCCTTGTACTGGAAATGTGGCTGATTTTATCAATGGCTGTATAGATAGTACTTATGTAGTTAGTATAAAATAAACTGGATATAAACTTAATATTCATTAATTCAATATGTACATATAATATCACGAACAACACCAGAACTCTTCACTCAAAAAATGCGAAAACCTTTTAGGTAAGACATCTCTCATTAGGCACAATGAGAACAAGGGGGTTTCCTGAAAAATACTAGAGAGCAGAGGTGAATACAATGGAACTAAATTTTCAGTTATTACTACTACAGATTATAGTGGTGGGAAATCCTCTTCTTTGTCCCAAGAATCTGGAAAATTATATTCATAACATTCCCAACCAGTGATCTCCAAGAACAAAGGAAAAATCTTAAGCATGAAAACTGATATTTCTCACAGCTTTGTGTTGTATGGCCACTAGGCTGGGCTAATGAAAATAAAGATTTCATTAATGTTCATATCCTTAAAAGATAGTACTTAAGGACTTTTTACTGCCACTGTAGTAAGATTGTATCCTTAAACACTTGTAATAACTCATTTTGAATTAGTGTAACAAATGAGTTACAATATGGCAACTACTTACATACCATATGATACAGAAAATATACAGCATTCACTAAGGCATATTTAGTCAAAGAGGTGTGTAATATACCTTTCTGGGCTGACACAGTGGCTTGTATTCCAGAGGGAATTTCACCCTGAGGGAGAGGAAGTAGCATGGCTGGTAGCACCCTGAGCTAGGTTTCTACATAACTTGCTCAAAGCAAATCACGTAGAAACTCTGCCAGAGAGCTGCTGGTAAGAGGTACAGAACCAGTGCAGTTTCCAGAAACTTTGATTGCATGGTTAGCTAGTGGTGATAAAACTGTTTGTTCCTCCTGGCCTTGTAAAATCTCCAAGAGGAATTGTAAATGGAAAGGCTCATTCTCACACTTGTGAAAACAGCATTGCCATCAAAACAAGGCAATGCCTCTCTGGCAAAATACACCCCTGATTGGTTAGATTGTCCTCTCCTTTTCTTGTGTGGTGGCTAACAACCATGGCTGAACTTGAATTCAGTTCTGTAGCTCGGTGTTTAGACTATACCCTTTAAGCATATTTTTAAATTAAACGCTGACTCTACAGAATGGCCCACACAGATTTATCCTTTTCTGTAGAGCCAGTTCACAGTTGTAATTCATATTTTCATGAGAAATACTTGTCTTGCCTATTTAGGCCCAGATTCTGCCATTCTTATTCACAGTGAATAGTGCCTTACTCTGTGAGCAGGCCACTTGATTTCAAGCTACATCTGAGCCCACATATAGATAAAACCCAATCGATAATCAATTGTTCCCTTCATCCACAAATGCATTTTTTCCAACTATTTCAGTTAGTCTAATAAAAGGTATCAGATTTATCCAAAGAACCTTGTCTGCTTTAGGTCCATCCTTAATCCTTGCTCAGTTTGGTACACATTTCCCATACAGGTGGCTACATTCATTTCTTTTGGACTGTACATAGTCCAGTGTTACTATTTTAGTAGGCAGAGAAAAAATGCTATTCACGAACATCTTTATTACCATTGTAGTGCCACATAAGTCATCTAGGACAACTGCTGGCATAAAATCCAGTTTCTAAAATAATGCAGAGCAAATTAAACTGTAATGACTTACTCTGTAATCAGAACAATGAGAAATGAACTTGGCCACTGAGATTCAGAGAACAAAAACCTCAAATGGTAGACAAGAATGGTGGGGAAAAGAGAAGCTCCACAACTCTCCTTAAGCTGTTCTTATATTTATATTTATTTTCATTGCTGAATGAAAATAAGGCCCTACTCAGGAGACACCAAAATCCCGCAAAACTCCCTCATGTTCTTAGTCCTTTCTTGTATAGGATTAGAGCCTAAGTCCCTAAGTGACAGTCAGGTGATCCTTTGCCCATGTGAATTGTACATTTACACCTTGCTTATTAATATTGAATTTAATTAAGTTTTAATTTAAATGTTATCTAAATGCTATTCCTGTGTTTTTATTCTTGTTTTGAGGCAATTACATGTTAGGTCTGATGCTGCAGCCCTTAATCACCTTAGTTTTTTCTTATACCATTGGGCGTAAGACCCCAAATCCCACTGAACTTCACTGCAAAATTCAGTGAAGTAAATGGAAAAGGTCCCTTAAAATTCCATGGGGCTCTTGCCATTTACTTCACTGAATTTTCCATGAGACACTTAAGGTAATTCTGTAGATGCCTCAATGGAACTTAAGTAGAATTTCATAAGTTTCCCAAAGCAACCCAGATAGATACTGTCCCACAGTCCACAAAACTCAGTAGCCAGTAGTTAAACTCAGCAGTTTAAGTTCCACTTGTTCTTATGCTGTAAACAATAAAGGTTTGTGAGGTACCTGCATTTGGGGTTCTACACATTATCAGAAGTGATGCAGCTTGATCACCATAGCTCCTAACTACTGCTGTTGTCCTGATTGGTGATTGGAAGGCACCCAACTCCTTCAAGGGAGCCAATCCATTGGACATGTTCTGAGTATACCTAACTCATGGCAACAGCACTGAATTCAGCTCAGAAATGACAGTGATGGTAATACTGCCAACTTTTCACATTTGCTTTTCAAAACAGTCATCAAGAAATTAGCAGAACTGGTTGCTGGTCCCTGCTTGGCAAGACTATTTGTTTTATTTTGCATTAGACTGTAATCAGCTGAGAGCAGAAATAAATTCAGCAGCAGGACCAGAACCTAGGTTTTGCCTCTCCTAGGGAATGCCCTCTTCTCTGGTCTATATTCAAACATCCTATTTCTGCTGCTTCTTCCGACCCCAAGACTTTTGCATGCTTGCATTCAGCAGCCCTTCTTCAACAAGAGGGATGGAAGATGGCTCTACCCAGATTATCTTGTAGCCTTGCAGCCAGAATCATTTTCTGGGAAGCAGTGGTCAGACTGGATCACTTCTGTGCACATGGTAGAGTCTATATGTAGACAGCTAGGGACCTTTACAATTCAAAGTAGAGACACCACAAAAATGTGAATTTTTGACTTGTGTGAATTATGGACCACTCAAACTGGGGAGTAAAAAGGACCCAATTTTCTATTTCCTGAATGAGTGATCTCACTACTACACTATTATGCAAAAGTTGCAACAAACTCCCTGAAAAGTAGCCTTTCCTTTTACTAAGCTGTTGAGGATAATACTGACTTGCAGAGGGACCAGCCCTGTATGCTTAGCAGCTTTCTGAGTGGCTCAGCACTACTTACTTATAACTTTGATGCAAGAAGGAGCCAACTGTGACTTGTTCAACAATGCTCTTAAGAGGTCTCCATTAGTCACAGGTCTCCATTAGTCACAGCCCTTTGTTCATACCAACAGTACGCACTTCCATACTTTAACAAACTAAAATTCAATGTACTGGATGTACTTCCATACCACCACATAAATCTTTCCCTCCAGAAATTAGCCTTCCAAAGTTGGAGTGCTTGTCTTTAAAAGGGGAAGCTGATTTTATTGTCCAAAATGGAAACATGGAGACACTATGAGGTGGCTGCTGCTAATTTTCCTTTTCTTCCCTCCAACACCTGCAGCAAAGGAGAGGCACAATCCAGAAGAGCAGATCCAGGGGGAGTGCAGCAGTGTAGTTTCACTCCCCTTAGATTCCTGTTTCACTGACAGCAGCATTAGCATTTCTATTCAGGCAGCTCTGAGGGAAATCAGTTGACTTCATTTGTCATTATAATATGCCTGATTTCTGGTAATGAATGACTCTTCACCCCACAGGTGTTAATAACCCTATTTTCTTTTTAATGGTCTTGACAGTCTACTAATCAAACTATCCTTTGTTTGGCAATTGTGCTGCATGTTAGTTACTCCTGGTCTCTCTCCTCCTATTGCAGAGCCCTGCAGACTTTTTTTAGATCTTTCCAAAATCCTGGATCTGCCTGTGGATCAGGATGGGCAGCAGCTACAGTTTCGGCTTACTGCTGAGCAACCAAGAGCTACTGACAATTCAGTTGCAAAAGGGTTAAAACTATAGTTTGGTCTGAGAAGGAAAGTGGGATGATTAGACTGTCCCTGTTAGATGTGACCATAACTGGAAAATATTTTTTTCTTCATTCTGCCTTCCCAAAATTAAGTTTTGTGTTTTATTTCAGGGCATATGGGACACAATATAATATACTGTTATTTTAAAATATTAGGTTGTCATAATTTCCTCATTTTTAAAATAAACGGAGTAGGCATATTTTTAGTAGCATGTTTTAAAGAGTTCACATCATCAAACAACTCAATTCTGTCATATGTGTGAATGGCTTAAATTGCTAGAGGACTGCTTTTAAGTGTGGAAAACAGATTAGACTTCTATATGTTTTGCAGGTGTTACAGATTTAAAACTGGATTATAGGATTAGAAGGAAGAAAGTTTAGCATATTGGGCAAACCCATTGTGATCTAGCTACTAAATAGCCATATACACCTCAGGTTTTAGAGGTTGCAAGTCAGTGAAGAACTTGAACTTTGCTACCCATTTTATCAGTGTATCTTTGAGAGAGACAAGGAAAAGAGGAACTTGTGAATTGAACCATCTTCCTCAGTGTGTTCCCCAAAACCATTGCACTACAAACTGGCTTACTCCCATACAGGAAAAGGCAACATGTACTAATATGGACAACAGAAAATAGAAAAAATCTTCTTGACCTTTAATTTACTTTTTCAGGAAGAGCCTTTGCATAGAAGCCCCTCTCAGAGGAAGGAATAAATTTGTCTTTTATTTTTTCTTTATCTTCTCTAATGAATGGTTCTGATAACCCCTCTGATGCTCTGATATAATTTCTTTGGCTTTTTTTCTTTTCCTTTATCCATTATCTTCCACTAGAAATAAACCTAGTGCATTGTTTATAGCACTGAGACAAAATGTCAGGGTACTGAAGATCTTATTCCATATGAAACTGCACAGAAGGGCCACTTCATTACAAGTATAGATAGCTGTGATGATGGAAGTGGATGGGGAATGGGTCAGGAAAGATGCAATTCTTTACAGAAATACCGCACCCTCATTACAAATTGTTCTGGGCGGGTTAGGACAGTGATTGTGAGGGAGAGAGTCCTAGGAACATGCTGGCACAAGAGACTGAGTGCAAAATATGACTTTGGCAATCAGGACTTGTAGTAGAGATGGTATCTTTTATTAAGCCAATTTTTGCAAAAAAAATATCTTTAATTATAAGTTTTCAGGCACAACACTCTTCATTAAGTATTGGAGAAAAGATTGTAAAAGTTCTCCTGGGTAGGAATGAAAGTTCATATTTCATAGGATTTCACAGAAGAGTCAATAGATGGAAAACTCCTCTGGGCAGTCAGTTCATAGCTGGTATGAAGCCTTTCACCTCCTGTGAGGATCTGTGATGAATACCTTGAATTACCTTGAAACAAAGACAGAAGCAGGATCTCAGGTGTCAGGGGGTAACAGTTCCTTCCTGCTTGGGAAAATATGACTTTGTCCATTTTTATGAGACATGTCAGTGGAAGATACCAAAACTTGGTATTGTGCTAACTGTATCACTGTTATTTGCAGGTATTCCTGGACATCAGCACAGGGTTTCATGTACAGGTAATATATTTATAAACATACTTCTTAAAGTGCAGATTTTCTGAAAACTGAAAATATAATTACATTAAAAATGACATGAACTGAGAGGATTTATGACCTAAAAAGGGGTAGCTAGTCTGTGGCACAAGTGGCAGGGGCATACTCTTTCTGTGGCACCAAGCAGATCAAGGAAAGGACACACAGCACAGTAGCAGTTAGGGCAGGGAGCAGAAAACAGAGCAGCAGATCAGCCAGAGGAAAGGGATAAGAGTTTCACTTGTGGATAATTGGTGGCTCTCCTGTCAGAAAGCTCACTCACCTAAAATAGAGAAAAGACAGAAAAATATTTAAATGTTAACCTGCTGAGGGTGGAGATCTGATCCCTTCCCACCTGAGGAGTCCCCCTGAAGTCAGTGGACTTGTTAGAAGAGTAAGGAGTGCCTGCAAGACTATAGCTTTAGAGACTGTAATAAAGACTAAGAATCTGTTGTCTTTCCTACTTTTCACTTAAAAATCCTGTCTGTCTGTATTCAGTAAAGTCATAGTGACACTGGAGTGCTAGTCATAGTAACACTGAAACTCATTCTACTTAAGGTGAAAGAAATGAATGAAAATGGTGTGCAAAGATGGAAGACCTTCAGAAGACAAAAACGTGAATGGATCAAATTTGCTGCAGCTTGTAGAGAAGGAGAAGATAATTCAAAAAGGAATCCAATTGCCAAGGTACGTGGTAGGCAAAGTGAAAGTGTTGTTTGTTGTTTAGATGGTACTTTAAAAAAAAAGCCTGATGAAGGTTGAATTTGGTAGACATCTACAAATATTGCATAAAAAGGAAAAATGAAGAGGGAAGGGCCTACAGTATTTCTAGCTCTACTGAGAGCCATACCCAATTGTAACCCGGATTGTGATACTTCATAAAGCCCCTAGGTATCCTGTGTATCATAAAGAGGTCTCCTTGAAGCAATTATATATTTTAAAAAGATGTGGCATGTGTTCTGCTTGTGTGGTGTCAAGCATATTTCTTTGTGACTCACTCTCTCTACTCACTTTGAGAAATCCCTGTGTGCAAATGCTGGCATAATGCTAAACTCATACATAAAGAGGAAGAGCTTCCCAGCCTTCCCCCACCTTTGTGCTATCATAGAATTATAGAAAAGAAGGTGTGGAAGGCACTTCAGGGTATATCTAGTTCAACCACCTGCTTGAAATAGGATCCCCTCTATCTAAAAAATCCTTGACAAGTGTTTGTCTAACCTGTTCCTAAAGACTTCCAAGGATAGAGATTCCACAGCCTCTCTAGGTAATCTGTTCTATGCTTAACCACCTGCAGGGTGAAAAAGATCTTCCCAATATCCAACCTGAATTTCCCTTGCTGCGGAAACATTGTCCTGTTCCATGCAGCTGCTGAAAATAGTTTATCTCCATTCAGTTTATAAGCACACTCTTAATATTTAAAGACTGTTATCAAATCCCTCTTCAGGCTTCTCTTCTCCAGTCTAAATAAATTCAGTTCTTCCAACCTCTGATTGTCAGTCATGTCAGCATTGTGCTTGGCTGCCAAGACAACCAGTCAGAGTGCAAATAAAGTGTTATGGACAGACAGACTGACAGACTAAGGCTTTTATTATATTAGAACATATTAGCTGATATTGTCTGTAGCTTAGTGCATATAGAGGCAATGGGCTTAGCCTAGAGAAGAATATGTGTTTTACCTTTTTAGTGAATGAATGACAGTCTTAGTCAGTGGCTGACTGACGACACTGACTTGAAAGTTCTGTACTGCGAAGACCTCTTAACGAGAATGAAGTTGTTATAACGCTGTCTGCAGAACCTTTGAAGAAAGCAGAATTCTCAAAATTACTCTACTTTCTATAAGGGAGAAAAAAAAATCTACTGGTGATCTCAGTGAGCTGAGAGACATGCTCTTCATTTCTTTATTGTCATGTTATTTGTTTATTATATCTTGTAGATCCGTTCAGATTGTGAAGAGAACAATCCAATTATATACAGCATCAGTGGAGACGGAGTTCGAGAAAACTTCATTATTAATCCAAGAACTGGAGAAATTAATATAACGAAAATAGTTGATCGGGAGGTGACTCCAGGATTTGTTGTAAGTGTTGTACAACCAATTTAGTATGATGTGTTTTACATTCATGTCTTCTGCATGGTAATGGATACAGAGAGGGGGAGCAGTTATTTAATGATTAATTTCTATTTGTATTATTATTTGTCAATTATATGTTAAAATATCTTTATGCAGATTCGCTGTTTTGCTAAACATGCATTGACCGGCATAGATTTAGAACCGCCTCTTGAACTTCGAGTCAGAGTTCTGGATATAAATGACAATCCTCCAATTTTTACACAAACTGTATTTACAGGATCTATTGAAGAATGCTCTATGGACAGTAAGTAACTACTTTGTATGTATACCATAATCCCTCGCATACCACATGCCCCTAGATAAGACATACACCCTGCTTTCTAAAGACCAGCAGCCTAAATAGAGGTAGTTTTGCTAAGAGGGAGTAACAACCCTCCCCCTGCCCTACTCCCTGCACCTGTGAACCCACTAACTGCTGGCTGGCTGTAGATTATTGTTCCCTCAGCTGCAGGATCTGCCCTAGCAGCAGTTTGGGGGTGTTCCTTCAGCATGTGCAGAGTTACTTTCCCCTTTCACCTAACATATTACTTTGTTAATGGGACACCCATAAGCAGCTTTGGAGGCAGACCCTGCTGTAGACACTTCAGCTGAGGGAACACTGTCCTCAGCCAGCCAGCACCTAGGCAGTTAACAGAGCAGCCAAAAGTTGTTACTCCCTTGTGCTGCAAATGCAGCAGAGCCAAGCCCTAGGACACCCTCAACCTGGTACTGGTGCAAAGGTTCCTAAATCAGTAGTATCTTCTGCAGCAGGCAACAGAGAAAGTAACCCTGATGCAGAGGGGCAGTGCAGCGACCATGCAGGGCTCCTATTGTCTACAACCAGTAGTAGTATAACTGAAGTGGGGGAAGGTGAGAGGAGGGGCGCCAGACCCAGCTATTGATTTAAAGGGGGCACTGGAATAGTAGCTCCTGGGAAGCCAGTGCCCCAGCAAGGCAGGGTGTCCAAAGCTGGCCCCAGCCTTACTCCAAAGACACAGAATGACCACAGGCAACCCCTACCAACCATAGTTAACTTAACACATACCCCCCAATTTTCAGAAGCTGATTTTTAGAAAAAAAGTGAGAGTGGTACAGTAAAAGGTCCAGGAATGGGGGATACTGGATAACAAAATATGCTGGTTAATTGAGTGGCCCCAGCTGCTGCTTCTCCAGCTGCATCTGGGGCATCCCTCTGCCCCTCCCGTGGCATCGCCACCCCTCCCGCGGGCCCTGCGGGACATGGAGGCAGGCTGCGTACAGTCCTGCGCAGCCTGTTATGCCCCTGGGCCATGGGGACTCGGCAGTGCTGGCTGCTTTGCTTTGGGCTGTGGGGGTTCGGGGGCACTTTTTCTTACAAGGCAGCATACTGGTTAACAGAGCATACTGGCTTGTAAGGTGCCGGTTACCAGAGAGTTTACTGTATATGAGAAAATATTATTTTATTACAATTCGCAATTGCCATTGCCACCACCATAGTTAAGATAATTACCTCATCTTTATATTTCTTTATAGTATTCTCTTGGCATTTCTTTTAAAATTGGGAGTGGGGGAGAATACAAAATTGGTTCATTTCCTCTTCCTTTTTGAAGGTCTATATAGATGATTGGGAGGGTGAATATACTTTCCCCCATCTGTCCTGATCATAAACTATACCTTTAAATCACTGGAAATCCAAAGGAAATTTGCCATTCAATTTGAAGCCTTATAAATAAATATAACTTAATTGACAGACTCAGGTATGGAAACAAGTATTACTGTAGATAATACTGGAAAATAAAACAGATATACACAATTCCAGGATGAAACTGTATCTAAACATCTGCAAAGTCAAAGACTATTTTTCAAGAGTTCATGACAAATTATGGATATTTGCTGATACTATGTTAATCTGAACTTGCACAGATATTTAAGCGTTCTGAATATATATTTGAGATCAGAATACAAATTTTAACATGTAGTGATAGAAATACATGTGTGTGGTATATCTCAAACTGTATTATATATAACACATGTTATCTATTACAAATAGAACAGTACACAATTTATTTTGAGATCCCATGCTAGCATTTCAAAATACTAGGGTTATAAAGATGGCAACTCTTGTTTAGATAAGTTCAATAATGTGGAAAAATCACACAACATTTATAAACATGTTTTTCTCTTTTTAAAAATTCATGGATGTTGCCAGGTTCACAAAAACCCTGCTTAGAATACCAGAACTGTGGAGCATTAAAGATTTGATACTATTAGGGAAAACAAGCGAGCGCATGGTATTCTTCTATTTGTAAATTAAACTAAATATAGCTCCTCACTGATAGCATAATTCTTTAATTTTATACTTGAGTTTTTAACATGTACTGTCTTGCTGCATACTGCACATCAGTAACATACAATTCTGATGTTTTAATTTCTAGACACTCTGGTGCTGAAAATAACTGCAACAGATGCAGATGAACCAAATCACTTGAATTCAAAAATTGCCTACAAGATAGAAAGTGTGGATTCTCCCATGTCAATGTTTATTCTGAACAAATATACTGGAGAAGTTCACCTAGCAAACATGCTTGATCGAGAGGTAAAGCCTTGAGGTGTTAATTCATAAAGAATGTAAATTGTGTGCATGTGTATGTGTGTGGATAAAAGTTGGAGATTAATGCGTTTGTTATAAAGGTGAGAAAAAAGTTTAAAGCCTTATTTTAAAATAGATGCATTTTCTGTTATAACTAATATCTGAATTTGTAACAATTTGATACAGCAATCAGTTTTTATTTGATATGGGATTTGTATTGTAAATACCTTAAAATATGTGTGTTGTTCTTTCTAATTTAGCAACAGTCAAGTTACAGTCTTGTTGTGAGAGCCTCTGACCGGGATGGAGCTGCAGATGGAATTTCATCCTCTGCTAGTTGTATTGTGAAAGTTCTTGATGTAAACGACAATTTCCCAACTATTGCACAAAGCTCAGTAAGTTATTCCTATCACAAGAAACATCACTAGTGTGTGTGTGTGTGTGTATGTATATATGTATGTATGTATGTATGTAACAAACATCACACAGGCGGTAGATCCCGTATTCATGTTGGTAAGCATGTATTTCCATGAACTGTCTCACTGGGAAATGCTTTATTTTTTGTCAGCAAGTGGCTATCTGCTGTTGGGGAACTGTTCCAACATCTGATTCTTGGCCCATGTGCACAATTCTGATGACAAATTCATAGGGCCTTTTTGTATTCCATGAAATCCCTACTCATTTTTTACACTAGCCACTTAGAAGTGGAGTCACTCGTATGGTTGGGGGCCTCCGTGGCCAGCCCTATGAGGAGAGGCTGATGGACCTGAATCTCTTCAGTCTCTGCAAGAGGAGACTGAGGGGGGATCTTGTGGCTGCCTACAACCTTATCAGGGGCCACCAGCAGGGACTCGGGGAAAGTCTGTTCACCAGGGCCCCCTTGGAGTCACCAGGAACAATGGCCACAAGCTGAGGGAGGATAGGTTTAGGTTAGATATTAGGAAGAACTACTTCACTGTAAGGGTGGCCAGAGCCTGGAATAGGCTTCCCAGAGAGGTGGTGCTCTCACCTTCCCTGGAGATCTTCAAGAGGAGACTGGATAGGTAGCTGGCTGGGGTCTTATGACCCCTGCCACCCCCAGTGCTCATTCCTGCCCATGGCGGGGGTTCACCCTCGATGATCTGTCTAGGTCCCTTCTGACTCATTGATTCTATGATTCTAAGTTAGACAGCCCTGTTTTACATAATCCTTACTCAAAGAAAATACCTATCCACTTTTCCTCAGATGATTTCACAAGCACATAATATGATGTATGAATGAATGTGTGTCAATGTCCCACATGCAGCATGTGGTATTTTTGAATTAGTGTTAATTATGACAAAAATGTTCTTCAAAAATAAATGCACTGTCACTTCACTGTAACCATATTTTCTTCATAATAAGATGACTTGACTGGTTGTTAATACAGTGTGTATCTGTTGTTCTAGTATTCAGCACGAATTTCAGAAAATTCACTTAGTTCAGAACTGTTACGGATACAAGCTTTAGATGCCGATGAAGAATTTTCAGACAATTGGTTGGCAGAATTTTACTTTTTATCTGGCAATGAAGACAACTGCTTTGAAATAGTTACAGATCGAGCAACAAATCAGGGAATTCTGAGAGTTATTAAGGTAAGAATGCACAAATATTATAATTCACTCATTAAAAAATAGACATTTCTCTAACATTAAGAGCCAGATCCTACTTCCATTTTTGCTGTTTTGGAAAGGGGGTAGAAGCCTTTTTTCTGCTTCACCTGCACAGATGACATCTAGAACCCCACACTCATCTTGCATTCTTTGAGTATAGGGTGCAAGAGTATCACACCCTGCTGGTACACCTGGACATTTCCCAAAAGACCCTGGGTGTGGAAGCAGTTATGATCTTTTCCACACTGACTAGCAGTCCTTCCTAAAGAAGGTATGTTTTGTACCTCCATGAAAAGCCCTCTTACCAGGATAGACACTAGTATGTCATTGTCTGTGTTAAGGGCTATATATAGACATTTTGTTTCTACCAGGAGAATTGCTGCTCTCCCAGTGGAAACCATGAATTTAAGATGTTCCAGTATTTTCTTCTGGACCAAAAATGTCTGTTCCAGGACAAAAATAACCTGACTAGAACCAGGTACAAGTTGCTCCTGAGAGAATGAAGGTCTACCTACTTTCCTGCAGCTCTATGTCTCCCAGGGACCAGGAGGAGTGGAGCTGCAGGAAGAAGCTCTCAGGCTTTCCAGAGACCAGGTTTAGTCCACTGCTCCAGTCCCTCTGGGAATGGGAGGACTGAAACAGCCCATGCTTTCTTCAGACAGGGATCACCATAGTATTGGGAAGGTACAAGAAGCCAAAGAGAGGGGCCAGTTGGAGACAGAAAGTCTATATAGTTCCCTCTACCAAAATCATTTCTAGCTGTAGAAAACTTCCACCACTTGAAATTAATGTTTGTATGTGGCCAAGGATAACTTTACTCCCTTGATCCACTAGGGCCAAAATATCCTTAAGAGTAAAAAGTGAAAGTGAATTCTAATTTGTTTATCTCTCACCTTTTTTCAGCCTTTGTAAAGTAACTTTAACTTTTATTAGCCAAGAATGTAGATTTCTGTCTTGTGGCTCTGTTTTTATACTGGTGCAACACGAAGGTTTGCATCGTGACACAATCTATAGTTGAGCTTGTTTTATTTGCAAGGTTTTTTGCTTTTTTTACTATTGCACTCAGAATAGAGTGCATTTGTTTGAAGGGCTGTACTGCTAAGATCAGGGTTTTGATGTGGGTTTTTTGGTATTTTGCATTTGCTACAATTTGACTTCTTAATGCTTGCTGGGTAAGTTGTTTTATTTTGGCAAGCTTATTTTTTACAACTTTAATATTTATTTGGTTGAGTGTTGTTCTTGCTGTTTTTAGTGTTCTTAGAACGGTGGATGCATTTTTTTGGAACTTGCGATGTGAGCTTGAGTCTTCTTGCTAAGCAGAGAGAGCTCCCAGAAGGAGCATTAGTACACCCCAATCAAAATCCTAAGCCTTGGCTGCAGCCAACACCCAATGCCTCTGAGGGAAGATTAAAAACACCCTGATACATGTAGCAGAATGGAGGTGGGGGCAACCAGCACAGCCCAGAAGCATGGGGAATACCCATACATCTTACTGAACACCTCCAGTGATGAAGAATCCACAACTTTCCTAAGTAGTCTATTCTGGATATCCAATCTAAATTTACTTTGCTGCAACTTCAGGCCATTGTTCCACATCCTCCCCTTTTCAGCAAGACAGAAAAAGATGCTTTCCCTCTTGTTTAATGGCAGGCCATCAAGTATTTGAAGATTGCTAGCATGTCACCTCTTAAGCATGTTTTCTACAAGCTGATCATGCCTTGCTCCTTCAGCTTCTCCTCATATGATTTGCCTTCCAAGTTCTTGATCATCTCTGTTGCCCACTTTTGGACCCTCTCTAGCTTTTCCATGTCCCTTTTTAAATTTGGAGCCCAGAACTGCACACAGTACTCCAGATGAAGTCTAACCAGTGCTGAATAGGTTGGCATGTCCACAGTTTCCTTGGTCCTTCTTTTCTGGCCAACATACTTATATAACCTCTTCTTGTTGTTTTGCAGCTAATGCTTCCCAAAACCATATTCACCTTTTGTATGGCTGCATAACACTGTGTCTGTGATCTACCAAGACTCCTAACTCCTTTTCCCATTGCGCTGCCATCCACCAAGGTGTCACCCATCTTATATTTGTGTTTCTGCGGTATAGCACTTTTCCTTTGTCCACATTAAACTTCAATCCTGTTAGCTCTAGCCCAGCTTTCCAATCTATCATGATCCTTCTGAATTGTGATTGCATCCTTGATGTTTGCAATCCTTCCCAGTTTTGTGTCATCTGCAAACTTGCTCCAGAAGCTATGTCAGCATTCAAATAGTTAATAATAACCCTGAACAATACCATGTCCAGGACTAACCCCCTATAGGACTCCACTTGAAACCTCCCACCATTTTGACATGGACCTGTTAAAAATTGCTTTTTCCTTATAGCTATTGAGTCAATTATCTCTCCACCTTGTAGTAGTTTAATCTAGCCTATATTTCTCCAGCTTGTTTACAGGAAGGTCAGTTGGGACCTTTCAAAAGCCTTGCTGAGGTCCACTATATCCACAGCATTCCCTTCATCTGTCCAAGTAGTTACTTTGTCAAAGGAGATCAAGCTTGGTTGACACAATTTATTTTTCATAAATCCATGCTGTCTCCTTGTGATCAGCCTTTCATCCTCCAGAGCCTTGCAAATGGCTGTCCTTAGGATATGCTCCAGTTAACTTTCCAGGTATTGAAGTGAAGTTTCCCAGGTCCTCCTTTTTGCCTTTTTTTTAAAGAGAGGCACTACATTGGCCCTTCTCAAGTCCTCTGGTACCTGGCTTATCTCCCACAACTTCATGAAGATCATTGCCAAGGATTCTGAGATCTCTTCCGTCAATACCTTGGGATGAAGTACATCTGGCCCTGCTGACTTGAATTTATTCAGACTCATCAAAAGCTCCCTGACAATCTCTTTTGTTATCTCCTCCTTCAGTTTGCCTCTTCCTTACCTAGATAATCCTTATTAGGTGTCTGGCTGAAGTTTAATTTTGTTTGTGAAGACTGAAGCAAAATAGCTACTAAGTAGCTCTGCCTTCTTTGCAACTTCAGTTAGGAGTTCCCTTGGCTTGTTAACAGAGGACCCACAGCTTTCTTGCTCCTTTTCTGGCCAACATGGTTATAGAACATCTTCTTGTTGTCCTTAAGACCCTTTGCCAGGTCCAGCTCATTCTTAATCTTTACCTTCCTGATTTTGTTCCTGCAAGTGCTTGATATTTGCAGGTGCATGTCCTTCATGATCTGCTCATTCTTCCATTGCCTATATGCTTCCTTTTTGCATTTGAGGCATCGTAGAAGCAGCCTGGGCAGCCGCATTGGTCTCTTGCCATTCTTCATGGGCTTCCATCATGTCAGGACAGTTTTTTGTTGGACTTCCAATACTGTACCACTTAGAAGCTCCCAGCCCTCCTGAACATCTTTATCCTTCAGTAACACCATGTCACCATAACACCATAACACCATGTCTATTAACTCTTGAATCAAATGAAATCCACATTTTTTAAATATAGCATCCTGATGTTGCTGATCTCAATGCTTTCCCTGTCCCAGGATCTGGAATTCTATTGTATTATGATCACTTCCTCCCAAGTTACCCATCAACCAATTCATCCCTGTTAGCCAGGACAAGATTTAAGATCGATGATCCCCTAATTGTATCCTCCACCTCTGGAACAGAAAGTTGTCCTCCACATAAGTTAGGAACTGGCTTGAATAAAAGCATGAATATTTTAAAATAATATTTCTATAATTTGTTGTTAGATATAGTTTAGTAAATTGAAAAAGAAAGCAAACATTAACTGAAATAGTGTTATAATTTTGTGACCAGGGCCTAGTGCCTTTATGTGACTACAGTTACATCATCCTCAGCTTTGAGGCACTGCAAACCACATGTGTGCACTCATCTGGATGCACTCCAAGTGTCCAGGAGTTTTGTATGGCCAATGGGCTTCAGATCCTCCTGCACAGTCATGAAGCTGAAGTATATTAGGTGGCTGCATGGCCAAACAGGCTGGTTATTTGTGTTATGACCTCAGAGACAGGGGATATGCCTACCCTGCTGGGTTCCAAAAGTTCACTAGCAGCTTTATTCTTGTGCAACTTGAATTTGACAAAACAGGCACATCCTACTATCCAGCCTTACTTTTACTGGTCTTCCCTGAAGCAGACCCTTTTCACAAATCAGCCAAGCCTGACTCTCAAGATACCTTCCCAGCTACAGTTGCATACAGAGATATAGATATACATATACACCAATGAATGCATAAAATAAGAATGTGTAGATTTGACTTGGTTCCTGTTGCGTTGTTTATTACATTTTAGGAACTGAATTATGAACACTTGTCAACTCGCCCACTGAGTATTGCTGTTAGAAATGTAAATGCATTCCACAAATCTGTAGCTACTTCTTACAAGCCTATTGGAGTTCCCTGTGTTATTGAAGTGCAAAATGTAGTTGAGGGGCCAAGACTTTATCCATCAGTAATGACCTATCCTGTATCGGGAAGCATATCAGCTAATCAGGTTTTGGGAATATATTCAGCCACAGATGAGGACACTGGACAAATTGCCACAAATATCAGGTAAGGCTGTCTTTACTTTTTTTGGGCCTTTCTGTAGTAATCATCCTGAATACTGGTGAGAGCATTTGAGAACTCAGTGCAAAAGGGCTAAAAAAAGAAGCCTCTCCTCCAAACACAGAACTAGTTAACACAGTTGCTGCAGCATCTCCCATGTTGCTTGTGTAATGTGTTGCTACTAGGCCTGTGCGAGTCGGCAGCGATCTGATCCAGCTTCAGATCCAGCCACTTTGGATGGCAGTGATCTGATCTGGAGCTCCAGACTGGGTTTCTGCCTCAATCTGGCCAAAGCAGCTCCGAAGCTTCGGAACCACCTTCGAGATCCAGCCATAGGGTATAATGGGGAATCAATTAAATATCTATAACTCTGTTGTTTTTTGTCTGATTTGGATGAAACGTGCAGGAATGGTAGCCTGTGCTAAGTGCATGAAATCTGCCAAGTTTCAAAAAGATCGGTGTAGGGGTTTGGAGGGAACTGCACCCCAAGCTGCGGACAAGCAAAACTCTGCCATGGTGACGTTGTGTGTGTTAAGGCGCAGCAGGGTGACAGCTGCAGGGATGGTAGCCCCTGCTGTGACGCCTGCCAGCTGTTGAGGAGATTGGTGCAGGGGGGTTCTGGGGCCCTGCACCCCTAGCTGCTGAAAGGCAAAACTTGTGCCAAGACTGTGTCTGTCCTGGGGCAGTTGATTGTCTGTATTGATTCTTTCCTCTCCTTAGCCTGGTTTTGTAAGTGCTAATTGATGCTTGTTAAATCATTATGTAGTAGCTAGGTCCTGTGTATTGAGCTGGTCCCTGGGTCCCTGATCCCTGAGCGAATCATGATCGATTGACTGGTAACTGGGAACACAGCAGCTTAGCAGCCAGGTGTCTCCCCTCCCCGCCCCAAGACCGACACAGTCAGTCCCACAGCACCCATGGCACGAGTTTTGAATGTCAGCAGCTTGAGGAGCAGTTTGCCCCAAACCCCTGCACCGATCTTCTTGAAACTTGGCAGGCTTTGTGGCCTCAGCAAGAGCTACCACTCCTGCAGTTTTTACCCTGCTATGTTGTAACACCTAGATGTGACAGGAGTTTTGCTTTCAAGAATGTGGGGTGCTGTTTCCCCCAAACCCCCACATTGATCTCCTTGAAACATGGCAGGCTTTATCCTCTCTTTAGAGTCTACCATCCCTGAAAACAACAAAGTTATAGATATTTTACTGTTTCCCCATTATACCCTATGGTCGGATCTCCAACGCGGCTCCAAAGCGCTTCGGGAAGCCGAACAAGGTGGCGCTTCGCCCCGGATGTGCTACTTCCCTCCCCGAGGTGTCCGAAGTGTCTTCTGATCCGAAGCTCTGTCCAAAGCCTCACACAGCCCTATTTGCTACTACTGCTGTTGCTCTTTTGGTGGTAGCAAGGACCCAGCTATTTAGACTGTTCGTGTTTACTTGTGATCTCAGTACACTACCCCCAAACTGTTCTCAGTCTCATGTGCATGAGAAGGGAAATAGTTTCCAGTAGTTTATAACTCGCTTACACCAGAATGGAATGTCATTGGGCAAGGTTTCTTTTCTCTAGGGACCTTTCACATTTGTAATGAACCTGAAAAATGGATTTGTTAAAACTGGTAAAATAACACCAAAAAGCAACGTGTTTTATAATGGGGAGTGTTAAGTAACCTATGTATGAAGTTATAGCCACCTCAAGTTGAAATAAAAAAACATAGCTCTAAATCTATTCTGACCTAAAACAGTGGGTATTTTACAACTGATTAAGGTGTGCATTATTGGTTCCTTAATGCACATGTATCTTTATAGATAAATGTACACTTGCATAATAGGAATAGACAGAGTTTGGAAACTTTTTGTTATACAGGCAACAATATGCAAAGCCAAACATCTGTATGATATTGTGTCATACAACTATGGTCTGGTTCAATGGATATCAGTCATACTTACCAGTATTAGTAAGGGTTCTCAGGGACAGGCCTCCTTTTAGTATTACATCATATGACTGTAGCAGTAGTCTAGATTTGGAGCAAATAGAGCCAAATCCTTTTATCCTTAGACTGTATTCATGAAATGCTTTTGATGCCAATGTTTTTTTTTGCCTGAATAAAGACTCCAAACTCTGGCATTTAATGTCCAAAATACTCTACCATCCTATCTGATATGTACCTAATTTGCTTAGTTAAAACTTTCTTTAAAAATACTTTTAAAATATGGCTATTTATATGCCTTTGTAGAGTTGGACCCTGTGCATAGTAGCTGCATGGGTATCTAGTTTGTGTGTTGACCCAGTCTAAAACTGCAGTTATTCATGCAGCCTATATGAGACATAAATCACTGGCAGTCCCAATGTTTTGCCTTTTGCTTACATTTTGGCCAACAAGTATTTGCATATAGGTTAAGAGCATAAACATCTTAAGTTCAGAGCATTTTTCAGTTCATCAGTCTACTTTGTCATGTAGTTCTAACTGCCTAACAATTGATGCCAGAAATGATGGAGGGGAAGCTGGTCTCAAAGAGCTGCTATTTAGAACCTAAAACTGATGTGGGCTAGTTAATATCATGGGGGCTATTTCCTTTCATTTTCAGGACTCCTAATAGCAGCTATGAAAGAGACTAGTTACTATTAGATTCCATGCTTCTAAATGTAACTGGTGGGAGCAAGAGTGGGAGTGTTCCTCCCACTAGCATCGTGTTAACTTAACATTTGTAGCCATTGTCACATTGGGCCCTTTGCACATGTTACATGTATATCATAGCAAGCATAACTATGACCCTAGAAATTTTCTGAGCAGTCACAAATTAATGCTTACTATGATCAAAATATAACATACCTGGGAAGTGAACACCTCTGGAAGCTGCCAGGGTTGACTCCAGCGGGAGTGACAAACAGCACCACAGGGAAGCCAGTTCAAAGCCCTAGCATGCTGTGGAAACTGGGACCAACAAATAGCTGATTGTTAGTTCCAGTCCCCTGCTGCACTGGATCTGGTAAGGACCACTCATATTATCTCCGTGGAGCAGTTGGATGTTAGCAAAACACATATTACTTACCATGATCTGGAGCTATTCCTTGCCCAAAAACACCTAACTTTACTATGCTACAATAACACTTAGCATGTGTTTTCCTGCTTGAATGTACAGAGTTCACATTTTAAATGCAGTTAACACATCTTAAATGTAATGCGTGACAAGGCCCTTAGGAAGCTAGGAAACAGGACAGGAGCCAGAAAAAAAAAAATTGGAAACAATCAGAAGCCAGGGAAGCACAGCATTGCAAGTTGTTCCGTAATGACCTGTCAGAGTCCTGTAAAAATGATGGGCTTATATCTGAGGCCTGTCATTCTTCAGCCAGCCAGATACTCCGGCCTAGCTGGACCCAGTCAGGTAAGCCTTGAGCTTGAGCAAATCCTTACAGCTAAAATCGGCTAGTTCAGCCTTGGATAGTAGTCTGAACTATTCAAGGTTTTGAAAGTAAGAGGAGCTAGATAATTTGGGGATGTTAATATCACAGCACTGATAGTGCTATTTATTGAAATAGCACTGATGGTTTATATTAAGTATGGATAAGTACTTGCCCTGTATATATATAGGCTTTCCTATATAGGCTTTCCTCAGCCCAGTAGCTGCATATGAAAAAGAGTCCACTGAATATAAAAGCACCTCAAAATGACAAGTATTATTAAAACCATAACAAACTATGTAATGTTAGAGTTTGTCAGGAATTCCAGAGGAAGAGCATATGGGTTCTGTTGTTCAGATTTAAATTGTCACTGGATCCTCTGAATGGCTGAATATCCTAACTATATTTAAAAAAGGAAAGACAATATGTAGATTATGATGCTGTGTATTTTTAAGGTCCGATGAATGTTATCATGTCACTGTTAAGATACTTTTTGTATTTCTATGTTTATCCTACATGTTAAATTTTACTATAGATTAAACTGATGATGAAAAATTTTTAAAAAAACCAAGTTGGAGATGTATCATTATGTTTTTCTCCAGTAAAGCTTGTAAAATTATGCTAATATATACAAGCTGAGTATCTGGCTCTGTATTTAACGTAATTCTGAAAACGTTTGTAAATCATAAACAGGTATATGATGGGACATGATACAGCAAGTCTATTTTGGATCGACTCACGCACTGGTAAAATCATTGTGAAAAAAGCAATTAATCAGCAGTCAACTTTTTTTACCAAGGGGGAATACAAAGCAGAAATTCTGGCTATTACTATAGGTAAGAAAATGGTGGGGGGAGCATTAGAATTTCATTTGGTTCAAGGAACTTCCCACTCCAGTATTTGAGTACTCATAATGTATCATGCTAAACACGCTTTCTGAACAAAACATGTAAGATATAACTGTAATTCCATGGGAAAAAATGTGGGTTTTTTTCACTTAAAACTTAGAATCCAAAATGTCTTGCCTGAAGAGTAAAATATTTCTGCCCAAAATAGGAGGTGCGTTTCATTCCTCCAGTCACCATTCTCTTTGGGTGGGATCTCCAGCTGAACTAACTGTCCACAATATATTGCAGTCTTCCCCTCCTGAGAAGAAGCTGTATATCTTCAAGTCAGCCACTGTTATAAAGCTGTGGTGGAAGCCATAGCTGGGAGGTCCCAAATGATTGGGAAAAGAGAGACAGGAAGCAAATAATTTTCCTAAAGCGCTACAATTCTTATTATGAGTCAAAAAAAATTGAGATTTAAGCTGAAATATTTTAATGGAAATGGTAAATGTTTGGTGAGCAGATATTTTTCATGAAAAAATTTTATTCAGTTGAAAAACTAGCTTTTCCCCCTATCAGGGGTTAGTACTGGGACCAGTGCTGACAATCAGCTAGTTGTTGATCAGGCAGCCCTGGATCCAGTTCCAAATCTGGATCTGTCCAGGGATGGGGCCAACAATCAGGTCCCAGCAAGCCTCCTAAGGCTTACCATTGTCTGGAACATAAAGAGCCTTGCCCTGTAGTCCTACAGCAAACCTGCAAGGTTCCAGCAAGCCAATGTCCTGCTGCCAGCAATTAGCAATTGTCAGCATCAGGAGCAAGGTTCCAAACCAGGTTCCAAACCAGGATCTGCCCAGGTCTGGATGCTGGCAATTAACTAATTGCCAGAATTGACAAGATGAAGCATGCTACATGTCAATTTATGGTGCCATATAAACCAGCCACAAAGGTGTTTCATATTTTTTGTTGAGTATCTTTGTGTCTGGTTTGCTATTCTCCCCTCATCTTTCTCTATCCCTTTTCCCCTCTTGTCTTTTATACTTAAATTTTTCTCTCATTCTTACACTCTGCTTTCTGCACATCCTTTTTCACAGCACAGATAAAGTGAAGTTGAGTTCATGAAAGTTTGTGTTCTCTATATTTTATCTAGTTAGCATATAAAGATGCATCTCTGCTTTTCCTTTTGCCATTTTATGGCACCATGCATTCAGTGAATATGTGCCACTGTCACTATTTATGGAGCAATTCAGAAGTTAATTATGGCATAACTGTAATGTGTGCCAGGGGCCAGAGAATCAAAGGAAGGGGACTAAGCAGCATTCCCAAAGAATAGTTTGCCCCTACATCTAAATGGCTTTTTTTTTCCTTTTTTTTTGAAGTTGCTTCTATGGGTGTATTTTACTGGTATAGTATGCCATTATAGTTTCACTGGAAAAGGATTCCTAGCAGCCCCCTGGAAATAATTTTACTTAAAGAAGTAGTACATACACACAGTTGTTTGAGATCAGCCCCTTATACTAAATATGATGGGTGTGTGTGTATTTGCATGTATATGTATATGTGTGTGAGTGTGTATACACACATATGTGTGGAAAGAAAGGACATCATAAACATTTATTTAGTTTTAAAATAAATGGTTTCATAATGAAGAGATAAAAGGTAAAAACAACATCTTCTTTGTACTGCTTCCAAAATGACAAACAAGCCTACTTTTTCAAAATAGGCTGAAGCTTTCCAGATTTAGGTTGATTTTTGAATTATAGAATTTAGAAAAAGCATTAATTTTGCTGCATTTTAGACTTCAGCATAAATGATTAATAAAATATGTATAGCTTGGCACTGATATCTCCATCCTAAATATTATAACAGAAATTCTTTATTGTTACAGGTGATCCTATAAAAACTGCCACTGGTACCATTGTGCTTAGAGTTTCAGATTTCAGTAGTGACTGTCCAACTCTTAATACTGAAGTGAGGGATATGTGTATGGATTCACCATCAATTATTATCACAGCACAAGAGCAAGATGGTGCCCCATACACCTTTAGCATAGATGGTCAGCCTCACAAAGTATGGAGTATCAGATCCATAAATGGTAAGGAAAGTTATTTTTTTATAACTAATTGTCACATAAATAAAAATTTTCCTTCATGATAGGAAACAAAGGTAATACTCTATCTTTCCTTTTTTTGTGATAACATTATGTTATTAACTTATACCTACTTTGTCATTTACTACAAGTTCTGAATTATTTCCTCAACTATTAGTGATGAGCCAATAATTCTGCATTTTGCTTTTCACACTGCACTGAATTTTCACTTCTTAGGTATAGCACTTTGCACTTGTCTGTATTGACTTTCATCATCTTGATTTTTGGATCCACTCTACAGTATGAAGATCATTATGAAGTTTGATACTGTCCTCCAAAGTACTGCAAACCTTCCTAGCTTATTGTCATCTCCAAATTTTATAAGTGTACTCTCTCTTCTGTTGCCCAAGTTGAAATGAAATTCAGAGTAGAATCAGTCTTGGGACAGACTCCTGTGGGTCACCACATGAAACATTCACCCAGTTTGACAGAAAACCATTGATTAGTATTAGATGGCTAGGTATAGAAATTACACATAAACAGATATAAGTGATCGAAAATGAATCTAAACACGTAACAGAAGTTCAGTGTACATAGACTGGTTTAAAAATGGCAGAACCCAGTCAAGATAGACCTGGATGAATGTAGTATGAGATTTATTTGGTTTGGGTTAGACCAGTCTATTGAACTTCTGTCCAGGATTCCCTCCTGACTCAAGTTAGGTCACAGTCCCCCAGGACCCCAGGGTGCTTTGCAGGCCCCCCACTACTCCCCCCCCCCCATGCAGAGTGGGTGGGTTAGCCTCAGTCTGTGCTCATCTGCTCTGGCCAAGTGCCAGGCCAGCCCTATCCTGGGCTGTCACAGACACAGCCAGATAAGCCCCTGTCCATATCTCAGTGTCCTACCTGTGCCTGTCAGCCAGGCCATGCAGCAGAGGTGCAAAGTGGAGGCCCACAAACCCAGTCAAAACAGCTGGGGGGGGGTGCATGACGGGGGCTTCCCCCCACCCCTGCTGACTGACCCACCCCCTGGGGAAAGAAGTTGTATTGGGCTGGTCAATGAGTTGGGGGGAAGTTGGGTCTGGGGGCCCTCTTCCTGGGGCCCCTCTACCTGACTGGGTCTGGGGGGCCTAATTCTGCTTCATAAAGAGGAAAGAAAAAGACCCGGTGTCTGTTTTCCTGCTAAGACAATCACCTCCACACTGGGACACAGATGAAGGGGTTGGCATGAAGGCAAGGGTCTCATATACAGACAGTATAAACTAAAGCAGGGCCTGTCCCTTCCCCTGCCCCTGTCCCTTAACCCTTCCCTTCCCTATGGGTTTCCCACAACCAGGAGGAGAGGGGTTGGGGCCCCTTCCCCCATACACCAGGCCATGGCTGTGCCCCCTCTCACCCCTGTGCTGTGTACTGGAAGAGGCAAGGCTCACATCTAGCTGCTGCTGAGGAAGATCAAGGGTGGGAGGGAAGTAAGAGAGGGCCCAATCCACACTTTGGCCATGGAGGAAGGAGGTATGGACTCCTTGCTGCCAGACAGGCTGCTGTCTCTTTGAGGAGGAGGATGCATGGTGCACAGGTGGTGGCTACCTGATCTTCCAGGGCTGGAGCTACTTCCCTTCTTGCAGTGCGTTGGCTGGTGAACTTGGGCCCCACGCAGCTGCCTCATGTGCTGCTTGACTGGGATGGTTGCAGAGCTGCAGGGCAGGTAGGTGCAGGTTGACCCAGGTGCAGTCAGAGCCAAGGCAGCTCTGCCCCGCCAGCAGCACTAATGCAGCCTATGGCCAGCCCGCAGCTGGCTCCTCCTAGGGAACCTGCTTCTGCTCCTTCTCCCAGCCACCTCAAGCTTCTCCCAGCAGCTGGCCTAGCTACTGCAGCACCCAGCAGGTGATCTGAAAGAGGAGGCTGCAGTCAGGCAGCTTCAGCACCTGGTAACTCTGCGGATGTGTGCCAGCCATTCCTCCAATGGCTGGAAGGGGGCTGGGGGAGAGATTCTGTGCTGGCTCCCCCTCTCCCTGCAACTGACGGTCAGGGTTCACAGGGGTGTGCCAGGCATCCAACCAGGGGTGACCTGCCAATTGGCTGCATTCAGCTGCCCTTGCACAGTCTCTGACACACTGGGAGGCATGTAAGATTACCCCCAGCCTACTCACCTTGGCCAGTGTAGCTATCTGCATTTCCCCCACTCCCAAAGGGAGCATATCTGTTCTGGTCACTCCCAATCCATTCTATGCAGCAGAGAGAAACCTGGGAAGTTTTGAATGATTTTGCCTTGGGCTTTTTTGAATATCTGTACCTAGCCTATGAGTACTTTTATTTTTAAGCAGTTATGCACCTCTTCCCTCTCCCAACGGATGTTTCATCAGATCATATTTTTCTAGTTTGCTTACAAAAATCTCACATGCGCGTTTCGGTGTTCAAGATCAGAAACATCTGTTGTTTCTTCCTTATCCATTAGACTTAACAAATCTTTTTGACAAGTTCATATTTGCTCTCTCTAATCACTGTATTTTTCAATACATAATTATAACAGATTGATTAAATATTTGTTTTAGTGTCTTGTTAAGAACTGAAGTCAGACTAACTAGTTTATAACTCCCGCAGACCTCCTTTTTCTCTCTTTTTAAACATATTTTTAGGTTTCTCAGGCCCTATTGACTTAATGCAATTGTGCTATCTAAATGTTCTTTAACTTTATTCTTTCTCTATTCCATTCTGTGTTCCTTGTCACAGTATACTTCTTGGGAAGAGCAAAGAAGGTATTAAATTCTTCAGCCTTTTCTCCATCATCACCTCACTTTAGCGATGGAATACTTTTTTTATCTTACTTTCTCTTGTTTCAGATGTATTTATAAAACTTTATAAAAACTTTTTCATGTTGCTTTTTAGGTCCTTTTTTAGCTGAAACTGATTTTGTCCATTAGCCATTTTGATTTTATTCATCAATATTTGTGCTATGTATGTAGTCATGGGTGTGTTTTTTGGTTTTTCATCTTTTTGATTTGGAGCTACTAAATTGTGCCTGGTAATGGTAACTTACTGTTTTTTTCCTATATTTCATTTGCATCACATACTTTGCTATTCTGCTTCAGTGTAGTCTTTTTTCTGCAACTGCTAGCTCTCCTTATGCTTTAGGTAATGCTCTTAAGGCCCTGCCTACCGATTCTCAAATTTGTTGAAGGGTTTTTTTTTTAATCTGTTATTTCTTTCTGCTTCTCTCTTTCATGCCTGTTCTTAAAATAATGGCTCCTATCATTTAAAGATCACTTTCACCCAAATTATTTTCTACCTTTCAAGTTCTGACCGGCTTTTCCTCATTAGTTAGCAAGAAATCTAAACTAGTTCCACAGAAATGTCTTTCACTTTTCGAAACAAAAAGTTGTTACCAATGTGTTCCAAAGCCCTGATGGACTTTTTAAGTTGCTATGTTGTCTTACTGCTTTTCTAGTGGGTTCTGTATAGAGTGTCCCATTTAAATCAAACTCTAACCTTTGGCTGCTTCTGCTAGTTGCTCAGAGAGCTGCATCTACCTCCTCCCCCTGATCAGATGTTCTGAAGTTAAACCCCTACCATGACATCACTACTGTTCTATCCCCCTTTTTAACAACCTCCAGAGACATTTAACAAGGCTTCCTCTCACCTCTTCCTGAACTTCAAAGCAAGTGTGTTTACATATTCCTGATACATATTGCAACTCCTCTTTTTTTCTGCTGCCTCTTCTCCCTAAACAAACTATGTATGCCCTTATGTAAAAATCTTCTAGTACTACAGTTTGTCCCACCAAGTGTCTGTGACACTGATTAAGTCATGAATGTCCAAGTTTTCCTGTTTACTGCCAATACTCCTGACATTTGTGCATAGATAATCAAATTTTCAACAAATCATCTCATTATTTTCTCTCTTGCAACTCCTATGGTCTTATTTAATTCTCCCTACTCTGCCCCCAGATTCCAGTACTTTGACTACCCTACTATTTCCCTTTTATGTACCACAAACCAAAAAGTAGTTGAACTTATTTAACTCGATTTGCCTAAAATAAGTCACCTTTGGCCTAAGAACATGAAAGTTCAACCTAAAAAAATAGTTGTGACTAATGAATGACTGTAAGGAGGAGTATAGCAGGAAGATGCCTTCTTGTTCTTTAGTTTAGTATTTTGTATTATGAACACTGTAATAATGAATAGTCACAGAAGCTCTAGAGCAGAGTGATTCTAAAGCAGAATCCTAAATCTATTAATATTTCTTTTATTCTTTTTTCCAGATTGTTCTGCACAGCTGGTGGCTCAGAATATGGAATATGCTTTTTATAGACTCCCTGTCTATGTGACAGACCGCAGAGGTAGAAGATGTGTACAACCACATATAATACCAGTCAGAGCCTGTCGCTGTGATACCAGCAGAAGATGTACAGAGGGTGCTACCAGAGTAATTATTATTAAAGGCAGCGGAATTGGCACTGGTGGTGGTGGCGGTGGCACTGGTGGTGGTGGCGGTGGCACTGGTGGCGGTAGCATTGGTGGCGGTGGTGGCGGCGGTGGCACTGGTGGCGGTGGCGGTGGCAGTGGCACTGGTGGTGGTGGTGGCGATGGTGGCACTGGTTATGACAGTGGTGACACCGGTTTTATCAGTACCACCAGTGAAGGCATAGGTATAACCGATTGGTATACTGAGTATGGTGTAAGCAGTATTTATGAAGATACCAGCCATTTTGGTGACTTTCAACCTAGACCAAGAATTGATGGACGTACTACACTTAGTGCTGCTGCTGTTGGCCTGATGTTTCTTGGTGGCTTAATACTTGTATGTAAGTATTCGGTTAAGTTCCCTATTTAATTAAATTCCAATACCAAAGTTCTGTTTAATCCACTTAAAATAATTTGCCCTTTTTTGTTGAATTATAGAAGCACAGTGTCACTGTGGCAAAGAAAGATGCATCTTTTGAATAATAGAAATTTTATATCTGGGACATGCAAATGCAATTATTCCTTTCCTTATCTTTATTCCCTCAAGTATTACCAAAAGGGTGGTATGTAGCTCCCATTCAAACCATTGGAAACTGAAGCAGGATCTGAAAGGTTTTGGAACATTTAAGTGACAGTAGATGCTGGGCAACAGTAGGCTTTACTGGACACATCTAGATTGGTTCCTTATGCACCTCCAGGTGGGTAGCTCAGTATATAAAAAGTGTGTATCTGGCACCAGGAGGGAATCCTAAATTGGACTCTGTAAACTGAGGTGCCTATGAACAGAGATATAATGACTGGAAAAATGGTCTTCATTCATCTACACATGTGCTTTACTGCAGTCAACTAATTAGCTCCTCAGTAAAGCATCACACTCTACACATGTGCACCTATTAGGGTGTAGTAAATGAATTAACTACACTGTAGAATAGCATCACTGGGGGCAAATATTGTCCTACAGTGGAGTTTAGTGAGCTGCAATGCATGTATAGACAGTGACTGGGGCTGGCTGGGGCATGAGGGTGCTACAGTATGGGAGCTGCCTGCCAACTAGCTCCATAATGTAGCACCATTTTGCCACAGCCAGCCTCTCTGCAGCACACTGAGCTGGAGCTAAGCACCTCTGGCCTCAGAGGTTGATTCCCCAAACCTTCTGCCAGCTGAGACTGCTCCACTCCGGCTCAGCATGCTGTGGTCCCAAGTGCATGTGTAAACAGTGTGCCCAGGAACAATACATTCTGGCAAAAACTGCACCAGAGTTCATTTAGGATTTTAGGTGCATTAATAGCAAGTGTAGATGCACCCAGTGACACGAGTCCTGTACTTGGAATAATTCCTTGAACAAATATAGACTGTGAACAACTGGCTGGGCTGCAGTGCTATAGTGAAGGACTTTGTGTATATAGTGGATCAGAAGCTGAATGTAAGCCAACAGTTTGTTCTTGTTGCAAAAAAAGCCAAGGGCATCCTGAGTTATATTAACAGGAGTGTTACTTGCGAATCAAGGGAAGTGATTCTGCTGCTTTATTAGGCACTGGTGAAGCCTTACCTGGAGTACTGTATTCCGTTTTGGGCCCCACACTTCAAAAAAGAATGTGAACAAATTGGGAAGAAACCAAAGAAGAGTGAAAAAAATGATTAGGGGCCTAAAAGGCAAGCTGAAAGAACTAGGATTATTTAGTCTGGGGAAGAGGAGACTGATGGGGGATTCAATAACACAAATACTTTTTGAAGGGTAATTATGGGGAAATGATTCTATCTTGAGCAGGCTGCTGAACTGGATGACCTCACAAGGTCCCTTCCAGTTCTACTTTCCTATTATTCTGTGATCTTCTGATGGTGGACTCCTTGCTGACAGGTTGTGGTGACTAGACTTTTTGCCTAGTCTATAGAGCACTGACTCAGGGTCTTGGGAGATTTGTATTACAGTACCCCTCCCCACAAGGCTAAGGGGATTCAAATCCACATCTTTCACATCTTCCAAGAGTATGGCCTAAACACATTATAAAATAGGGTAAGGGAAAGGGAAGTCTCTATCCCTTCTTCTGAAGAATCTGGCATACTTTGCAGCTGAAAACACAACAGTCCTGGAGCCAGAAACAGAGAACATAGCATAGTGTAGCATAGTGATTACGGCATTCAACTGGAAATACATATCTAATCACTTATTAGACTTGTTTTTATATGTAGGGATTGTGTGAATCTTTATGAAGATTTCTTTGGAGCCTGTTCCAAAGTCCACTGCAGTCTATGGGAATGTTTCCATTGAATTCTGTGGTATAAAAGTCAGGTCTGTGGTACAGTATCTGAAATATCTTTTGTTCTGCAGACTTCAGCAAAATCAATTTTTTTTTGCTTAGTCTTTTACAATGCCTTCAGAGGAAAATGTACATATATAAATAGGGCTGTATCAAGTTTGCAGCAAAAGTGGTGTGTTCTGTGGCTCCTTTAATCTTCCCCCATGTGCCCTTCCCCCTTCTCCACCCCACCCTACATCACTGATTAGTGGAGGGGCCCTGGTTGCGGTTTGTTCCCGATTGGCAGGGAAGCAAAAACCACGGTTTTAAACATGGCACCTTTTTTGCCTCCCCGCTGGTCAGCAGCAAGCAGCAGGGCTTGACCTGACTGTACTCCAGATTCACGCCAGTGTAAGGGAGAGCAGAATTTCACTTGGTGGGTATACCAGTGTATACACATTTTCAAAAGTGATGATCAATATTGAGTGCTTTAGCTTTAGTGTGTTCAATTTGCAATCTTTTTAAAGGGATCAGGTTTTCAGATAATGTTAAGCAACTGCCATTTGGAAAAATGAGATTTAGATGTAGACATAAGTATTCAGAGGTGGAATTTCAGGGGTGTTTTCTAATGTGTGACTTTCTATATCTTTCTTTGTCAGTGATTCCAATTTTGATGTCAATGTGTGATTGTTGTGGTTGTGGACCAGGACCTACAAGTGCAGCTGGGATTGGATTTGAGCCCGTACCTGAATACACAGAAGGGGCAATTCATTCATGGGGAATAGAAGGAGCACAGCCAGAAGACAGGGTCAGTTCAATATTTGTAAAAAGCCGAATGTCATTTGCACATAAACGTAAGCCTGTTGTATAGTCTAGATTTGGTGGTGATGACAGTGACTTTTTATGGTGCATTATTGTCAAAATAAAGGTGCCTGATATTACTAACCATTACTCAGACAAGTAGATCCATTGACTTCCATTATATTATGACCGGAGTCTAGTAACCAGACTGCAGGCTGCAGATCAGACTTAGGTTTTGTAAATGATTACAGCTGACATTTCCTTTTAACATGTATCATGAACTATAAAATGAGTAAGGTGAAAAGAGAACAAAATATGGAAAATCACCCAAAATGTTGATCTTTATATGACTAAACTATCATACAACTAAACAAGCTAAACTATTGTTTTCTAGGACGTTTCAAATATTCTCCTACCAGCAACTACTGCCCCTCCAGGTGACTTTGCTGACCCTTCTGGTAAGCAGATGCTAACCTTCTTTAGATTTTATAACATAAGTGGCCATGTTTCAGCAAATAATGCCTCTCTGCTATGAAGAAACCATATCTGATAGGACTGTGTGGAGCTTCGGTCCCTGATTCGGTGGAGATTCGGCCCAATCTGGTGGCTGAATCTCCAAATCCAAATCATATCAGAGGACCCTTTAATCTCTCCAAATTGAATTGGAACCCTCCAAATTGATTTGGAGAGATTCAGAAAGATTTGGAGATTCAGACATAGATACAGCTTTAAATGTTTTTTCTACATGCCTCTAGGCTCATGAGTGCTGCAATGCTGGGTGCATGGAGTGTCCCACAGAAGTGTGAGGGGCTTCCCAGCATGCTTGGCAGCAGACCTGGAAGTTGGATGGAAGTACCTCCGGAAGTACTTCTGGTCCACTTCTGGGTCTGACAGGGAGCGCACAGGGCCCCTGCTCCTCTGGCTCAGTGACTGGTGCCTCCTGGGTCTAGGACGGGTACCTGAAGTCCCCCTGCAGCTGACTGCTGAGCCAGGGAGATGCAGGGGGGCCCAGCATGCTCCCTGGCAGACCCAGAAGTGGACTGGAAGTACTTCCGGTCCACTTCCATGTTTGTTGTCAAGCATGTGGAAGGCCCCCCCTGCAGCCCTGGGGGACGCTCCATGCGCCCCAGTATCACAGCATTCACAAGCCGCGCTGGTACCTCAAGGTATGTAAAAAAACTTTTAAAGATGTGTCTGTGTTCAAATCACTGATTCGCTGAATCAGCATCGACTCTTCAGATTTGTATTCGGCTGAATTGAATCAGGGACAGTGATCCTAATCAATGAATCTAATTGATGTCCCTGATTCGGGCTGAATCTGAATCAAATAGGCCCACTTTGCACACTCCTAATATCTGATTCAAAATATTTCACTTTCCATCACCAATACTATAAATTATATGCTTAATATTTCTTATTTTCCCTCTGAAAGTAGCTCTGCTTTTATCACTAGAAAATGCAAAAGGGATCACAAGAGCACCCTTCTTGGCAAAGTATTTAAAGTTCTTTCTGCTCCTAACATCCAAGAGACATGAGGACCAATTTTTCAGTGAAACTATCAGTATACATTTATGCATTTATATCCCCATGCAAGTCCCTAATTTGTGCATGTACCTGAAAACATAGGTTTTTTTTAGTCATATGCAAATCAAGAATTTACTCAAGCACATCCTAGAGTGTGCATGCAAATATATGCCCAAAGTTGTACAGAAAATTAGTTATTAGAGTGTGCATATGTTTTGGTATATATTTATTTGGATTCCAATGTTGCATGATAGCACCAGTGTCTATATGCTTAACACCCATGCAAACTGCCATTAGTTGATCGCTTAGTTTTTACAGAATGCTTCTAGAAATCAAATCATAAATTCACCAGAAGAGCTAATTAACTGACTCTCTTCCCCTTCCACCCCAGATGTATATTGGGATAACATGGTTTTCTGCTTTCAGATATTTATACAAATGCATACGGAGGAGGAGTAACAGCAGGTTCAGGGTTTGAAGAAACTACAGGGCTTGGGACTGGTCATCTAACTACAGATTATGGAACAGCTACAGGTTATGCAACAGCTGGTGCAATTTCTGGAACAATGGACAAAAAAGGGGTCTTTGGAGGGACGGTAAAAGAGTACAGAGAAGGAGGAATGAATATGACTTTCTTAGAAAATTACTTCTCTGAGGTAATTCATCTGCCTTTTTTTCTAATAGACACCCAAATATATCAAAATCTGATGGCAGTCGCATGGCTGTAGATCAAAAATCCAAAGCTAAAGGGGTTAATTGTACTAAACTGGTAGAAGCAAGTAGACACTGAAGCTAAAACAGACTTCATACTGAGAATAACAATATATAAATCTTCGTTACATATAGTATAACAATTCTGAATACCCAATAGCATTTGTTTTGCATTAAAGTTACCTAGTGGTAGAATACACTGAGTATTTTTCATTAATAGTCACAAGGAATATTAATGTAATTATTCATTGTATTGGTTAGGACAAGAACTCTGCAAATAATTCATTTTCTATAGGTTATCATTTCACTGTGTGAAACCGGCTGTTAAAGACGTGAAAATTTGGAATATACACTATTCCAAATTGTTCTTAAAATTATATTCTTAACAATAATTGCTCTCAACCACTAATACTGAGTAGATCCTTCATTAATAATTTATATTATTGTTGCACACTATCTTGTGTTTTATTATTGTATCCATATTATGAATGGATGATCAAGGTTAACTAATTAACAAACTAACTAAATGTGAATTGGAAGTAATATATCCAGTTGTAAAATGCAGTTTGCACAGTAACATGGGAGTTATTAGATTAATTAACTAGATCACTTGAATATCAAATATTATAACAAAATATGTTTTCAAACATTCTCTTTGATTAATATTTGAACTAAAAATGCCTTCTTCACAAGTACTCACCTTAGCCAAAGCTGAAAATGCTAAGAATTTACAGAAAGCATGTATAAAAGGGTTGAAAACATTTGAGTAGAGACTAGTTTCAATATTAATACAAATAATGGCCACAACATTTTTACTACGTTTATTCAGTTTTGCTTTGAATCTCCTGTATTAATGGCCACACCAGGTAGGAGTACATGCATATATGTCAGCAAATATACAGCTGGTAAATGGATAAACTTAGAATGAAAACCAACTCTCTCAATCCTGACTTCATTGAAATAGCAAAAACACTTATCAGCACTTCTGAAACAGGCCAGTGGATGATGGAAAACGGAGTATGGTCAAGGGTTTAGGAGCATACATGTTAAGTGATGAATCACAATAACACCCTCTAGTTATGCTCCAGAATAGATCATTTTCCTTTTTTGCTACTAAGACATTAAATCCCTTTTAAAATACATCAGAATAAAGATTGATATGTTATTTGCCTTGACTCTGAAGAAAAAGAATGCTCAGTTCTTTTTTTGTCTTTTTCTCCAACTTCAGAAAGCATTTGCCTATGCAGATGAAGATGAAGGTCGACCAGCAAATGATTGTCTCCTAATATATGATCATGAAGGAATAGGCAGTCCTGTTGGTTCCATTGGCTGTTGTAGTTTTATTGGTGACGATATGGATGACACCTATTTGGATAGGTTAGGACCAAAATTTAAGACTCTGGCAGAAATCTGTTTGGGCAGAGAAATAGAGCCTATTCCAGTTCTTAATGCTACCTTTCCAAGTCCTGAAGTTGATCTAAATCTGCCACCACCCGGAACCACTATCATTGTTAATGGATCTGTACCAATGCCTCCCACAGCTGGCAGTACAACAGTTGTTACTGAAAATACCTATACATCTGCATCTGCTATGCAGCCTGCAAGACCTATACCTGATCCTTTGCTCCACGGTAATGTAAGAGTGACTGAGACTTATACAACTGGCCCACCTACACATAGTGTTGATCCTCTTCTTACACCAAACATTGTGGTAACAGAAAGGGTGGTTGGTCCTGCCTCTGATTTGCGTGGCATACTAGACATCCCCAATATAACAGATGGGTCAAATGTTGTTGTTACAGAAAGAGTAATCACACCCAATTCCAGGGTTCCCGCTTCTTTGAGTATCCCTGATCTGGCAGATGGATCAAATGTAGTGGTGACAGAAAGGGTAATTAGACCAGCGTCAGGTATACAAAGCAGTTTAAGTATTCCCTCCGAGTTATCAAATGCGCATAATGTAGTTGTTACAGAGAGAGTAGTTTCTGGTCCTGGCATGACCAGCATGGGTGGCATGAGTGGTATGAGTCAAATGTTGGGCTCAGACGCCCATTTTACCCAGACCCTTGGATCAGCTTCCCCTGGAACAGCTCGAAGAAGGGTGGCAAACTATAGAACAGTACAGTATTCTAATCAATAAGACTTCTATTAGTATTTTCATTTTCCTGCAGATATCATTGATTTGCATTCAAGTTTTTAAATTAAAAAAACAACGAAGTATATTTTTCATTATTTATAACTAGCATATAGTACTAAAATTTATGTGATTCTTGTCTCATAAGGTTGCCCAGTTTCTAAGTGAAACACAGAAATACTGGGCATGTCTACACAAGATGCTGACTGTACAGTAGCTGAAAAATACTATGCAGTAGTGTGTCAGAGCACGGACAGTGCTATAACACTAGACTACTGCACAGTAGCGTCACCTAGAAGACGTTCACTGGTGCTACTGCAGAGTAACTTCAGTTACTGTGCATTTATTTAGTACTTGCTAATACAAGCACTAAATAAATGAGCAGTAATGTCTGTGTAGTAGTGTCTTGTGTAGATGCGCTCACTGTCAGTGGGGAAAGTTCAGGTAAAGCCCCTTTAAATATGTCCTTTTATTACCGTAAATGTAATCCTAAAACTGTTAAAATTGGTAGAGAATAGGCCTCCTTCTCCATAATGTGTTCTTTCACATGTTTTCAATGCTGAGAGTCAGTGAGAACATTTTTAATTCAAAATATCCCTTCTTGCCTCCCCTGGGATTAGTCAACTTGCTTTTTTGTTTGCCTGCTTTACGTTGTTGGCCAAATGAAAGGGAAAAAACCCCTAGGTCACGTACAGATATTACACTTTTACTGGTATAAGTGATCAGAAATCACTCTATCCCCACAACAGAACAGAAGCTCAGCACTCACAGACTGGTTTAAAAATGGCAGCACCCAGCCCTACGAAAGGGCAAATAAATGTGTGTTCTGTTTGCTATCAATCTAAACTACACTGCTTACAGAAAACTGTGCAGTTTAGATCAATTTGACCTTGGGCTTTTTGAATGTCTGTACCTAGCCCTAGATTTTTGTGAAAGTATTTAGGAACAGTTTTGAATAGCTAGTGAACTGGCTGCTTCATTCAGTTCCTGAGGAATATACATAATAATATAACATATATGTGAAGTCAATCCAAAGCAGTAATTTCAGATTCCATGTGCCTTTCAAGTACTAACCCAACTAAAGTAAAATGAGACTAAATTTGGACAGGGAGAAGGAGCTTTGTATCAATGAAAATGGTTCACTTTGGGCATGTCTACATGTTCAGTAATGTGCAGTGGTTACTGCACATTTAGTTTAGTCGTTGTATAACCAAATTCTAAATAAATGTACAGTAATCAGAGTTACTGCACAGTAGCACTGGCAAACACCTTTTTAGTGACACTACTGCACAGTAGCCTGATAATGCTGCAAGGTAGCATATTAGCACTGTCCGTGCTGTAACGCACTACTGCACAGTGTCATAAAGCTACTGCACAATTAGCATCTCAGTATACGCACCCTCTGTGAGTACAATACTGACATACATTAATTTAATATGGTACAAATACTAATATCTTGTATCACTGTGATCTGTCATACGTATAGCAGATCTACATTTTCATCAGACTTAATGGCCCTTGGTTGTTAAAAAAGACAAACGTGGCAATAGTACCATGATATTTCAGGAAATGGACACCACTATTACTGGTATTTGTCAACACAATATTTAAATCAGCACTTTCAAGAGCATCCCATTTACATTGCATGCTATATTACATAAGTTTTACAAAAATTAATCATTTATTATAACTAACACAATATAAATGTATAAAGCACAATAAATACTCGTTACATGCACATTAAGTTCTCAGTAAATGTCCAGGCTTCTTCAAAATTTCTAGTAACCTTACTGTCATGGTGAAGGGTTTGAGTGGAAATCCATTGCAAATGACCCATGTGAGTTACTGAGAGTATGAAACTATTAGACATCTCTGTCTCTTCGTTAAACATACAACAGCATGTAGCTAAACTGTAGGCTTCAGTAACTCAGATTATTAGATTGTTTTTGGTTTTGGTTTAGTTTGGTTTGTTTTGCAATATTTACTGACCATCAAGTTGTCTCTGTTTGGTATATTATAGTGTTATATTATGTCTTACTCATTTTTTATACTAACAGAGCAAAAAGAAGTAAAAGAAATAATAATGTTTTAGCTTTGCGTTCTGGTGATGCAGTTGCAGATTAGTCAAAGGGTTGTAATGTTGATTCTGGAAGTCATTAATGAGAAGGAAAATAATTGTTAACACACAGTACAGAGAATAGGTATTTCATATGTCAGTGTATATTATTTTATATTGTAATTTGAAACCATTTTGAATATATTAAATGAAAAAATGACATGGAAGGCTTTATGGATTGTAAAGTATGAATTAAATCTGGCATATAGTTCTTATTTTTCCCCAAAGACTGCGTCTCTATCAAAATCTCTATTTGTTTTATAACAAACAAAAAACAATGACAATTCGCCTCAAATTTCAGCTGGTGCTTAAAAAAAGCAGGAGCACTTACATGCATTAATTATTGTTTCCATGGAGAACCTATGAATTGCATGTAATCATCACGTGAAGCTAAATGAACACAACACAGAAATCCAATAGGTATTTTCTTTTAATTTTGTACAATATGTATAGTAGGTATAGTGTACACAGCAATATTGTACTGTAAATATAATAGAGTTTTTCACAGGGATTTTTTTTGGTCACTAGTTTAAAAATCTACACTCTTTTCCCTCTTGCTGTTTCTCTTCAGCATAGTTTAATAGATTTGTATTTTTCCCACATGATTAAAAGGAGAGAAGGGAGGCTAGTCACATATCCAGATTCATTTATCTCATAAGATCAGAATAAAACATTTCTCAATCCAGTGTCACATACAGACATTTTATTATATGCTTAAAAACAACATGAAGAGCCTTCTGTATTATTTATAACCACAGACACCAGTGAACCCCAAAGTTATAACCAACTCAAGGCTGCCTCACATGTTACTTCATACAGTCTCAGACATCTTAAAAAGGTCGCATCCATGCTACAAATGAGGACATGTAGAAGATGCATAGTGATTTATTACTCAATTCTGCTACCATTATTCAAGTTGGGTAGCACTTAGGTTTTATAGACTTCAATAGAAGCAGTATTATCAGTTTGTTTGCTTCAGTATGAGTATGGATTGCTGGATTGTTCTTTTAAGAATAAAAACAGGGACTGGGAATTGCAAGCTAAAATTCAGTGTAAAAATTAAAAATTCCTTTTTATATATTTCATTAACCACAAGAATTTTATTTTATATA
>NW_017728886.1:193520686-193531370 GCF_001723895.1 Crocodylus porosus
TGTAAAAATTAAAAATTCCTTTTTATATATTTCATTAACCACAAGAATTTTATTTTATATATAGATATATGTTATGTTATTATATAATATATATTATATAATAACATAACGTAAAATCTATCTATCGATATCTCATGGCTCTCTATGCCTCTAAAAACTTATTTAATTTATCCAATCACCTTTACAAGATGACTTGAAAGTAAAAAAGGACTTTTTTGGAAAATATCCATGCTGTAATTTTTAAAATCAAAATTATATTTCCCATGATAGTCTTTGCTATTAGAATTAGATTTCAGAAGTGTCTATTGTGTTCTTTCTTTACACTCTTGATTAGGAACATTATGTGATGCATCAGGATTTGAACTAGCTATAGTCTCTTGCATGTCTAAGAATAAAAATAGTAAAAAGTCAATATAGAAAAAATGTATTAAAAAAATAAGAGCTTTGATTGTAGTAGTTCTCCTCATTAGTACTAACTTTTGCAACTCTTTCTAGAGATTGGTAGTTTGCTGCTTAGTGCAATGTATGAGATGTTTTAATGTTTTGTAATCTTAATTTCTCATTGATCAAAGAGGAATAACATTTTATCTTTCAAACTGCACTCCCAAATCATTTCTGAATACTAATTTCTACTGCTGTGTAATTTTCCAGTTGGCTTTTTCCAGTTGTTTTACTGGTAAGAGATGGACGCTATCAGGTTACAACAAGTTGTGAAACAAATTTTTATTTGAAGATGTAATGAATTATTTGGTTTATTAAAAATTCTGCATTCACCCTTTTCTACTTTTATTGTGGCTGAAAAGTGGCATACAGCTTAATCCTCATTAAGAGATACATAGTTGAATTTTGCTTTCCTTCAGCTGTTATTTAGAAGTCTGGTTTCTTCCTGCATTGTTTAAAAACATTGTTTAATTGCGCAATGTAAGAGTTCTTCAAGAAGGGTCAAAACTGCTTGAATGTACATATTGATCTTGCTACAAGGCCTTCATAAAGAGAACTCCTGCTGATGTGCGGTGGGCTTAAAGCATCAGGTGCACAGATTTTATATTTGAGCCTGATTCTACAGTCTTGTACAGCATAAGCTAGAGTCTCAGTTGGTATAAACAGCGTAGCTATGGCAAACTAAATGGAGCTACCTCAGTCTACATCAGTTGAGGATTTGGCTTGATTACAAGCACAAGCACTACAAGTGCTGTCTAATTTGGAACCATAGGAATTAACTCTTTGGCTCAATCCTGCTTCTGTTGAAAGAAGTAAAACTTTCACTACTAAAAGCAGTATGTGTTTTCCTGGTGTATCTTGTCATTCTTTTGTTTCATACTGTCTATGACATTCCCCTGCACAAACACCACTTATGAAAGAGAGAGTAAAGACAAAAATATATTTAGTGATCATACAGCTATGTAAATGTTTATAATTGTGATGCATTGTCTTGTTATCATTGTTATGTAATATGTCATCAGAAGTTTTCTTTGAATAAGAACCTGTAATTCAAGCTGCAGTTAATGTTTACCACACACAAAAAAAAGCAGCAGCTAGAAAAATACTCAAAAGCTGTTTAACTTTCATTTGCATATAGCCTTATTTGGGATATTGATTATTCTTTAGCAGATTTACTTGCAAGTAAATTTGTTTAGCTGCTTTTATTAAGTTTACTGTTTGGCTATTTTTGTACTTTCTCAAAAGTCCTAATAAAGTGCTATTAAATGATAACCATATTGATGTCAGATTTTTTTCAACTCTAAGTCATTCAAATACTAGGTGAGATAGACAGTGATGTTAATCCCATTAGCCCCAATTTTTCATTGAGTCCTTGTGAATGGACTCTGTACAGGTACCTGGGTCTGTCTGGACAGACATCAGTGCAGGGTTAAAGCATTCAGGAAGTAGAAGAGCCTGTGGTGCTGGAGTCGAACTCACAAAACTTGGCTGTGCCAAGGCTTTCCTGTGGACCCTTGGCAGGTCATGTAACTTCTAGGAATTCTCAGTATCATGTTTGTAAATGAGGGAGGATAGTTAACTGGCTTCCTCTCAGAACTGAATTTAGCAGTGTCTGTGAACAACTCAGTTACCCTCCTGCTGAGAGCTGTATAAGCACCTAGGTAGACAACTGTATCCCTTGTAGGGGCTGATAATGCAGTCTGTCAAATGCTTCTTGTGGCATGTAAGGGCAAGTGCCTTAAACAGGGTCCAAATTAAGAGGGCAGCTTGGGGAGGAGGGGGAGCTGAGCCTCCCATAAGAGATGAGAGCCCCCCCTGTAAGATTAGAAAATCATAACCTGTGGGAGTCTCTGAGTGGACTTGTTAATCTATGAACCAGTTTAATTTAGTGTTAAACCCCACACAAGATCACCCCCCCACACACACACACACCCAAATAGTCAAAGTATAATTTTGAAGCCTGGCCTTAGGTTTCCATAGAAGTTAACAGAGTAAAGAGCTAGCAGTATATTTCCTGTAAAATCCATTTTGGAATAATTCTGTTATATTTAGTTAACCTTTGATATCCACAATATTCCAAACTAAGAAGTCCAAAACTGAACTAGCCCCTGGACTATCTGTGTAGAGTTGAAAAACTGTCTCACATTGTTCAGTGAATATTTTCAGTAGTGTAGATCTAATGCAAAGTAAAAGATCCCACAGTGGTTGCATGATGCAAAATAAAAACTCTTGAAGAAACAGTGATGCCAAAAATATTTTAATGTTTTGGCGATATTAATATTGGTATGTGAATACAGTTTTTATTATACCTGTTTTCCTTAATTGTTTTACATTCTTAAATTTGTGATAAATAAGATTTTTTATAATCTGAAATATAAACAAAATTGTCCAGACCTGTAATCTTTACATATGTAAAATTTCCAAGCCAATAATCAACAGTATCAAAAAATATTTAAAAATATGTAATAAATAAATGCATATAAAGTCTATGTTGTGACCTGTTGTCACTGATACTTAATTCACATGGAAAATATTAAAATATCCTGAGAAAGTATTACAAGTTGTATTATTTATGCATATCTGGGGTAATTAAAAATCCACTGAAATTTTTTTCACTAGTTTCAGTGAAGTTCAGGTCTTCAAAGAGTCAGCAAATCTCCATCTCGGAGGATTTCATGGAAAAATGCAATCAAAGTACAAAACTGATACATTAGAGCAGAGGGAGCCAAACTTTTTGGCAGGTATCCCATAAATTAACCCCACCATCCCCACATGCCACTGATCACTTCCGCCTGCCCAATCTGCTGCTCTGCTTTCTGCTTCCTTCCCTGTGCTCCCTGCCTGTTCTGCTGTTCTGCTTCCTGCTCTGTGTTCCATTCCATATCTGCTGCTCTGCTTCCTGCTTTCTGGCCCTGTGCTGCCTGTCCCTTGCCTGATCTGCTATGTGCCATGCACAGAGGTTGACAGCACTACCTATAGCATGCATGCTGCAGGTTGGCCACCCCTGTATCAGAGCATCAGAAAAAGGCAGGTCTGAGTGGAATGATGTGGGCATTAGTATTGAAGTTACTGGTTTGCACAACCTTGTAGTCACCAGTGTTAGAAACTAGTAACTGGAGCCCATGGTTCTGATCCTGTTCTCACTGAAATTGTCATTAAGTTTTGCCACAAATTTCTATTAGACTAGGATCGGGATCATACATTTTTCTGATTTTCCATTTAAAACAGAATTCAATGTGGATTTTTATAAGTCAATGAATATATTATATTGGCACTCACACACACACACACACACACACAAACCTGTAATTATTGCACACAGGTAATCTGCCATATAAATCCATGACATGGTACAGCTGACATAATTTTCCACTGAGCCAGGTATTCTCTTGGACTATCAAGATGCATAGTCAAATGCCTGAGTTTGACATGACACAAACTTCCCTTACAGGCATAACAGATAAAGCAAAATATTATTGTATAATGTTTCAATCCACAACAGTGTCAGCAAACAAGACTCCTTTTCCCTCCAGTGCAAGAATGCTCCAAATTATTGGCTTTCCTATACAATTAAGCAATTTGTGAGATAAATTATAGCTGGATCAGAGAGAGTAGATTTTAGTGCTTAATTGAGTGATTTTGTTTTCTCCTATGGGTCCTTAAATGAATTTTAATGACCTTGCATTTAATCTAATTCACTAAGATTAAGTTTTGCAACACTAGGTACATTCACTCCCACCAACCCCTACTCTGATAGATATTTGCCACGCCATGGTATCTTTCTACAAGATAGGAGTGAGACATCTTTCAGAGTAGTATTGTCATGTTCTTGTCATCAAATAATTTTACTGACTTCAGTCTCTCTTTCTGCTAATCCAAGAGTCAGTCCTGCAAAACCCACAACTACTGCTTGCAAAAGTAAGTATATACATATCTATTTTTACTGTAAAAAGGGATGGAAATTATAAGAGACAAAGATGAGGCTTGATCCTGAGAAGGGCTAAGTACCTCCACCTCCTATAGACTTCAGCATAGCATCTTATATAGGTAGCCCCAAGAGTAATTCCAGTGCACATAAAGTGATATTTTCTATTGATAGATTCTGGAATATTTATTCACAAGGAATAACATCTTGCCATACAGGTACTCCTATTGAAATTAATTAGATTAATGTTACTCAGTGAGAATGCTGGAATCTGCCTGCAAAGTAACAGCAGCATTATAGTTTAATAACACTTCTGTTTTAAAATTATTATGGTTTATTTTTGAGAAAATAGAAAAATATAGTAAAGGTACAGCTTTTTTACTGTATATTTTCTCTTATCATGAGATCTTACAGAATCCTTTGTAGTGATGATACACAAATTAAGTACTGGTAGATGAGCCCAATAAATGTTTAAAATAGTGTAAATGAATAAATGTCAGTCTTCTTGTCATAGACATTTTAATATTTCCAAGAAAAACTCAGAGAGCCAAAATATTCCCTAAGGAATCATATGGGATGAAATGCCCATAGCAAATGCAGTAGGAAAATAAACATGTTCCAGCAGATGAAGTATAAAAGACATACATGAAAAGAAATCAATTTGCTAAGGTCCTGATTCTGGAAATCCTGGAATATTTGGTTGATCACAGACTACTTGCATGGACAACAGTTTAAAGGTTGGGTTCTTAACCTTTGATGTCAACTCTAATTTTTGCAGAATACAACATTGTACTCTTTATTTGCCTCTTTTTTTAAAAAAAAATTACTAATTATATGCACTGATTATGCCATTTTTTTGTCCAGGGCCCTAGATTGCTCACTTAGGCTAGGTAAGATTTTATAAGGTGCATAAGTTATTTAGGAGTTTAGGTGAAAATTAATAGAACACATATTTCAATATCACTTAATCTCTTTTTGAGATTACCACCCTCTGAGAAGTATTTTACTCACATGAGTAATCCCATCAAATTTTGTGAGCAGATTTAATGTAAGAAAAAGATCATTTGAAGACTGATAAAACTGGGCCCTCGCTGAATCTTTTAGGTAATCATAGGAAGAGAATATAATTTTATGTGTAATTTTACATAATTTTGAATATCATTTTGGTTTGGGATTTGGCTCTTCTATACTGTTTTTATTCATAACACACATTATTTTTTGGTCTCACATTCTTTCTAGGTTCTGTCAGTATTTGTATCCCCTATTATGAAGTGATTGATTTATGTTGTAAATATGGCAAGGAGAAAACAGGAGCCTTTGGGACAAAGATCAGAAGAATGGTGCAAGGAGAAACACTTCAGACTTTACTACTGCACATACTCAGAAAATCATGTAAGTTTTTTCAAGTCTGCACTAACATAACATTTGAAAAACAATAATGTTTTAATGTAGGGGTGTCAACACACAAACACTCAGAGCCCTTTCAAAAGGGCAGCAGCTGGTACATTCTGATTGTTATATGTGCATGAGCTGAATCATTATGTGAGAGGCAAGGATTTCTTAGGGTGATATCTTTAATTCGACCAACTGTGTAGTTGGGCTTGTTAGATAACCTTTTAAATACAAGACATCTTGTCTAGAAATTTTTCCTCTAAGTGGCTCATAAAGATGCTGGCATACTGAGGAGCTGTGTTTGTGTCCATAGCTATGCCCATGGTTTGGAAAAAGTGACGATTGCTGACAATGAAGTGGGTGAGGATGAAGTGGGAGATTTGTGCAACATGTTGTTGTAAGTCTGAGGGTACTCCCATTTCCTGAAGGGATTTCAGGCAAGCAGATGTGCCTTCCTGGTGTGGGAAGTTAACGTACAGGCTGGTGATATCCATGGTTGCAAGTATGGTCTTCTTGGGGATGTGGGGGAGAGGAGGGTGGTCAATGTTCTGGATCCTGTTGAGGAAGTCTGTGATGCCTTGTAGAAAACTTGCTCATTGAATGATAAGGGATTCCAGGATAGTTTCTAAGAATTCTGAGAGGTCTCCAATGAGGGCACCGCAGTCGGACATGATTACCTTGTTTGTGGATCTTTGGGAACATGTAGAAAGTTCCTGGGATGGCAGAGTGGGAGATAAGTGGAAGTAGATTTTCCTAAAACTGGACTGGGAAATATTTGATATTTTCCAGCTCAAGAGGGTTTTCCCCCCAAGTTCTTGCCAGGATTTGGTGTTGGAGGGTTTGTCTGTTGATTTCATTAATGTAGTCTTGACAGTTGAGGATCACTGTAGCTCCACTTTTCTCCACTGGTTTGATTACTGTTTCATTATTGGATCTTAGGGCTTTTTTCTCTGAGGGAGAGAAGTTGTTGTGGTCCTGGGTTTTGTTGAGAATTTCACTGTTAACTTCCTTCCTCAAAGAGTCAATGTTATAGTCTAATGCATGGTTACATCTGCTGGGAGGTGTAATGTCCAATGTTTTATTACAAGGGTGTAGGTTGTAGCCATGTTGGTCTAAAGACATAGACAAGGTTCTTTGCATGAATCTGATATCTTTTATTAGACCAACTTAAATACAATTATTAAGCAAACTTTTGGGTTCAAAAACCCTTTGTCAAGCTAAGGACGTTTCAGCAGTTGGTGTTTTATTAGGTAGACAAGGTTCTTTGGGTAAATGTGATATCTTTCATTAGACCAACTAAATAGTTGGAAAAATTGTTCTTTGCAAACTCAAGCACATACACTCTTCCTTCAGGCATAGGGAGAATCTGCTGTTGTTTTATGTTTTCCTGGATAGAATGGAAGCCAATATGCAAAATTCAGGTCTGTGAAAATGCAGATGTGTGGCAGTGAGGATCAGAGGCTATGGAGCACAATATGTGTGAGACAGGTAGGTGGGGCAGGAGAAAAAGGGGGGAATGTTGAACTGGTGATAGAATGTAGCTGGTAAAATGTAGAGAAGTTACCTGGGGTTATCAGATAGCAAGCAGTTTATAATGTGCCATAATCCAAAATCTATATTTAGTCCATGATTTTTTGTATCCAGTAGATTTATGAAGTTCGTAGGCGCTCTACGAAAGGTGTTTTGTAAATTCCCTTTGAGGATTAGAACTGAGAGATTGGGGGGGAGGGGAAGAGAAAGAGAGAGAGAGAGTGAGAGAGTGGTTGTCTTGTAAGAAGTGTGCACCCACAGGTAATTGGGTATTCTTGTCTTTCATAGATTTCTGCTGTGCGTTCATTCTGACACACAGTTTTTATCTGGTTTCTTTTACACATTTTCCAATTTTCCATCAGGGCATTTAGTGCACTAGATAAGATATATTACGTTTCTGGAAGTATAGGTGTAAGATGCAGGAATGGTGATGGTTCTGTTGTTCTTATTATTGTTTTTTCAGTTGTGGCAGGAGAGTTGTTAGAGGTGGTAGCATCCTGATTGTAAAAGTATTTTTTCAGGTAAGGTCTGCAGAAGAATTCTAATTCTCCACATTTTAATATCTTGTCAAGGTTTTTTTTTCCCCTCTGGGCAGAAGTTCAGGCCTTTGGGGAGTACAGATATTGCAGAATGGGTTAGTGGGTATTGTGATAAGTTGATGATGTTGGTATTCTGAGTGCTGCTGTCTTGGTTCACTCTTGCATTGCTGGTAGACTGCCTGTGAGGTAGCTCCTGTTGTAATGGCTGATTTCACTTATATTCTTGTATTGGATGGATTTCACCAGGTATTTTTGGTGTTACATTTGGGTCTGCTGTGTAGTAATCAGGTATGTTTCCAGGTTAATGTCTCTTAGTTTAGTAGTATAAGGGAGTATCTCCTGCTTAAATTGATTACTTTTGGAGTAGGCTACTTAATGGTTTAGGCTAGTACATGGTTCCTCAATTTTCCCAAAGGTTTCCTGTATAGTTGTGTTGCATATATGGGGTTGTGTGTGTTAATTATAGGGTGAATCCCCTTGATGATGTGTCACCTTGGGGTGATGCTATATTTAAGAAGATAATGGCTTAAGAAGACAATGGTGCTGTGTATTCTGACTTCTTTTTCCTATAGGTTGTGGATTTTCCATTATAGGCAGTGGATTTCGATATCTTCCATGTAATGGCTGTGTAAAACTAATGATGTAGCTGTGATGGTCCAGAACATAAGAGGCAAGGATTTCTTAGGGTGATATCCTGTGTTGGACCAACAGTGAGTTACAACAAAGTTAAATAAGCTTTGAATGAAAGACTGAATTGTTGTGTGTAAGCAAGCTGAGAAAGATTCAAATGCAGGACAAGCATTCCAACTTTAATGCTCCTTCCTCCAGAGTTAAAGTTGTTTTCAACTCCTTCATGCATAACAATGAGAATATATCAGTTCCTGCCTTAGTGAAAGATTCCCCTTTTGAAAGGCCTCCAAATGTTTGTGTGTCCATCTTTAACAGCTAGTACTGAGGTGCTCAACCTCTGGATCATAGGTCAGAGCCATATAATCTGGCCCACAGGTCCACAAATTTGACAGCAGGGGTTCAGTAACCCTGCTGCCAAATTTCTGGATTCAGGGGGGACCCCATGGCTAGACCATGTGGCCAAGTGCTAGTTTGGGTGCATAGGACCAGGAGGGCAGCACGGGGCCTAATCCTAGTGTGCAGAGCCCAATCCAGGCACACAGGGCTGGGTGGAGGTAGCACAGGACTGATTCAAATGCATAGTATGGGTTGGCAGAGGTGGTTTATGATCTGGCACATGGGGCTGGGTGAAGGCAGCGTAAAACCCAATCCTGGCATGCAGAGTCAGGCAGAAGCAGCACTGGGCCCAAACCAGGCATGTAGGGCCAAGGGGAAGCAGTGTGATGCACAATCTGAGAGCACTTGACTGAGGGGAGGTGGCAGGGGCCTGATCCGGCCTATGGACCAGCTCCACACCATTCAAGCGGCTCACAGAGCCAAATGTCGAGCACCACTGAGCTAGTAGCAGAACATGTCAAGGTTTAGAAAAGCTGTGTGATGGAAAAACACCTTATCATCTGTGAAGAAATAATGGCACTCCTACAGTAAAATTTTAATTTCTTTCATCTAGATCAGTGGTTTCCCACCTTCTGAGCAGACTCAAGAGACTGCTCAGAAAATGCAAACCCTTAGTTTTCACACAATTTTTTACTAAAACTTTTCTGTTACAAAGAACTCAGGAAGACCGCAACAGGTCAGAATGTTTTTAACAACATGTAGTCCTATTTGAAATCTCTAGTTTTACCTTGTAAATCATGTTTGCTAACAAAACAGTACTGACATTGTATGGCACACTGTGGCACCCTTGAAAGGATGTCAGAGCACCCCAGATAGATCAGAATCACTGTTCTAGATAGTTACAATATTGTTTTATTCATATATATTTATTTTATTGCTTTATTGTTTATAAAATCTTGTTATCGAAGATATCCTGGATACCCACAGACATCTCATCCATCAGTGATTCTGGGAAGTGTTCCTATTGCAAAAGGCCCAACAGCCCTATTCAAAACCTGGTTGAGATTGCAAATCTCTTCATGAAACAATTCATAACCCCGGTGACTCTCCCTAGCTACTAGCAAGACCACATAACAGTCGTGCTCTTCACGAATTGTACCAAGCCACAGGTTGTCTGATGGAGGTCTGTTTCATTCAAACACTGAGTTCTAGATTCCCAGGTTTCATGATATGCCTAGCAAAGTTTTTTCCTAGAAGCAAAGTATCCCAGCCCTATACTCCAGTGGTTCTTAACCTTTTAAGACACTAGATGCCCCTCCATTACTTTTCTGAATTCAGCAGCACACCAATTGAGAACAACTGGCTTAGAGTATACTTGGTGTTTATTGTCTCTCCTTTTCCCCATTTTCCTCTCTCAGAACGTAGCAGGGGTAAAAATCAAGAGTGTTTTAATATAATAAAATAGTTGCATAACACAAATTATGTTTAAAGCTATACTTGTAGATAAGAACAATACACTTAAGTCCCTGAAGAGATGGCCCTATCATAAAATTCTCTTGGATAATTTAATATTTGCGCAAAGGATGAACCTCAGAAGTACTTTAAATAAAATTTATTTTTGACCCTCATCTCATCTTGGAGGAAAGGCAGCAAGAGGGCACAGCAGCCCCCCCTGGCTCTCCAGGGATCTAGCAGACCTCCTGAGGCAAAAAGAAAGGCCTACAAAGGATGGAGGATGGAATTCACCTCCAAAGAGAATTATTCTGCACTGGCCCAGTCCTGCAGGGAGCAAACCAGGAAAGCCAAGCCTGCAACTGAACTCCAACTAGCTTCAAGCATCAAGGACAATAAAAAGTCCTTTTTCAGATATGTGGGGAGCCAGAGGAAAAGC
>NW_017728886.1:193531470-193535691 GCF_001723895.1 Crocodylus porosus
CAAGGTCTGGAACAGCCTGCCATTGGAGGTGGTTCAAGCACCTACATTGAACACCTTCAAGAGTAAATTGGATGCTTATCTTGCTGGGGTCCTACGACCCCAGCTAACTTCCTGCCCTTTGGGCAGGGGGCTGGACTCAATGATCTTCTGAGGTCCCTTCCAGCTCTAATGTCTATGAAATCTATGAAATCATCCTCATCTCTTCCCATATAGTACCTTTCCTTGTAAAAACAGTTAGCCCTGTTTTATACAATCTTGCTTTTCGCCCAAGTTTATTATTGTAAATTAAGCATCTATACCACAAATGCTGAATTGGGAAAACAATTTATTTGGCCTAAATCACACAAGCTATCATAACAACTTTATCAGATTATCCTTATATTAAACCTTGTACTATTTGCATTGGGTTCCATTTGCTTCCTCAGATGTGCTTTAAAAGCAGCATTGGAAGTGCTTATGCTGCTGGCTAGTGTGCAAGCAAATCTGGTTCTGCAGAAGTAAGAAACAAAATTTAATTTATCCCTGGTTTGTACCATTGCCTAATTGATTTCTCTTGGATAGAACTCAAAGGGCTGCATAATTCTCAAAGGGCTGTCTCTCCAGGCTGCCCCATCACTGGCGCAGCCAGGTGAAACTATCCCATGCACTTCTTTTTCCAGAAGGTGGATGCGAGACCAGACCAGAAAAACATGCACCAGAGCCAAAGTTAAGTTTATCAGAAAAATGTAAGGCAGCTAGGAGTGCCCAATTCTGCCCCAGGTGGTTTCCAATCCAGCTCTGCATGTGTGTCCTGGAAACAGTTAAGAACCACTGCTCTACTCATGAGGGCTAACATTTTTAGCCATCTTTTTTCCCCTTATCCCAGTTTACTATACTGTGGGAATACTTTGCTTGTCTCCAAACCTTAGATATTTTTCTTCATCTTTTGGCAAAGTGAATGTCTTCCTTTTTTTCAAGTCCTGCTTCTTTGCCCTGGTTTATGGTGCAAAAAGTTAATCCTCTAAAAGAAACAGAGCTAATACCAGAAAAAAAACCAAAACCAAAAATCACTGACACTTATACCAGCTTATACTGTTCCAGTCAGTGAAATAAGTTATATTATTCAAAACTCTTATACCAGTATTAATGGCATGAGTGCAAGGCCTTTCATTACAATTATTTTTAAAAAGATCACACTGCCTAATTAATGCTGTTTCTGGTGATAAATGACTTTGACAATTTCCTCATGACTTCCGTCCTAGCAGTAACAATTTTTTCCACAGTTCAGCCTGTAATTTTTTGCTCCTGAAAAACCTGTTCGTTGAAAAACTAGAAAGAGTGAACTGTTGGGTGAAAAATCAAAGTCTGTCTCTGAATTATTCACAAACACGGAGAAAACGGGATAACTTTACAGCAACTGCTTCTCCTAACTGTCCTGCTGAATCTCAAACAATAGATTTAATTTAGCTCCCTCCATGGGATGTTGATTTCCTTCTTGAGTTGTCCAGAAACAGTAGTGCAGCATAACCTCTCCAAGGAAGTTTCAGGTAAAACCTAATTCTACATCAGATATTCTGGATTATTGGGAATTTGAAACAACAAAATATTTGTCCTGCCACTCCTTTCTCTGTATCATGTAAGAACATTTCCACTGCAAATTCTTGTATAACATCCAACACTAAAGCCAAGAAGTTGGTCTGGTTTTAATAACATACTGTTTGTTGTGCTACTATATTGTTTAATTTGAAGACACATAATTGGAATCTTGTTTAATATTGGAATATTAATATTGTTGGAATATTTTTTCAATATTAAAAACAATATTGTTTAATTGGAAGGCACAAGGTAAACTATAGTTAAATAGCAGTGATGTAGAAAGGGACAATATATTGTTTGTTTATTTACTACTCTGCAGGGACAACACCTTCCCTTTCCCAAGCTCAGACTGTCAAAAGGCCTGACACAAAATCCATTAAAATCAAGACATTTTCCAGTGTGCTCAGCACACTTTGAATCACACCACAGTAACCAAATCTTGCTTCTGGTGGTATACCCTTACAGCTACCCCTGGAACTACAAACAACATTTTTTAAACCAGCCACAACTATCATTTTGCCCACTGAGATAACCAAAGGACATAAAAGACCAAGACAAGACAAAGCATTTGAGATCTAGTTCCTCTAGTCAATTCTGTGCCACAAAATACAGGAATGAAAAGAGAAAGTGTTTAGACATAGACAATGTGTGGAGAAAAAACATAACAGGAAAATCAGTGGAAAGTTAAGAAAAAAGAATGGATGGGGAAGGAAAGGGGAAATTATGTCATCCAGTAAAAAGGGAATAAGCAACCTGAATTTATAAAAGTCAAAATCACTGTTGAATGCATACATATAGGGCGTTTTCAGCACAACACAGAAACAGTAAGAGGCACTTTTCCTGTTTGTACTTTACCTCTGTCTTCAGCCAATATCCTGGCATAAGCATCCATCCTGCAAGCACCAAATCAAATATGTAACTTTGTAGCAAATGGAGCTATTCACACCCTTAAAAGTGCATGTGGGTTTAGGAACTGAGTCCTTCACTAGAAGTGTCGTTGTCTTAATCAATTATACTTTTCAAATAATTCATAGTTTCATAGTTGGTAGGGTCAGAAGGTACCTAAGCCGATCATCTAGCCCAACCCCCTGCCATGGGCAGGAAAGGATGCTGGGGTCAAATGACCCCAGCTAGGTGGCTGTCTAGCCTCCTTTTGAAGACCCCCAGGATAGAGGCAAGCACCACTTCCCTTGGAAGTTAGTTCCAGCTCCTAGCCGCCTTGACAGTGAAGTAGTGCCTCCTGATATCGAGCCTGAATCTACTATCCATCAACTTATGGCCGTTGTTCCTTGTTACCCGCAGTAGTGTTCGGGGGAACAGGGACTCTCTCATTGCCTGCTGGTCCCCATTGGTCAGTTTATAGATGGCCACCAGATCCCCTCTCAACCTGCTCTTGTGGAGGCTGAACAGATTCAGTTCCCATAGTCTCTCCTCATAGGGCCTGCCCTGCTGCCCCCGGATCATGCGAGTGGCCCTCCTCTGGACCCTCTCCATGTTGTCCACACCCCTCCTGCAGATTCCTTCTTTTATCTTTGTTTATCCTATAAGATAAAGAAGGCATGGAGAGAATGTTTAAACAAAATTAATTTCTGTTTAATTATATTGAAAGCAGTGGAATTTTGACATCGGAGCATGCCCTTTAATTACCAGACAGACAAGTGACAATGGTAGTTTCTATGCAGTAGGACATTTAAGATAGGAGAGGCAAGGATTTTTTTGAGTGATATCTTTTTTTACAGAGGAAAAACTGTGTAGTTGGGATAAAATCTGACAAGCTTTTGAATGCAAAGCATTCTTTTTCAGCACCTGATTGTATATGTATTATAACCTTCAGGTCCTGAAGAAGAGTGCTTTGCATTTGAAAGCCAGTCTGACTTTATCCAAACTATAGTTTGTCCAGTAGAACGTATCGCTACAAACAATCCTTGTCTCTTGCACAACTCCAGCACCAACACTGCCACATTATCACTCTAACACTACCACATTTAAAATGAAACAGACAGCCCTGTGGTTTTAAGACGATGAGAAATATCTGCATATTACCCTAATATGACCTATAAAGAGCTCTGTGAATTTCATCAGGTATGAGGTGGACTGGATTTTAGACTGTAGCAAGACTAGCACCGTCTGTTACATTCTATGACTGTTCCATTAAATTGAATAAGTTGATCAGTTGCTGTTTTCCACCATTTTAAAATAACTAGAGTAGATTCACCACTGATTACATGAGAAGCAAGACTGAACCTTGGGTGTTTCTACCCTAGGTCAAGAAAAGAATTACTCATATATGAGTTTTGATTAGAATTGCTATTGTAACTTTACTCAGCATGATATGGGAGTGACACTTATGATGAATGACATGAGAATGCCTTTCTGGAGGGACACAGGTCTCATGAATATTACTCACAAGATAATACAGGATATATTCACAAATAATAAAACATAGAAAATAAATGTTGATGTTATCGTTATATAGGAAAATATATGATGACAGCATGTACCTATATTTATTGTTAAATATTAAGTAGGCCTTTTTAAGATATTGAAAGAAACAGCAGTTTAGATTTGATTCTAATAGTAACTGATGTCATTGCAAAAAGCCTCACTTTCCTCAGTGGGCACTGGAGAAGGAATTAAATTATTTCA
>NW_017728886.1:193536606-193549122 GCF_001723895.1 Crocodylus porosus
GTACCCTGGGGTGCAGATTGTCAGGGCCGGCTGACTTGAAGGTATCCAGCTTCTCAAGGTGTTCCTTCACGAGGTCAGCATTTATGGAGGGTCAGCATTTTTATATCATTGGGTACATCTACACATGCGCTTTACTGCACAGTCGACTAATTTACTATGCAGTAAAGCATCACCATCTACACATACACTGCAATTAAGGCACAGTACATTAATTTACTCCAGCATAGCATAGTCCTGTCAGACACAGATACTATCTGACAGCTATAAAGGCCAGACTGCTGATAACAGGGCAAATGAACTAACCCTGTTAATGAAATTAGAACCAGGCAGGATTGCTCAGTGCAGTCCAAGATGACAACTTAAAGAGAAGCTTGCTTGGCTGCTAGACAGTGCAGAAGGGTAGCTTATAAAGAAACAGAGCTGAAATGCTGTGAGCCTGCTTGCTGAAGACAGGCAGTGGAGAGGTAAGCCTCCAGACTGAATAACAGAAAAACCTTGTGCTTGGTTCTGAAGAGAAGGCCTTTAGGTTGACAAACAATATACAGGTGATACTGAATCTATTTGTAATCCACCAGATTAAAGATATTGCATTCAAATAATATTGAGGACTTCAATCCTGTTCTTCAACATGTTGTATGCATCATTATGCATCTTGGAAAATAGTAATGATTTGCACTTCTATAGTTGCTTTCATTCAAGAATTACAAATTATTGTGAGAGACTGTCACAGCACTTTTCCTAACATTAGCTAAGCGTCAGAGCATTCCTTTTATGGCTGGCATTACTGTGCAGGTTCACAAGTAGCTATTCTATGCTACAGAAAAGTTGCATGCCTTGATCAAAACCATGAAGTGACTCAGAAGCAGAGCTAAAAGTACACCAGAATTGCCATTCACATACATCTTTGATTTTTCAATATGATGTGCATGTAAATACAGCAATGTCTGTCACAGTTTCATGAATCAAAAAGGCAAAGAAATTTTAACTAAAGATGGCTCTCTGGACTTACCCTTTTCACATTAATGGTTTGAGTCTACCCATCAAGTATGAATTAAATCAGGTAGACAAGGTTCTTTCAGTAAATCCAATATATTTTATTAGACCAGCTAAAATAGTTTGAAAAAGTCTTCTTTGCAAGCTTTTGCGTACAAATAAAACATAAGGGTGTTTGTATCCAAAAGCTTGCAAAAAAACCTTTTCCAACTATTTTAGTTGGTCTAATAAAAGATATCAGACTTACCCAAAGAACGTCATCGGTTGGTCCTTTGACCAACATGGCTACAACCTATACCCCTGAATTAAATCAGGTTGCATCTATCAGAAAATGGTATCAGATATTGATCTCTGGTAAAGGAAATAACTTGCAAGTCATTCCATGCTGATTAAGAGTATCACCATTGATAGCAATTCTTTCTTCTTTCCCATGGGCAAGTGAAAGAAGAAAGAATTCTCCCATGAATTACTCATTAATGAAGACAGCTTCTTATGAGAGAATACCTTGTAAGTATTATACATGCTCCAACCTGTAGTCTGTCTTTGTATGATAAAGAAGTGGAATGAACCCTCCCTGTGGTTGAAATCTTTACTCAAATACATCATCAACAAAACATGCCACAAAGACTAGAAGATTATGAAGACAAAACAAAAGACAAGTTTTGTTGCCTGTGAGCTGCAGTTAAAAGCTAGGAGAAGATATATTTTAGTGGGTCTCTGATTATTTAAGTTGACATTCTAGTTTCCTTTAAAGTTGTCTTGTTTTCTTGCTGTTCTCCTGTTTTACAAGTGATTCTGAACTTATTGCAAGCCCCTCTGAGTCTTTGTGGGGAAGGACGGCATATAAATTGAATAAATGAATGGCATGCATTATACTGTAACTCCTTACTGATGAAAACATATCTTCCTATATAGAAACCCCACCCCACCCCATGTATTGTGGACTGAAAAGCCAAGGACGGAACAATCGGAGAGAGAATAGACCAGCTTGGCCCTTGTCATTGTCCCTTCAAAGCACAGCAGAGGCAAATGGGTGGTGAAATGTCTGAGGATTTGGTTCCTGCTCACCATGACATAATTACACAATACACTGCTCCATAGCACATTAAATTTAGACCAGCCACATGGGCAAAGCCATTCTCACAGGATAAAATCTATTAACTAGCCCTTCAGAAGAGCCAACCTGCTCCCAAGCTAGTGCTTGAAAACATGCAACACCTGTGTAGCTGTTTTCTCTCCAGCTTTCATGTGAATGTGCAGCAGGCCCCCAAGCCTTGCATGCCCTTTGATTTCATAGATTTCGTAGACAATAGGGCTGGAAGGACCTCAAAGATCATCAAGTCCAGCACCCTGCCCCAGGGGCAGGAAGTCAGCTGCGGTCAAAGGATCCCAGCAAGATAAGCATCCAAACACTTCTTGAATGAGTCCAAAGTAGGTACCTGCACCACCTCTGGAGGGAGTCTGTTCCAGGTCTTGGGGGCTCGGACAGTAAACAAATTTTTCCTTAGGTCCAGTCTAAAATGGTCTTGGAGGAGTTTATGACCGTTGGTCCTTGTTTTTCCTTGGGGAGCTCTGGTGAACAGACATTCTCCCAGATCCTGATGTATACCTCTTATATACTTATAAGCAGCCACCAGGTCCCCCCTGAGCCTGCGCTTTTCCTGGCTGAAGAGTCCCATGGCTCTCAGCCTCTCTTCATAAGGCCTATTCTTTTGCCCTCTGATCATGTGCGTGGCTCTCCTCTGGACTCTTTCAAGCTTCTCGACATCCTTCTTGAATTGTGGAGCCCAGAACTGGATGCAGTACTCCAGCTGCAGCCTCACCAAGGCTGAGTACAGTGGGAGGATGACATCCTAAGATTTACTTGAGAAGTATCTATAGATGCACACCAGAGTATTGTTTGCTTTGTCATCTGCAACATTGCATTGGTGGCTCATGTTCATCTTGTGGTCAGTCATGACCCCTAAGTCTCTTTCGGCCTTGGTGCTAGCAAGCGTAGTGCTGCCAAACCTATAAGCATGCTGTGGGTTTTTTCTTCCGAGTTGGAGTACCTTACATTTATCTATATTGAACGTCATCAGGTTTGGCACACAGTTTAATGTAATTGGCGAGTGCGCTTCTGACACCAACGTCCACATCATTGATAAAGATATTAAAAAGAACCGGTCCAAGGACAGAGCTTTGGGGGATGCCACTGGTTATGGAGCGCCATGATGATTCGCTACCATCGACCACTACTCTCTAGGTCCAACCTCGGAGCCAATTACCCAGCCATTGGACTGTGGTGAAGTCAAGGCCACAGTTGACCAATTTTTCCATGAGGAGGTCATGAGACACCAGACCAAAGGCTTTTTTAAAGTTCAGGTATATGACATCAATCTCTTCTCCCTTGTCCAAGTGATACATCACCTGGTCATAGAAAGAGATGAGATTGGTCAAGCAAGACCTACCCGTGACAAACCTGTGCTGGGTATCCTTCAGGATGTTGCCTTCGGCCTGCTTATCCAGAAGGGTCTCCTTGATAATTTCCTCCAGAATCTTACCGGGGATTCAAGCTGATTGGCTTGTAATTCCTGGGATCAACTTTCCACCCTTTCTTGAAGATGGGTACCACATTGGCCTTCCTCCAGTCTTCAGGTACTTCACCTGAGTGCCACGAATTTTTTAATATTTTTGCCAGTGGTTGGGCTATGACACCTGCTAACTCCTTGAGTACTCTAGGGTGTAATCTGTCAGGACCAGATGACTTGGTGTCCAGCCTCTCAAGGTGATCCTTTACTAGATCAGCACCAATGCTGGGTATAAATACTCCCTCACCCTGGACATCTTGCGTTTTGCTAGGCAGGGCAGTCCCACTGGACTGATGAAAGACCGACGCAAAGTACTCACTGAGCAGATAGGCCTTTTCCCGGGTGTTGGTTATCAGCTGTCCCATCTGGTTCAGCAGGGGTCCAATGTTACCTTTGCTTCTTTTCTGACTCCCTACATATCTTGCCAGCACTGGGGTTGTTATGTGAGAAAGCAAGGGCTCAGTGTGTCCCAGCTGGAAGGGACCTCCAAAGATCATCGAGTTCAGTGGTTTTCAACTTTTTATCATTTGCAGCCCCCTAAAACTTTTCAAATGAAGGTGCACACCCCTTTGCATTGTAAGTGTGGGTATTCACGTGCTTTTGATTGAACATAGTCATCTTTTGTGGATCCCTTAGACAATCTGCGGATGACAGGTTGAAAACCACTGATGTAGTCCAACCCCCTATCTGAGGCAGGATCATCCCTATCCAAACCATAACCTAAACTCTACGTAAGACTACCGTCAACCCTGACACAACACAGCCCTAACACCCTAACCTGCCCAAGGTAAAGCAGGGGAACCACAGACCTCAACACCCCGCTTCTTTGAAATGTTTTCAATATAGTGCTTGGAAGGAGGTTGAAGGTGGATGGAGCAGCACTCATGTCTGCCAGACTATTGGCGAAGCTGGCCCGGCAACCGCTGGCAGCGTTGGTGGTGGCCAGTGGCGATCGGCAACTGCCCGCATACACTGCCAACCGTGTCAGCAGCAGGGGGTGGTGAGCGGCAACTGCCTGCAGGCGCTGCTGGCAGCATCGACAGTACTTCATGCAGGGGGTACACCGCCAATCTCAGGGGGGTGCGTGCACCCGCGTGCACCACTAGAAGAGGTTACCCGGAGAGGCAGTGCAATCTCCATCCTTGGAGGTTTTCAAGACCCTGCCAGAAAAAGCTTTGGCTGGGATGATCTAGTTGGGGAGGGTCCTGTTTTGAGCAGGGGGTTGGACTAGATGATCTCCTGAGGTCCCTTCCAGCCCCCATTTCCTGGGAGCCCTTGAATTGGACAACCATCATCTGATTTCTAGCAGATGCCTTCTTTTATGAGGACGGGTGGACAGAGGTGCTCATTATTACCCCGCTCATGTCCTGGAAACACAACAGGTTATTTTGGTAACACACGGGGTGAGCCCCAACACTCGGGCTCAAGCCTCAGCCAGCAAGCGGAGGCCTCATCTACAGTTTGCATTAACTGGTGTTTTGTTTTTTGTGGAAAGACTGGTGCAGGATCACACTTGGAAACCTTGCCCCCGCCCAGGAGGGCCGGCCGGGCCGGGCCCGCGGGGCTGGTGCCATAGCTCGTCCCCGCACCAGCCGGCCGGCGCTCCCGCAGAAATTGGCGGCAAAAGCTGCCGGGAGGGAGGGCAGCGCCCCCGCCCGCCCGTCCGTCTGCTTGCCTCTCGCCGCCGTGGCAGCAGGGCAGGGGCCGGCGCTGCCCTGAGGGAGGCGGGCTTCACCTGCGCCCTCCCAGGTGTGGGCCGGCCGCTCCCTCGCCCCTGGGCGGCGCGGCTTCATTTCGTGCTGGCCGCGGGCTGAGCTGGCAGCGGGACAGGGCCGGGCCGGGCCATGGCTGCGGGGCGCGGGGTTTGGCTGCTGGCGCTGGTGAGTTTGCTCCTCGGGCGGGGGCTGCGACACCGCGTGAAAGGCGCGTGGGGGGAGCGCCCCCGCGCCAGGAGACCGCCCGGGCCGCTGCCGACCCCTCTGGGGTCCCTGGGGTTTGAAGGGGATTGGAGCCCCCCAAATGATCCTAGGGCCAGGTGCAGGGGCCTCGGGCCGTGCCGCGGACCAAGGGCTGGTGCAGGATGGGCCGGGCGGGACGAGGCGGATCCTGCCTCGGGCAGGGCTGCGCTGGGGCCCGGCTTGGCCCCGACTGCCTGGTTAGCGCTGCCCGGGGTTACACAGGCTTGCAGGCAGCTCACTGCCCTTCTCGGTGCTGAGCTCAGCGCTTCCGGGGTGTTGGTCTGAAACAACTAGCACTCGCGGCTCCAAAATGATACCTTTTTGTTCGACCGCCTGGGCTTTCTCCACCTCCTCCTCTTGCCTGGGCTCTGGTGTCTTATCGCAAGCCGCCCCCGGGCTTTGTGGAGGTGCCTTTGCTGCGTCTCTTCCCAGTGGGTTTTTTTGCTTGCTGGTTCTCTCTAGCCCGTGAGGAAGGGTGAAGGTTTACACTGCGTGTTATCCCAGGCTACGGAGGGGAGGTCAAAGCCTCGGGTATTTCATGGGACCGAAGTGGTCTGGCGGCCCTGCCCTGCCTGCTCAATGCCAGCGCTTTTTTGGCTCCTCATCTCTTTTGCTCCCTGGCAAATTTAATTTAGCTGTGTAAAATGAAGTGTGTTTCTCTCCTGCCGAATATTTAGCGTATTTGGTATTGATTTTATGCTTTTCTTTCTTTGAAGTGGATATCAAGAGTCCTTTGAGTTTGCTTGTATGATCATTCTAGTGGTGGTTCATGTTAGTATGAGATTTTGTTATGCTTTATGTATTTTTGATATATTTCCAATTAAAAAATAATAATCTTTTGCTCGCTGGCAGCTTGTCTGAGCAGCCAGCAGGCTAGACAGCCAACTAGGGCATCATAGAGGACAGTCCGGTTATCTTCTGCTACAAAACTGGACGCCTTTGTGTCCTCTGTTTTTCTCTTGAAGGGAAGAGGACATAAAGGCACTGGGTTTCGTATCAATAGAGGAGAAAACTGGAATGTCCTCTACGATCGCCACCCCACAGCTGACAGAGCCATGCAAGCACGAGGTGGGCAGCTGGGGGCTGTGTGGCACTTGCCCACCCCAGGAACCAGAGAGGACAGGAAGCCTGGGAGTTGGGCAGTGCAGCAAACCTGGCACCTTGCCAAGCCGTGGGCTGTCAGGTGGCCATGGGAGGTAGCCAGCTTGCCCCTCTGAGGGTTTTCTGTTTGAATACTTGAATTTTGTTGAATTGGAATTTCCTCTGAAAAATTGCTCCAATGGATCATTTTTGATCAGCTTTCATGATAGCTTCCTAAGCTTTGGATGATAAAGGCAAATTGTAGTAATGCAGTCAATGAAGAAATGAGACCATGTTGTTAGAAAGTGTTTCACTAGCTGTTTTAAGTAATACAATGGGCAAACTTACAAATATTGTACTAGTTTGAATGTTTCACAAACTCATCCTCTGGTAGGATTGGGAATAACAGAAGGACACTCCCTGGGCTCAGAACTCCACTGGTTTTGTCTGGTGTAGGAAGAAGGCATGTTGTTGGAGCTATGATGGCTGTATGGGGCAAGTAGGACCTGAGGTGTAATTGAACAAGTATTAAAAGATGTGCATGTTATTGTCAGGTATAGATGCAAATGTATATCCCCTTGTTTAAGCTCTCAGTTGAAAGAAGCACCTTTTTACCTCATCCAGACAAGACTACATTACTTGGTTGCCAGCACAAAAAACAAATAAAAACAGAGGAGGATCATCTTTATAACTTTTTGTCTTTATTTTCATATGTGGAAAAGGTCTCAAAAGGCAGAACTAAATAATAAATGTGGTTGTTTTGATTTAATTCTGCTTGCTGTCTACTTTAGAAATACCAAGAATATAAAATAATCTCTTCCATGTTTTTGTTGGCTGTCTCCCTCGGGACTGAAAACAGGATCTTTCTTGGCTCTTGGTTGCTGGGGTTAGAAATGTCCCATCTTTGACAACAAAGTATTGTTTGAAATCTTAGTCAGAGGTAAACAAAAACAAAATTAGTGTTGTAAAGGAGTGGCTAAAATGCTTCTCTCAGTATTTGCTCAAATTTGATTTCCTGTATAGTAGTGATGTTGTAACTCTTCTACCATGTCTATAATTAACCACAGATTTCTTTAGAAAAAGCCAGAAGAAAGAAGATGTGTACCTCCAGCACAGAATATATCGGGCTTTTTCAAAATTTCATCATTCAGCATGATGAAGCAGCTATGAGCACTCCCTTACCTTTCCCCTTGCTACCTCTCATTCTTTACCTTTTTTATTTTGTACAGCAGTCTGTTCTGTTCCTACTTCCTTGGGGGCCAGATGGTCCCCTCTGTGGTGAGATGTATTGGAGGGAAGTTTTTGCAAAAACTTTAAAAAAAAAAAAAAAAAGAGAGAGAGAGACAATGGAGAATTATTATAATATTATATATTAATTATAGTATTATATTAATTGTCAATTTATATTAATATATTGATTATAGTAAATTATATTTCTACTATATAATATTATATAGTAGAAATCTCCACTATATACAATATTAGTGGAGATTTTTCCTCACAGTATCTCACTATAAATGAAGTTTGTTCATCTCATCTGCAGCCTAGTGGATTTCTCCAAGTTTTTTCCTACTTGAAGAAGCTACAACTGCTCACTTAAAAGCCCTGAATTTCTACAGCAGCAGTAGCTGATGAAGGCCTGCCTATATCCAGCATCTGATGGAGTGTGCTAGAGTTCATGAGAGTTGATTTCTATGTAGATCTTAGTTAGTTAACTATGTTTGTCTGAACTCAGGCAGAAGAGACTGCATAGATATGCACCTTGCAGATTATCTCGCACATCCTTCATTGAGAACCTAGCTCTGTTAGACTCCACTTTTGTCCATACAGTTTCCAGGGGCCGGAAGTAGATCCTCAGAAGACTCAATGAAGTTCTGCTGACACCACGTGTGTTATTAGGAGTGTACAGTTTGAGTATGGATCTCAGGATAAAGGAATAGGGGTTGAATTATCAGGTTTATATTCACGAGCGGTCCCTCTGATTCCATGAAAGCTTAGTTTCTTTAAAAGTCTTTGAGGGACCTCAAGGCTTTTAGAAAATCCGGGTATACTATATCAAGTGGATCCTGGATATTCAAAATTCTGTCTTTTTATTATAGAACCTGCCTAATTTTATGGGGACAGAAATTTAAACCCACTGATACATGATTTATGTATTTATTTATTAGGCTTATTCCTTTCCACAAGAGTGATTTTGATTATTTTAGGATTGCTGTTACAAAGCAGCTTATCCAGATAGTGTTTGAACCACATCCTGCCATTATTCAGGACTAAAAACAACAGTTGCTTCTTGTCTTGAGCGTTCCAGATCTAGTTACTGTGACAAGGGCAAGCTTTCATGCCTGGTGCAAGCACTGACCTGCCCCCTTTTTACGGGTCAGCCACTCACCTCACTTATCTGCTATGCCTTGGTGTAATAATATTGATGTGATAGTTGGGCGGGAGGCTGCCTATTATACACCCTGGTATTGGGGGGGTGGCTATTCACAGCTCCATTCCACCCCTACACTGTGCCCCAAGCCTCGCAGATGGCATCTCAGGCAGTCATCTTAACTGTCCCTTTCACCCATTAGCTGTGGTCCCTTTTCCTAGGACCTTCAGCTTCCCCTTAAGCCCTGGCCCTATCTCTGGCCAGTCAGGACCCCAAGCTTCTCTGCTGTATAGGAGCATCCCTCACGGTGGGCCCCTGACCCTTTTGACCCCTATGGGTTAGGTATAAGCTCCTGCCTGCACTCAGGGATCGGAGTCCCCTATTCCTGGCTCAGGTACTTCACAAAGCATGCCTAGCCCCACGGGGTCAACTCACCCCTGCAGGCTCAGGAGCTTCAAGAACCTTACCTGGCCTTCTCTGGATTAGGTGGATCATATGACCCACTCAAAGGCAAGGGCTGGGGTGAAGGCACCCCTATCCACCTTTCACTGGGGTGGTAACTGGCCTGGCACTTTCCTGGGGTTCCCATGCCACTGGGAGCCCCACCAGACCACCCACTCCCCGCAGGGCACAGTTTTAGGTCATGCCCAGGACCGGAGCCTCCTGCTCCTACCTGTAAGATAGGCAGTGTTTCTTGCCTGGCCCCTAGCAGGCAACCACTGTAGTTTATATAGGCGGCCAGAGTTCTAAAATGGCCACCATCATCAAACACCTGCTGAGTGTTTGATCTAGCCCTGAAAGTGGCAGGCACTACTGGTGCCCTGATGCAGTTACCATATTTAGTCAAATATGAGATAACTCTGAATTTAAGACTACCCCCCAATAATTAGAATCTATATATGAAAAATATATAAGCATATTGTTATTTCCGAGGTATAGAACCTAATCATTGGAAATTTGTCTTGAATTTGGCCCCCTTGCACTGCTACAGCAGGGAAAATTAAGTTTGGGGGGGTCAGGTAGCCCCCTTGCCCTCTGCCTCCCAACTTCTTCTTTCGGCAACCCCTTCCCTCCTATCCCTCCTCCCCCCCCCCCACCCCAGTCTGTCAAACCCTGCTCTCCCTGAGCACATGGAAGTGGGGCAAATCTGAAAACACTGGATGTGTCTACACAAGACACTAAAAGTACAGTAGACTAATTTTCCTGTGCATTAGGATGTCATGGCAAAAGCCATGGTAATGCATAGCAGAATTAATCTATTGTGCATAAGCATCACCTAAAAGATTATTACAGGTACTAAACTTAATGTGCTGTAATTATGGTGCATTAATGCACATGTAGAAGTGCCCACTGCATTTGAAATAAACATACCTGTAGTAATTTGCATATAGGCTTAGATTGTACAGAACTGATGCATTTTACCTTTTTTGAAACTGCTATAAGTTTTAGCACAGGGACTCCATAAACACACAGCACTTCTGTAAGTACTTATACTATAAAGTATGTATAGTTTCATAGCAGCTAGGGTCAGGAGGGACCTGATCAGATCATCTAGCCTGACCCCCTGCCCCAGGCAGGAATGAATGCTAGGTTCACAAGACCCCAGACAGGTGATCATCTAACCTGATGAGTTTGTAGGCAGCCACCAGGTCCCCACTCAGCCTCCTCTTGCCAAGGCTGAATAGGTTCAGGTCCCTCAGTCTCTTCTCATAGGGCCTGTCCTGCTGCCCACTCACCAAACGGGTGGCCCTCCTCTGAACTCTCTCCAGGCTGGCCACATCCTTTTTAAAGTGTGACGCCCAGTATTGGATGCAGTACTCCAATTGCGGCCTGACCAGTGTCACGTAGAGGGTGAGTATCATCTCTGTGGACCGGTTTGAGATGCATCTTTGGATGCATGACAACATATGGCTGGCTTTGCTGGCTGTGGTCTGACATTGGAGGCTCATGTTCATCTTGGAGTCGATAACTCCAAGATCCCATGCCGCCTCTGCGCTTTCAAGAGGGGAACTCCCCAGCCTGTATGTATGCTGTGGATTCCTTCTCCTAAGGTGCAGCACGCTGCATTTGTCTACATTGAACCCATCCTATTTTCATCTGCCCACTTTTGTCTAAATCTAGTTGCAGACTCTCTCTCCCTTCAAGTGTGCCCACCTCGCCCCACATCTTAGTGTCATCAGAAAACTTGGACAGCGTGCTTTCACCCCCCTTGTTCAAGTCACTGATGAAGATATTAAACAATGTGGGCCTGAGGACCAAGCCCTGGGGGACCCCACTGCTTACACCATGCCACGTTGAGTACGACCCATCCACCACTACTCTCTGGGTGTGCCCCATCAGCCAATTTTTTACCCATTCAACTGTGCAGGCATCAATGCCACAGTTGCTTAATTTATTGATGAGGATGGGGTGAGAGACAGTGTCAAAGGCCTTCTTAAAGTTTAGAAAGACTATGTCCACGGCGACACTATCATCCAAGGATTTAGTCACCTGGTCGTAAAAGCCAACCAGGTTGGTCAGGCAGGACCTGCCTTTGATGAACCCATGCTGATTGCCCCTGAGCATGATCTCCCCTGCAGGCCCCCGACAGATGTGCTCCCTGATGATTCTCTCCAAGATCTTCCCGAGCACCAAGATGAGGCTTACGGGCCTATAGTTACTTGGGCTCTCCTCCCTCCCTTCCTTTAAAAATTGGGACCACATTAGCTAGTTTCCAATCCTTCAGCACCCCCTGCCCCCCCACCAACTCAGCATTGTTCAGTATGTGTGTATTCCAGATACCTGCACAAAGGATCCGTGTGCTAATTAGCCCCCACTCATGACTGGAACTGTGTGTTCTTATTACAAGTCCTGGGATCCTCCAAAAATACATATGCAGATAGGCACAAGGCAGCATGGGCTCCACCCATGGTCCGGTGGGTAGGTTGCATGTGACAGGCTGAGAGAGGGGGTGACAGAAGGATTCTGGGTGAACTATTTGAGGCCCTGTTAGGTGATGTTTGTCAGACATTTAAAGCTGGTAAAGAAACAGGAATCACTGGAATTGGGAAAGAAAGGTGAAGCTCAGCTGTTGGAGTGAAGAGGAAATAAAAATGTATTCAGTGTAATGGCTCACCAAGACTTGAAAAAAAAGTTGGTGCTGAGAGGGACTACACATAATGGGCACTATTTTGTATTTTATTGAGATGGGCTACATTAACCTTTCTTTGTGGTAGGTTCAGCACCAGCGGAGGGTGCTGGAGCTTGTGTATTGCAGTATGTCCAGGCCTGGTGCTCGTTCCCTCCTGGAGGAACAACTGCCCATTTATGTTGGGGGTTTTTCCAGGGATACCACCCCCCTTCCCCCCCCCACTCCTTCAGCATGTTTGCTGCATATGGGCCATGTGTTTTGTAGTCATGTTCAGTGTTGGCTGCATTTAATCAGCTTCATAGTTGATTTCCATTACTAAGCACATGCTTCTTTTGGCAGCAGTTTAATGGTAAGACAATGTATTTAATGAGATGTCCTTGTATGTGAATATAAGATGAGGGGCTTCCCGCCCCC
>NW_017728886.1:193549222-193553002 GCF_001723895.1 Crocodylus porosus
GGCCACAAGATCCCCCCTCAGCCTTCTCTTTTGGAGGCTGAACAGGTTCAGGTCCCGTAGCCTCTCCTCATAGGGCCTGCCCTGTTGTCCCCTGATCGTACGAGTGGCCCTCCTCTGGACTCTCTCCATGCTGTCGACATCCCTCTTGCAGGAAGAAACTCGGCACCACAGCTTGTCTTTTCATTATACTGGCAAATAGAGTTGAGCTGTCTTACTGACAACAACCCACTTTTATATGTAACTATTTGGGGTTTGATTTGTTTTGTTTTGTTTTCCTGTTTTGTTGCTAACCATTGCTCTAAAGTTATCTAGGGAGGGACTTGGCTATTCGTAAACTTCAAACATGTCATATAATATAATGATTCTTTCTGTATCAGGACACACCCTGCCCTAAACCCCACCTATTTACTCAAAGTAGAGACATGACTACACGGCCCAGTTAAGAGCATGTGAAAAGTAGGCTGGTTGTGACACTTTGACCTATTTTGTGGTAGAAAGTTCATCGTTGTGGACTGGATCCCATTCTCGGCAACATTCATGAAATGTCAACAATGACAATAAAATACATTTGTGCAGACAGCATGCATAAAGCTTAAGAAAGTGTGCTGATTTGCAATCTACAGTTCTTTAGCTCACATAATACACATACTTCATAGACCTTATTGTTTTATCTAGTTGATAATCAAAACAGTCCCTGAAGTACAGGTCTAGAGGGCAAAAATCATTCTGCCTCATCATCCAGTACCACCCATAAGATTGTGTGGGAGTGAAAGAGGGCCTCTGCAGGCATAGAAATAATATCTTGGCAAGAGCAACTAAGTTTGAGTCAGAGAAGTAGTGAACTTGCAGAGCTCAGTCACAGTCTAGACTCTGGTGAAAGAGAAGACTAAGCATTATTCACTGAAAGATTTGGAAATGAAATAGTCTCTGGGATTTCTGTGTTAAAGGTATCAGTGAGGCAAAACATTATCAGAGATGCAGAAGTTAGATGATTGGAGGTGCGGTGGTCTGGAGAGCAAAGATGTCATCCTTTTTATTTATAAAGAGTTTAAGTCTTCAATCTCAGTCACCAGAAATTTAACTCCTTTCCATTTAATTCCCAAATGTCTGCATTTCACTGTGTTTTGCAATTTCTTATCTCCAAATCTTTGGAGCAGTGAGAGCAGCCTGGGGCATAGAAGTAAATATAGAGTCTGTAATCATTTAATATCAGCACTAGAGAAATCAGGACATGCCTTCATGAAGAATTTATTTAAATAGTTTAACACAGGACTGTCTAACTCCCAAATAGCTTGGGGCTGCAAGCCACACAGTTCCCTTGCAATCCCCAGCACAGTCCTCTCCACTCGTGGCCGGTTGCCACTGTGGTCTGCAGGTCTGGGCACTTCAGAAGAAGATCGCTTTGCACCCAAAAGCTTGCGTAGCATCTCTTCCAGTTATTCGGTTGGTCAAGCAAAGATATTTCCAAAAGAACTTTGTTTCTCACATACTGGTATTTACTGGATCATCACAGCTATAATGCACTCAAACCCTCCTAATTACCCTTTAACAGATGATGAATTAGTCAAAGTAGCTTGTGTGCAAATCAGTAGACCCTGACAGGGATTCAGTGCAGCAACTAAGAGCAGTGACAAGTTATTTTTGTGAATAATTACCCAGATTTTACTTTTATATAAAGTGATATAAAACTAGATCAGAAATCACATTACATTAGTGTTGAAAAATATAGTGAGATTAAGTGAGATTTCAGACTCTAAAATGATCGAATAGCTGAAACAGAAGAAAGTTTTATATGACAATATTAACCTGTACATGTTTTCAGGGTTAATTTGGTCTCCATGCGATAGATACAGATGTCTGGGGAAAAAAATCTAATGTGATTTAGAATGTATGATATGGAGTTAGAATGTGTGATGGCAGGTACTTTGGTTTTCTCTTTTTAAAAAAAAAATCAAAATTCTAAGATTTAAAAACCTCCAAATATTTGTTTTTCCTAGATTTAAGATGAAACACCGCTGTAGCAGTTGAATGCAATGTTGTATTGGTATATTTACAATTTCAAAGCAATTTGGAAGCCTATCAGTACATCAACCACTATAATAAAATCAATTGTAAATACTACATATTTTGGCTTTTTAGTTGTTGCCTCTTTTATCATGGAAACCCACAGCTGCCCCTGCACCCTTCGCTTACCAGGTCATGGGTCCGGCTGTGGCTGTCTCTGCTGCTTTGCGGTGCTGAACAGCCCTGATGTGCTGGTTCCCTGTGTGGCAGGCCAGTAGGAGGCATTCCTGCATTGAGCCACCAACCTCACTGCACCCGACCACCTTCCAGGCTCCGAGTGCCTCCCTGGGTGCGCCTCACGTCCGGCCGACCCCCTTCCTGGAGCACACCCACTAGCCTGAGGGTAACACTGCCACCACCCAGGGATGGGCTTGATTCTGGCTCTGCACACCCTGGGAAACAAAGGCCTAGGAGCCCTCAAAGGTACTTGATTCACTTCAAGAACTTGGGATGCTTCCCTCAGTCAGAAGCACAAGTAGTGGTCTCCCTTAGCCAAACCAAGGGGACCCCAAGATATAATCTAGACCCATTCTCAAGAAGTCTCCCATGCTAGGTACAAAGGTGAACTTTATTGGTTACAAGGGGTAGGGTTGGAATAGGGTACAGGTACAGCAATATCAGAGAAATCGCATAGAGCAAACTGGCACGGCTGGGTAGCCTGTGATTACACATCTATGTTACTGCAAGCTATATATCTAGTTAGACCTCAGGTAGCTTACTCACAAGTATCATCCAGAGGCAGGTGGAGATTCCCTGTGGAGGCAGGCAGTTCCTTGATTAGGAGTTTTGAGAGAGAGAGGGCAAGTTTCAGATGCTCCAGCTCTTCTCGCTGAGTCTTCCTCATGGCTGCTGCCCCTTCCTCCTGGGCAGTCGTTAACTTATATAGCCCTTATGACTTCATTTACCTGGTCCAATGGAGGCCAGCACCTGTTGGCTGCCAGTCAATCTGTTTGAAATGCATCTCTAGTTGCTGGGCAGTCTGGCAGTTCCCAGCTCCCCAGGGAGTCTAAGCCCCTCACCCAGGTATGTGATGCCAGTCATACAGGCAGAGGGAGCAGGTTTCTCCCCTCCCTCAGGAATATATCCAGCTCAGGTTACCTAAAGAGACAGGGTAAGGTGTGTACCCTTTGCAGGGCCCGTCTTAACCGAATTGTCACAGAGCAGAGTGCTTAGGGAGAAACAGGTGGCCTTCTACCATACCCTGTCCCTGCTCTTACCATTACCCCTCACTCCAAACCCATAGCACCACCCCCCTACTCCCACAACCCTGCTGTTGCCCTTCACTTCCCACATGTAGTCTTTCTGGTGCCCTTCACTTTTGACCCACTACCCCTGGCCCTGCTGGTGCCATGTGTGGCAGGTCAGTAAGAGGTGTTCCTGCATTGAGCCACCCACCTCACCGCACCCCATCACCTCCCTGGGGGAGCCTCATGTGAGGCCGACCCCCTTCCTGGAGTACGCCTGGGGGTAATTCCGCCACCACCCAGAGTCTGGACTAATCTGAGACTTGTGCCCTCTAGGCATAGTAGTCCTTGAGGGTACTTGACCCACTACAAGGGCTTGAGTTGCTTCCCTCAGTTTAAAGCACAGATAGTGGTCTCCCTTAATCCGCAAAACCAAGGGAACCCCAAGGCATAATCTAGACCCTCTCCCAGTAAGTCTCACTAGGTACAAAGGAGAACTTGATTTGTTACAAGGAGTAGGTTTGGAATAGGG
>NW_017728886.1:193553617-193574413 GCF_001723895.1 Crocodylus porosus
GGCATAGAACTTACAACCCATGCCTGAGGCTTGGGGTGGTAATGGCCTGGCTGCCCCACCCTCACAGGAGGCTCTGGTGGGTGCCGCTGCCCCAGGGGGGAGACCAGGGCCCCCCACCCCACAGGGGCCCAGCAGCAGCTTGTTCCCTGGCCCCAGGACAGGCAGGGAAGCTGCACAAGGAGTGGGAGCGGAACTGCGGCCTCTTTTCTACTGCAGAAGCTGCTGTGGCCGCAAGGAGCCCGGGGGCTCTGGGAAGCTCCTGGCCAACCCTGGGGGCAGTGCAGGTCACCTCCTGAGGCTGCTGGGAGTGTCGTGACCTGGCAGGGTCCCGGCCTGGGGCACAGGAAGCTCGGGTAGGCCACAGGAGCTTTCAGAGCAAAAAAGCAGCTCTGGCTCCCCTCTGGCTCCTGCCGCAGCCTCCTGCCCATACTTAAATCGGGACAAGCTGCTGCCAGGCCACCAGGCCCCTGTGGCACCCGCCGGGGCCAGCCATGAGGGGGGCAGCCAGGCCGTTGCCATCCCAAGCCTCGGGCACAGGCTGCAACTTCTGTGCTGCATCCCTGGGCTTCCTGCATCCCAGGCCACGTGTGCTTCCTCCAGTGGCCTTGGGCAGCCCCTACACTGCCCTCAGGTCTGGCCAGGAGCTTCCCTGTGCCCCCCCACCCCAGCTTCTGGGAAGCTGCAGGAGCTTCTGAAGCAGAAAAGCAACCGCAGCTGCACTCTGCCTCCTGGCGCAGCCTCCCTGCCTGTCCCAGGGCTGGGTGGCAATCTGCCGCCAGGCCCCTGGGAAGGAGTGGGTGGGCCTTCTTCCCGGGGCAGTGGCAACCCCCAGGCCACTTGTGGGGGGTGGGGCAGCCAGGCCTTTGCAGCCCCAAGTGTCTGGTGTGCAATGCAAGTTCCTCACCACCTCCCTGGGCTTCCTTTAATGGGGAAAATCCATGGGAAATGGAAAGCCCAGATTCTTAGTGATGAGGCTACTATTGTGAGACTTTTAGATACAGTGATCTCTCTTTCATTTATAGTTCTGGAGTAGCTACTTTGATACCTTTTTACATTCAGGTGCTATCTGAAACATTTGACTCAGTTGATATGATGCGTAATGTGACACAAGTAATATTGGCTTTGCTCAAGAACGTGAAAGGATAATCATATTGTCAGCATTCTGGACTTGATCCATGTGAGGCAGTGATGAACTATTCTTGATTCCAGTGCTGTAGTATTCCTATATTTTCAGTGTTGATGCATAAGAGAGGAGTTAATTATCATCTGCTCTATGCTTCTCCTAAAAGAAAAGTATGGAAAAACTCTGGTCTTATTTAAATGTATGTATATTATATAGGGTAGACTTTAGGTAAAATTCTCAACAGTATTTAACACTTCATACATATTGGACCTTTCTTTATCAATTACATTTTTTAAAAGATGGTTGTATCTTAATGCCACTACACCTTATGCTGAATGAATAATCTGATCTATTGTTTATTTCACAGATCTGTTTGAATATTGGAAATGCGCTTCATTTTGAGGTTAGTAGTGATGAAGAATTCTTTTTCAGTTTAAAAAAATAGTAAGTTACATCTAGTAAATATTTTGAGCCCTCTTTTTTTTTATCTGTTATAAAGCCGTATTAAAAGATCTGTAGGATAACTCCTGTTTATAGCAGAGTGGATAGCCTCAGACCAGCACGCCGGCTCCAGAATAAGTCTGGATCTGTGTGTGCCAGAACCAATGTACAGGGCTGGTCCAGGGGGACACTGCAAGCAGTGTGAGCCCCAAACCAACCCCCTGTACTGCATGTAGCACCTGGGGTGTCAGGTCCAGCCTGCATGCTAGCCTGGTCTGCATGTGGTACTTGGGTTCTAAAACCCACAAGCTGGATCTTAGGGCTCTATAGGCTGGATCTAGCCTGAGAGTGGTATGTTTGACAACCCCGGTTTATAGGTTAGTCTAAGAGTGTCAAATTCACCTGTGCTCCTGGGCCAGAATTGGACTGCAGGGCTCCTTGCAGGCTAGATCCAGACCACAAGGAGCCTCCTGGGTCAGATCCAGTGCCAGTGTTAGGGCAAGTGGTGGTATGGAGGATTAATGCAGCTGTCAATTGGCCCTCTCCACTGCTGCCAATACCATTCCCCTTCTGGAGCTCCATAGCCCTGCCACTGCCTGTCTCACTCCCAAATTCCCGCTTTCTGGGAACCCCACGGGCTGAATGAAACAGCTTCATGGGCTGTTTTTTTGATACCCTGGGTTAACATCTGACCCTTAGTCTGTATTTCTGTGAAAGTGACGACTGTTTCAGAAATGTCCAGGTTACTTGCCTTTTAAGTCATCCATATTTTATTCAGAGTTAGAATATAATTTAAATGTCAAATAAATGAAAATCATTTGCAACCAAAAAGCATTAATAAAATCCATATACAACATCAGCTAATTAAGAAGAACATCAGCATTAAATGACCAAAATATAACATTGAGATTTAAACCCATTCCCCCCAATATCCACAGATTTTAAAGGAGGATGGCAAAAATGATCAGCCCTCTAATCAATTCAGCCTCATCAGACAAAAGCGAGAATGGATCGTACCACCAGCTGTCATTCGGGAAGGGGAGGACAACTCCAAGAGGAATCCAATTGCTAGAGTAAGTTAAAAACAGTATGGAGGATAACTTTACTGAAACGGTTTGATTTTAATAATAGATTGTCATTCTCTGCTTGGACCAACATCAGAAGGAAATTGGGCACACACTTTGCAAGTGAGTTTCATGCTTATTTGCTGGCAGTGTTGTGCACACAGGGCATACAAGGTAAATTAAAAACAAGCTGGAATCTTATCAGGGGATAAGGCACAACGCCGCATTTATTGGAACATAAAACATAAAACACGCAACATGAAAAGTATAAAGAACAGTAAGGTTATTTGCTTCACTCATTCCCATACATCCTCATTCACTCACTCATTCATCTATTCATTCAAAAGAGACAAACACACACACACAGAAGTTAGACAGTCCTGCAAAGGTTAAAGTGTTACCAAGTTTCAAAGTTACTCAAGGTCAGTCTGGTGGCCAGCCAGGCTGGCCAAGAGAGTTGGAGTCAAGTCTTGTTGGATGCACCCAAAACTCCTTCTTGCAGGTGGAAGAGACCCAAAGCCTTGTCTTTGTGTTCATTCTTTATAGTAGTAGCTGTCCAAACAAGCCTATGGATTCTGCTGAGTCAGGCACGAAGGCCATCCTCCTTGTCCTGTTGGCAGGCTGGGATTGGTAGGTCACGATCTTCTGGCTTTGTGTTCTGCAATCTTCAGGGGCCATCGTTTGCAGGCTTCAGCCATCAGGATGTGCATGATTTAGTGTTTGGTATTCCTTTATTGCTGACTCTAAATCGCTGCAGCTCTTAACTGTTAAACCACAGAAGCTATTTTCACCTGCTGCAAGAGGCCTGTCTTTCTGTGTCACTGACACACATGTCCATCATTTAGTCTTTCGTTATCTCTTTCCGCATAAACCAGACATAGCCACATGCACCAGACATACCACAAAACCTTACACAAGTGTTTTCCTTATACTAAATTTAAGTTCTAAAGTCGTGAAACCAATAGGTCAAATACATTTATGCTAGGCAACAAGAAATTTAAAATAGATGGTTAGTTCCAAATACTAACTTTATCTTAATGGTCAAATCTTTTCCTTATATAGAAAGAGAAATAACAAAATAAACAGTTAAAACAGTTATAGTCAATAACAAGATAAGCAACCAAAGCAATTATAGTCACTGCAGTACTACAGCAGCAGAGGAGTAATGAGACTTCGCAATCATGGCTTCCATTCCAGGAGCTGCAAGGGAGTGTGCTTTAGTGGGCACAGCCAGTTCTGTCTGCTTTTCCTTCCTGACCTTGTCCCCTCCTGCCCTGCTTCCTCCAGCCATTTCTTCCTGGCACCATGTTCTATTCTCTGTACTGACTTTTTTCCAGTCTTTACTCAACAGGACTCACCTCCCAGACCTAGTCTATTTGTCTAACCATTGCTAGACCCCTCCTGCAGTTCTTTGTCTATTCCCACCTACCTCTCAGTTAGCCCTCCAAACCCACACTGGAACTTAATCCAGATCTCCTTGCCCATGCTGACCCAGTTTGCCCTCCACTCAGCTTCTCCAGTTTCCTGTTCTGGTCTCTTTGTCTAGCCAGTCTCAGCCACAGTACCCTACTCTGGTGTCATCAGGCTGCCTGTTTAATCCGATCATTTCCCTCTTCATCTTCTTTGTTCCTTTGCATTCAAATTGGGCAATTTCCTTTTTCACACTGCTCAGATACCAGCGGGGAGGTCATCATGCAGACAGACAAGACATAACTGTCTGCTCTAAGTTCTGGTTTCTGACCCCACCCCAGTCCAAGGCAGCTGGGATCAGTAATTGTAGGGAAAAGTCCAGCTCTGTCTTCATAGCCCTCAGCAAGAGCATACTCAGCTGCTTTGTGGGGATGGCACAGGCACAGTCTCAGTTGAAGTAGAGGCTGAAATGTGCTTCATTGTTTTGTGAGGTTGCTGCATATTTTGTCTGGTTAGCATTAGCAGTTGTGAGAGACTGGAATATGCTTAGCAGTAGTGTAATTAAGTGTGGTGGGACATCAGCCACGGATGTTGATTTAGAGGAAGCACCAAAATGTTGAGCCCCTAGGGAGCCTGGTGCCCCAGAAACAGCTCTGTGTGCATGGAACCGCACTGCAGAGGAGCAGCCATGGTCAGTAAAACTCTAATGTTTGGAACACACCCCCACACCTGGAACAGCGCGCGCGCACACACGCACGCACACACACGCACGCACACACCTGGAACAGCAAAGGGCATGCCACTGACCCAGCCTCCATTTCAGACATCGTGTCTATACTCCAAAGCGTAGGAGCATTAGAGTAGTTCAAGAAAAGTTCACTAGGATTTATTTTCTTTTTTAGTACAGGTTTCCCTTATTTGATGCGGGTTCTGTATGTGTGAATTCAGTCTTGTGCGATGACCCTTTTTATACCAAAAAATTCACTGTATGCAAGGTAAAATCACTCTTGCGATAGGTGTGGTGGAAGCCCGCAGTCAGGTGTTTTGTGCGATGTATTGCGGGAGTGCCTCACACCAAAATATAGTCTCCCATGTAGATCCGTGCTCCTTACTTGCTGTCTGCGACACATATTTCTGTAGTTGCCATCCACATTATGATAGTGCCTTCTGCTTGTGTGCATTGTCCGCTGTTGGTGAGCACCAAAATTGTCCTGTAAAACTGGTAGAAATGAGTTTGGGGGTCAGTACAGTCAAGGTCTTGGAACATATCCCTATTTGTTACATTGTAAAGTGGGTTCCCTTTATGCGAATTCGAGTTATGCGCTGTTTTCCAGGAATATATGTACAGCATAAAGCAAGGGAAACCTGTATTGTGAAACAATATACTTTTTCCCTACTCCAAGTGGATTGTTGTGTGGTTTTTTGGGGGGTGAGGCAGGTTCCTCAGCAATTGCTGAAATACTTTGGCTTAAACTTTACAAAAAATATTTAGCGTGAGGCACACAGGTTATGGAAAACTTCAAGCAAAATGTTAAGTTTGCAAAGTTGTATGTAATTGAAAATGGAAAATGTTGGGTAATCTTATTATAAGGTGGCAGTGCTGCCTACAGTGACATAAGTGCCAGAATATGTCATTTGCATTGTACTTGCGTTTTTGAAGGGGCTATTTTCTAGAAGCCTTTGAGAAACTCTGGAGTGCACAATTTTCCTTTTTGCTAATCATTATAAAGAGTGCTTATCACTGGGAACTCAGCTGGATCTAAGGACCAGTACAGAGAGGGGCTGTGATTCTTGCATGCTCTTCTCCCTTTCTGCACAGAGGCCAAGAAAAATGAAGCTTTTACTCTGTGTTCGCATGTTCGTTTGTTTACATATGTTGAAGACAGAGAAAAATGTATTTTCTATGCATTTTTAAAGAAATGTATTTAGTGCAACTTAACCTGTTCCTTTTTAGATTCGATCAGATTATGAAGATTCTGGTATGATAATTACATACAGAGTTTCTGGCCCAGGAGTGACAGAACCGCCTTATGGACTGTTTGTTATCAATAAGAGGACTGGAGAACTGAACATAACAGGAATAGTTGACAGAGAACAAACTCCAATGTTTTCGGTAAGTTGACGCAACAGACTATAATGTTCTCTTTTTTATACAAGCACTTTCTTTTCATTTTTTCAAGTTAATGCCACTGCTTTGTTTTAATGTGTCTAAACTTCTCAATTGCAAAATGAAAATTAACAGTCTAAAACTATGTAGAGATATCCATATTCCTGTTTACTTCTGTATTATTGCAGCTTAAAGGTCAGGCATTTGACGAACGTGGTCAAGAGGTGGAAAATGCACTAGACCTCAGAATTAAAGTTTTAGATGTAAATGACAACTATCCAGTGTTTTCCCAGGAAATTTTTGTTGGCTCTGTGGAAGAGTTAAGTGAAGTAGGTAAGATACTATTTATCTAACTGTTAGCATATTAAGTAAAGTTGCTGTCACTGACTCATCCTCCCAATACATTTTTTGAACTGCTTTGTCTCCTTTTCACCATTTCTAAACTAGAGAAATGGCGTTTCCTCTGTTTGATTTTATTTATTTCCTAAAGAAAAGAAGACAACAAAATATACATAAGAACAATGTTTAGTGACAGTTAAGGTTGCTGAAGAATACAACCTACCAAGTCAAAAATGTGGAAAGCAGTCAAATGGGAATAAAGGTCATGTATTTGTTGCCTACAGCTCTGCTGATGGCACAGTTAACACTGCATATCTGCCTCCATTGGACATCAAAAAGCAACATGGCCATGAGCTTCATTAGTCTGCAGTGTACTGCATCATAACCGTAACAGAGACTCCTGGTGGTATAATATTAAACATCAGCTTGCTGTTCACATCCATACAGTTGGGGAGTAATTCTACTTTTAACACTGCTGAAGTCAGCAATCTATGTAGGGACTCTGTAATCAATAATGTTACATAGTAAGCCTCATTGATTGGTCCAACTGTGGAAAAAGAGGCTAAATAGTGTTGAAAAAAATGAGAAAGTAGCTTCCTCAGTTTTAAATAAAGCAAATTGCTGACCTCATGTAATTCTGCTTAGGAGCAGTTTTGCTTATGCAAGTCTGGCACGTTAAAAATTTAGGCTATAGAAGGGCCCAGTGCAGTGTGACTGGTGAATTGAGTGGGCAGTTGTAGAACACATAAACAGAGTCCATGTGTGTCTGTGAATACTGAAAGTGGGCTTCTCATTGAGTTTTGCTGAGCCCAGCATATGCATGGCAACAAGTGGGTGCTTGGTGATGGGTCTGAAGCATCCAGTAGCCACTAAGGAGGAGTGTGCAGGGATTCCATTTCTCTGTCTCAGTAGTAAAAGATTCCGTGCCACTTTTCCTGTTTCAGTTCATCATGCAAGGCATCTTTACATGGGATTTCTCAGGAGCTTAGGGAAGAATATATTTTGTTCTGGCTGAATATGGAGTGATGCAAAGCCCACTGCAGTCAGTGGCAGTCTTTCTGTTGATGTCAGTGGGCTTTAGTCTTTAGATCAGGCTCTGTGGGAAGAGTTCTGAAAAGGAAGGTTAGGGATAAACAGGCCAATTAATCCTTTATACTCGTAGGCAAATCCAGGATTTTAACAAGGAGGGTACAGGACCAACAACTGGTGCTTTAGGATCAGGGACCAGCCACCCCCCAGAAGTTCCCCCATGCCTCCCCCAACTGGGGCGGGCAGACCATGCAACAAGGAACTTTTTTTTTTTTAAGTCTCCAAAGCAGGTAGGAATCTTCCTTTTCCCCTTCTGCAGCCCATGGTCCCTTCCACTGCTGCTGTTGTCCCCACCTGAGCCCACTTAGATGTGTAAAGGGGCAGCTTTGATGCTCTTCCTACCCTAGGTCAGTTAAGGACAGCAGCAGTGGCAGGTTGGAGGAGAGAAGAGGGAAGGTTCTGTACAATGTGGAAGAAGGAGGTGCTGGGGGGTGGGGGTTACCTGCTTCAGGGTCTTAGAAAAAGTTTCATAGTTGGTAGGGTCAGAAGGAACCTCAGCAGAACATCAAGTCCGACCACCTGCCATGGGTAGGAAAGAATGCTGGGGTCAAATGACCCCGGCTAGGTGACTGTCTAGCCTCCTTTTGAAGAACCCCAGGGTAGGAGCGAGCACCACTTCCCTTGGAAGTTGGTCCCAGATCCTAGCTGCCCTGACTGTGAAGTAGTGCCTCCTGCTATCTAGCCTGAATCTACTGTCCATCAATTTATGGCCATTATTCCTTGTTACTCCCGGTAGTACTCGGGGGAACAGGGACTTACCCATTGCCTGCTGGTCCCCCTTGGTCAGTTTATATATGGCCACCAGATCCACTCTCAGTCTTCTCTTGTGGAGGCTGAACAGGTTCAGGTCCCCTAGCCTCCCCTCATAAGGCCTGCCTTGCTTCCTCCTGATCATGCGAGTGGCTCTCCTGTGGACCCTCTCAATGCTGTCCACATCCCTCCTGAAGTGCCTCGCCCACAGCTGGACACAGTACTCCAACTGCGACCTGACCAATGTTGCATAGAGGGGGAGGATCACCTCCTTGGACCTGCTTGCGCTGCATTTATGGATGCATGATAAGGTGTGGTTAGCCTTCTTGACCGCGTCCCCACATTGTTGGCCCATGTTCATCTTGGAGTCAGTAATGACTCCAAGATCCCTTTCTGCTTCCGTGCTGATGAGAAGGGAGTTCCCCACCAGGTATCCTGCTGGTTCTTCCTCCCTGGGTGCAGTACCCTGCACTTGTCACTATTGAAACCCATCCTGTTCTCATGCACCTACCCCTGTAACCTGTCCAGGTCTAATTGCAGCCTGTCCCTCTCCTTTTGTGTGCCCACTTCTCCCCACATCTTAGTGTCATCTGCAAATTGGAACAAGGTGCTTTTCACCCCCTCATCCAAGTGCTGATGAAAATGTTGAACAGTGTGGGCCTCAGGACTGAGCCCTGGGGGACCCCACTGCCCACATCCCTCCAAGTCGAAAATGACCCATCCACCGCCACTCTCTGTGTGTGGCCCCCCAGCCAATTAGCAACCCATCTGACCATGTAGGCATCGACACCATAGTCGCCTAATTTTTTAATGAGAATGGGGTGAGCGACAGTATTGCAGGCCTTCCTAAAGACCAGAAAGACTTAGTCCACTGCGACACCTGCATCTAAGGATTTTGTGACCTAGTCCTAGTTGTTGCTCCTGCAGCAGAGTCTGAAAGGCAGGGGATATGGCTATGCCACTGCACTTCCTCTGGATCTCCCTCTATTTATGCTGTATTCATCCCTGATGGGGAGCAGAGCTGACCTGAGCAGAGTGCAGGTCTTGGCCCTGTCCCCGCTCCAATCCCATGAGCTCCTGACATGAAGAAGCTGACACCGCCATCAGCAGCAGTGGCATCAGCAGGGGGTGGGAGGAGTAGCAAGTGGCTGGACATGGAGCTGCCTCTCTGCCCAGTCTGTGGGGCCCCCAAAGTATGGGGCTGGGGCAGTTGCCCTGATTTGTTGACCCCTCCCCCGCCTTTCCCCCAGGGACGGCCCCGATGTGGGAGATTGTGAAAGAAATCACTGAGCATCCAGTTCTGTGAGGCACTATATTCCTTCAGCTCTCACTGAGCTTAATAGGATCATCTTGCTGATTGATACTTCTGAAAATCAAGCAGGATTTAGGAAAAATCAAATATGGCTTTAGAAGCTTTATTTCAACTCAGATATACCTTTTTCAAGAACCTGGGCTTTTGTTGCTACAGCTAGAAGAGCATCTTCATTATCTGTTATTGACATATAATTTAGTCTGTTGCCATCAGAGGGAAAGGCTGCTTATACATTTCATTACAACACAGCAAGTGGTGTTCTAAGGACTATTTCTGTAAAGTAATGCTGTTTAGGTTGGCAAGTATGGAAAACGGATAACATGAAGGAACTTTCCTGTTTCTATTTTCCGATCTTTTATTAAATTATATCCATACAGTTTCTATCAGAATGTTTGTAATAATCATCAACATATTAGTCAATCCATCTTTACCAGTGTGTTGAGTTTCAGTAGGTTGAGTCTGTTGTATATTAGTTCACTGAACATGCACTCTTAAGACATATTGGTGAATATTCTCCAAATCCACTAACTAAATGTGCAATGAGCAGTACAATAAAAAATAGTTCACTGGGATTGAAAACACACTCTTTCATTTTATATAAATGATATTTACCAATATATGAGGAGAGGCAATGTAAATCAATATTTTCTTTTAATTCCCAGGTACACTTGTGATGAAGATAAATGCAACAGATGCAGATGATCCAGCCACTCTAAATGCCAAGATTGCCTTTAAGATTGTTCAAGATGGTAGTCCATCCTTTCCATTCCACATTAACAAAGCTACTGGTGAGGTTACAGCATGGTTAAGCCTTGACAGAGAGGTAAACTACAATCTCATATTGATTCTGTCTCGTTCTTTTACTAACACTATTTCCATTTCTCTTCCCCCACTGTTTCATCATCCTCTTTATTAGAGGCTCATGTTGAGATTGGTAACCCCTCCACTGCCCATCTGAGACTGAATGCACAGGCCTTTTCATGGCTTATCCTTTGGGCTGGCTAGTGCATTTTACTAGCCAGCACATTTACTAGCCAGGGGAGAAGGAGCTTGGCAATTCTCACCCAGTCCCCCTTACTCCCTAAGTAATTACTTGTTGGCCACTTTTCTGCCGTATAAGTATTATTACCCACTATAAGAGTAGTATTTGTGGGTAAGTAAGGTATCTCCTTACTTTATTGTATAAACATATGATAAAGCTGACAGGGATCATGATCTGGTTCTGTGAAGCTAGCAGTATACTGCGCTGCCTCTAGATTTTCTGGCCCTATATAAAAAGTAAGATGTCACTGGCAGAGTTCTATAACATCTCCCTTTTAAAAGTTGTATGTTAAAAATTAACAACCTTATTTAACATACTTATATGTCATATTACTTATTCTTACTAGCCTATAGATGGTGATATCTTCAGACATATTTCCTTTTGAGCATCCTCATAACCCCCAGCTAGCATTTTTGAACAGGGATGAAAATGGTTAAACAATTTATATATATACCATTTACTGCTTAATATTTACCATTTAGTGATTTCTGGCCTCGGTCCTTTCCATTTGTCTTCACCATTCACCCAGCTCTGTGTGGACCCCAGGCTGCTGGTGGGGTGCTGTGGGCAGGGGGTGGCAGATGCACCTGAGCCACTAAGGGATGCTGCCCAGCTGAGGAGCCATGACTTCCCTTTGACCCCATGGGTAGAAGTTGGGGCACAGTAGCGTGGCAGAGCAGGGAACCTGGAGGAAGCATTAGGACTGCAGTAGTGGGCTTCCAGGTTGAAACTGCTGCACTGTCGCCCTTCAGGAACTCCCTACGGCTGCACTCACTGTGTGAGGGGCTGGCAACAACCCTTTAGCCTTATCATTGCCTGCTCCAGCAGCCATGGCGCCTCCTCAGGCCAAGCCAGCAACACACTCAGCCCTGCCTCAGGGCCAAGCCAGGCCCCACGCGGCCCCAGCATCACAGGCAGGAGGGGAAGGTCACGCCACTGGGACCAGACCTCCCCTTCACCTGGGGCAAGTTGTGGAACCTGTTGCTCTGCATGGGCCCTACTCCTTCAGGGGGGCTGTGCAGACTCACTGTGTGGCCAGGAGTCTCACTGCTATGGCGGGAAGGCCCAGTCTGACCCCTGTGGGGGGCCCAGCATTTCCCTTTCTCCCTGTAGCGGTGGAATCTGGGCACAGAAGAGGTCTGCAGATCAATCTCCTTCCTGTGGGAGTGAGGGGAAGCCACAGTTCTGCAGCTGGGCAGCGTCCCTTAGTGTCTCAGCTGTGCTCACCGCCCTCTGCCCTTGGCTTCCACCAGCCAGCCTGCCACCTGCACACTGCCAGGCATATGGTGAAGACATCTGGGCCTGGGATCATTCCTGCCAAAGGTCACTAAAATACTATGAGCTATCAATTAAGTGTTTAACCAATATAACTGGAGGAGGTTAAACAGATAGGTTTTTAACACAATATTTACATCCCTGTTTTGGAGATGGGGGCTTTAACACCCAAGTGTATCAGAAAGGATTGAACCATGAAGTAACCCTAGCTGATCATAAGAGTGGCACCCTTTGAAGTAAAAGCTGTACCAATTAAACTACTAATGAATTAGGCAACTTACTACAAACAAAGCAAGTCCACAGTCCTTTCCTGAGCTCAAGACTCTAATGAACCAATTGAGACATCAGGATGATTTATGTTTAATGGAATTTAATACTAATTGAACAAATTGTCAGTCATCCCTTTCAGAGTAGTGATCACCACGTAGCAACAGAAAGAATACAGTAAAGGGGGAAAAAAACATGTAAATTAATATCTGATTTCTGCATAGATTTAAAAAATTGTTTGAATGTCACACAGGAAAAAAGTAGCTACCATTTGACTATAGAAGCAAAAGACCAAGATGGAAATGGAAATGCTAAACAGTGCACTGCCCAGATCAAGATTATAGATGTTAATGACAATCTTCCTGTCCTTGAAAAGGATGTGGTAGGTATATTTGTTAAACAATTTGCATGTATTTCTGTGTCTGGCAGTAGAAAATTTAATATTGCATTATGTGTGAAATATTATTTCTGTCATAAAAAAACAGTATAGACAATATTTTGAAAGGCATATAATATCATTTTACTACAGTATGAAGGAAGGGTTGAAGAAAATACAAAAAACATAGAAGTTATGCGAATAAAAGTGTTCGACAGAGATGAAGAATTCTCCGATAATTGGCTGGCAAACTTTACAATTACCTCTGGAAATGAAGGTGGTTATTTCCGTATAGAAACAGATACCCGGACAAATGAAGGAATTGTGATGCTTATAAAAGTAAGTGTATTCTTCAGATTCCGTTTAAATATTAGAAAAAATTACCTTGCCTACTAGTTTATGTTAATAGCAAATAATCTACACAAAGAACATTCTTCCCTTTATATATTGTACCTACCATATGCAGATAGCATTAAAATAAAGGAAATTCTCTTCCCTTTCAGTTTAAGAGGCCTCTCTCTTTCTATCCTTGGACCTGCCATTTACTCTCTTTGGGTGTGTCCAGACAAGCACACATGTGCAATTCCCCAGGAACAAAGACCAGTGGCACACAGTTGTACTGCTGCTGCTTCTCTCCAGGGAACACCCATGCACATGCACTGTGGTGTGCGGCAAGTTATCTTGGGTGGGGTAGAGGAAGCTGCAGCCAGCACCTGGGCTGACCCCAGCAACCTAACCTGGGGCCCTGGAGGCCTCTGGGGCTGCAGCTGTGGTGATCCAGCAGCAGGGAGCCTGGCCTGCAGCTGGAGTGTGGTTCCAGGTGGCCAGGCTCTGGTTTTGGGCTTCACCCACTGCCCTCACATGTGCCACCCTGCTTCTTTTAGACACGGGGGCGTGTTTTTTGGTGGGGTTTTTTTACCAGGTTTTGCCAGGTTCAAACCCCCGTCTCTCAACCCCCAATGCTGCAAATTAGTAGCTCAGAGAATGCCTAAATGCATGGCATGTGCAGTGGGCGGCACCACAGATGATCCTGTTGTGCCACATACCAAACATGCACGCTTGTCTGGATGCTGCCTTTAAGTCCTCAGGAAAATCATTTAGCACCTGATCTTTGCAAGCTGCTGAGAAACCTCAGTTCCCTATAAATTTGAAATAAACTAAGAATACTTAACCTCAGGTCTTGTATCATCTTGTGCTTTCATTTTTCAATCTATGAATTTGGAGTAAAAATGCTTAACTGCTTTTGTGAAGTGATTCAAGGTTGACAGATAAAATGCATTCTTAGCACTAATTTTAATAAATTGCTTAAAACAAAAATTGAAAACTAGACTGTATGAAACCTACATAAAATCAATACACTCTAATATCTATTGTGATGCAGGTAAGTGAAATTCAAACCTTGAAATAAGAAAAGAGTGTTCTCTTCAAATCTTAAAGGAAAGGGCTGAAGACTTCTTCACCGAATTTTTAATGTTATCAATACAAAGATTCTTGCCCTGTATGCTATGTTTCAGAATATTATATATATATACACACATTGATAAATTTATGAGCATTCTTTTTTCTTTTTTTTTTGGTTTTGTCAACTTGGCTCCCCTTTCACCAGTCCAATATTAATGCATGTTAAACAAAGAAAAAGGTTTTAAAGAATGAATCATTAATAGTGTGACAAATCCTGTGTTTATTGAGTGAATGAAGTTTTGTTTCCCTTCTGTACTTCTAGGAGATCAATTATGAGGAACTGCAGAATATAAATATGAGCATTGTTGTTACAAATAAAGCAGAATTTCACAAATCAATTAAAAGGAGCTACAAAGCAAAATCAATTCCAATCAATATTAAAGTAAAAAATGTACCAGAAGGCCCTGTATTCAAGCCCAACACATTGATAATTGAAGCAAATGAAACTATGAGCATAAACCAGATTATTGCAACATATCGAGCCTATGATGATGACACAGGAAAAATGGCAAAACATATCAAGTAAGAATCTTGTTTGTATTAGCGACCAGTCCTTTCTAAAGTATATTTTCTGAGATTTTTGCATATATAGTATAGATATTATGTTGCAAGTTGTAGGGTATCAACTTTGATAGATACGTAGCATTATTACAGTGTAAACAAGGTGATATTCTATTGGTAAGGACCTACGAAATTCATGAGCACCTGATTTTCACAGAGATCACAAAATTGGGTGGGCCTCATGAAAAACAGTGGGATCTATGATTTATCAGGCTTGCAGCAAAAATAAATAAATAAATAAAACTTACCAGCAAGCAGAGAAAAGGGCGGACAGCCATGCTTCCTTGGGGTTGCTCACACCAGGATTGGTGCAAGCTGCTCTGCACTGTAGCCCTGAGCCACCTGTGGCAAGCAGCCAGGAGGCTGCACCAAGGTCTGTGGAGCTCTGGTCTAGCTTGTTGCATGCATGTAGCCACAGATGGAAGTGCCTGGAACCATCATACAGCTGCCTGCAACAGCCATACCTCATGCAGTAAGCAGCCCCACCCCACTCCATCCCCCTCTCCCTTTTTCCCCTCCTACCAGGTTCTCCAAGGCTGCAGGGCTTCCTGCCCTTTACTCTGTTTGCCAGTAAGGCTGGGGTTTTTTGGCAGCGAGCCCACCACTGGAAACCATGGCTTGATTTCCCTGATTAAGCCCAAGGAAGCCATTAATCCATGCTTAATAACACATGGATTAATGGCTTCCCCAGGCTTAATCAGGATAAGTAAGCCACAGTTTTGGGCCATGTGGCAAACTGTAGGGAAGAGCAGGACTGTCAGGGTCCCTCAGCCAATCAGAGGTGAAGGGGTGACCCGACTACACTCAGCCCACAATAATGGCAGCCAACCCTGGGATCTGCCTGTGAAATCAGCCAGCCATCTTGAGTTCGATAGACCCCTATCTATAAGAACTTATCTAGAATGTGTGGGGTTACCTCCAGAATATTTGGTTTATTTTATATGGGAACACATGAGTATCCCTTCTGAAAAGGATATTTACTTGTGGATCCAAATGCTAAAACTTTTCCTAGAGATGCTGTTGCATGATGCTTGTTTTCATGCTATGCTTAGGAAAAAATATGTAGCGGTTGTGGGGAAAATGAAGATACAGTGGTATAGAGTAAATTTTAAACTGATTTTGTATGCCTTGTTCATGTGTATAATGTAATTATGTTTATTTTTATCATTTTAAACAGGTATGCCAAAAGCAATGATATATATCATTGGTTCAACATAAATTCTGCTACAGCTGAAATCACGCTTGTTAAAGTACCTGATTATGAGTTGCTTTCCACTGTCAATGGTACCTACGTTGTCAAAATACTGGCCATAACTGATGGTGAGTTGTGAGGCTTTTCTTTTCGTATCATGTGCATTTTGAAATTTTTTTTTCACAAACTTTGCATTGCTTAACTTGGGGCCAGATCCACAGTGGCAAGCTACATGCCTGAGCTAGGGAACTTGGATATAATTTAGGCACCCCATGTTGTACTTACTTTTTGGACTGTAAAAATGCTTAGCTTCCTGATCCAGTAAGTGTTTACTTCCCATATACCAACAGCATTGCTCTTAGTACAAATCACAGCAGCCGTGGTAGGACCCTACCTATTATAATCTAATGTTTAGAAGGTACTACAGAAAGCTGGATACCTGGCTTCTAGGCTCTACTTGTCTACCACTTCCCAGGATAGTACCCTAACCACCAGCACTTCTGCACATAAATGGACAAAGACTGGATTCTGCAACTTTGCCCCTCACAACTGTCTATACTGGGGTTGTTCTGAATTAGTCCAGAATCCAGGAAGTGTACAGGTGTTTAAAGCCAGCTTTAGAGATGCAGCAATATATTGGTTACATATTGGATTGGCACCAATAAGAGGAAAATTAACATTGGCAATTGGCTTTTTTTGGCTGTTGTAGCCGATAATGTCACTGATAAATGCCATGTGCACGTGCACAGCTGCAGCATGCACACAGTCAGAAATGTAGCCTGACATCTTAGAGAGCAGCATCTGGCTGGTACATCTGTGGGGTCGGGGGGCAGGTCAAGGCCCTCATGGTGAGGGAGGGAGTAGGGCAGGGGCAGGCACTACCCAGCCAGGGCGGTGAATGTGACCCCGCTGGGAGCAGGACAGAACTGTGGGAGGGGAACTCTCTGCCACTGTGCACATCCCCTGGGGAGGTATGGGGGGCATGTGCTTCCCCTTCCCCCAGATCTGTGCATGGGATGAGGGCGGGCTGCTGGCTCTAGGCTGGGGGTCTGCACCAGCCTCTTCCCAGGAGGTAGGCTGGGCAAGGACTGCACTCAGGTGAGGTGGAGGCAGGGCAGGCAGTAGCAGCACTGATAGGGGTGACTATGAGGTAAGCTGTAGCCCCCCCCCCAGCACCACCACCACTGTTCTCCTTGAGCATTGCCCCAGTCCAGCCCCACTGCCAGAAAGAAGCTGGCACAGCCCCTGGCCCCAAACCTACAACAGGCAGCCTGCTCCTGCCCCACACACAAGTCTAAGGGACCACTTGCCCCCTGTGCCAGCTCCAGGGTTGTGTGCAGTGGCAGGGAGCTGGTCCCCTCCCCACCCCTCCATGCCACCCAGAAAAGCTTCCTGCGTCTCTGTCCCACTCCCAGTGGGGTCGCATTCACCAACCTGGATGGGCAGTGCCTGCCCTACTTTCTCCCTCACCATCAGAGCCTTGATCTACCCTTCTCCCTCCCCCGACTTACCTGCAGGAGGATACTTTCCAAGCTGCTGGGCTGCATATCAGTTTTCAGATTGGTATCAGGTGATATGGCTGATTAATAATAGGCCATTCGTATCGGCCAAAAAAATGTTTATCAGTGCCCCCCCTAGCCAGCTTAATCCTCTCTTCTCTGGACTGTCAGTTCTTTATCTCTAATAGATCCAGCACAGACTCACCCAAAAATTGTAGTGGTACTATAGAATTTTTTTTTTAATGTGCATTTTGATTCTAAACTATTCTACAAGAGAAGAGAAAGAAATGCTTTTGTTCAGAGCCAGTATATTAGGAACAGTCCTTGTCAGTGGGGAAATTCATAATCCCTGAGTACTAAAAGTTAGCAGAATTTATCAAATCCACTAGAACTTTAAATGGTTTGAGTTGCTAAGCCAAAGGAACCCTCAAAGTTGTGAAATATGTTTAGTATTCTTGCTTAGCATTTTGTTTGCTTCTATATCATAATTCTTTTAAATTCAATTTCAGTAAAAGCTTTGTTATCCGGCACCCATGGGGAATGGGGGGTGCTGAATAACAAAATATCCCAGTTAATTGAGAAGCCTGTCTTTGCCTGTTCAGGCCGCCGCTTCTCCCGCCACGTCCAGGGCATCACTGCCCCTCCCATGGCATCGCTGACCTTCCCACTGCATTGCCACCCCTCCCACGGGCCCTGAGGGACAGGAAGGCAGTCCTGCTATGTCCTGAGTTGTGGGGGCTCAGCAGTGCAGGCTGCTTTGCCCTGAATCATGGGGGCTTGGAGAAACCGGAAGTGCCACAGTGGGCACTTTACCTTACAAGCCAGCATGCCAGTTAATAAAACATGCTGGCTTGTAAGGTTCCAGTTAACGGAGCTTTTCTTATACTTATTTTATAAAATGTGCCTTATTATAGTTGTGCTTTGAAATTTATATTACTAATTTTATATCCTGGAAAGAATAACAAAACTTGTAAAAACTAAAATTAATTTTTTACATTTAATATTTGCAGGTGTACTTAAGAAAACAGCCACTGGTACCATTGTTCTTCAGGTTAAAGATGATAATGATAATTGTCCTGCTATTGTGAATCCAGAGCAAACTGTGTGTTCAGATATAAAGTTCATCAATGTTACCGCCGTAGATAGAGACGCTTATCCAAATAGTTCCCCCTTCACTTTTAGTGTCATTGATGAACCTAAAGGAATGATAAACAAATGGGTGATTGGATCCATAAATGGTAAGAAAGTGTCACTTTGAGTTATTTTTTCCTAAAATGTTGGCTATAATGTTGAATCTAGTCAATTCCGTATTCCAGGGTTTTGCCTCAGCTAAAAAAGTACCCAACGTCTACTGTGTCACACATGAAGGACAAGAATTTTGAAGTTTGGTTCCAATCTCTGTTCTCTCCAATGGCTGCAGAATGCAGTATTCATGGAATAAGACCAATTCCTTTGCCTTTGTTAAGTGATCGTACTGGGCAGAGTCACTTTGTTGACAACTGGGCACTTGAGGATGATGTTGGGATTCAGCCCTCAAGAAGAGAGCTTGTGAGGAGAAAGTTCTTTTTTATGTTACTGAACTTGGAGTTGTAGCCTTGCAGCAGGAGATGCCATTGTCATTTGCATGCAAAGCAGCTCAGTTAATAATGTAACCACAGAAAAGCAAAATGCCAGATTGCTAGTTGCCCAAGAATCTCCAGTGTTGTAGAAAAAGGGAGCGACCACCAAAGCAATGGCATTGAGTAGTAGTCCTACCTCCCACAGTATAATGGTGACACGAGGTCTTATTTGCACTCTGATTTGGATAAGCACCCACCCATCAGCAATTTTGTGTGATTGTTATTGCACAGTGGAATGAGCAGGATGAGCCCCCCCAATTATACTTTGCCATCCCTGCAGCTGCTTTGAGGACATGCTCCAGATAGAAAAGAGCTCTCATGACCAAACTTTCTGGGCACCTATTACATCCTGGGGAATTAAGCAATTATGTGCCCATGGAATTTTGCATATAAAAAGTGTGACCATGCATAATTGCATAATTTTACATAATTTAACCACAGCAGGTTCTGTACCCCCACCTCCATAATGTGGAGGCACAGAGCTGTGTGACTAGACAGCAGGGTAAGCTGGGAGAGGAGCTGCCTGCAGCAAGGGAGGGGGTTGTGGGTGGGTATGGGCTGCATGCCATCAGACTGGGTTGGTTGGATCTGTGCCTCTGTGTGGGGCTTCTAGCACTCCAGTAGGAAAATTCATGTAGAGGCGTGGAGCCCATCTGGCCTGATGGCACATGACTCAGTGCCTCCATGTGTGATTTCCTGCTGGAAGCCCCATGTGGAAGGCCAGCAGCTGTGATCTGGGCAGGCGGAGCCTGGCTGTACTGGCCAGGCTCCAGTTTTGAGTGGTGCGCATTGCTGTCATATGTCACCACACTTTTCTTTGTGGTTTTTTTTACACTGGGATCTCCTATTGTCAACCCCTCCCCCAGCACTGCTCATTTGCAGTGCAGCCACTGCATTCATGTGCAGCGCATCTGGCTTGCAGCACCACAGACAGGTCTGCAGTGCAGCAAACTCCGCTTGCACATTCATCTGGACACACCCCATGTGTTTTTGCTGAAGCTATTTAAAGTCAGTTCTCCTGTACTAATTAGGTTTTTTTTTGTCTTAGTAAGGATTTAATTTTCACTTTAGTAAGTGAAGAAACAAATTCTAATGTTCCCCTACTCATATTTTATTTTACTCCTTATATTTCTCCTTCACGATCTCTTTATTTCTCCAAAGAAACTAGCATTCAGCTGGTGCCACAAGATCTAAAACCTGGTAAGACTGAAGTTCAGCTTTTAGTGCAAGATCATCAAGGATTCAGCTGTCCGGAAAACCAAATCCTTAAATTGAGTGTTTGTACATGTGTCGAGGGTGGCAGCTGTCGGGATGCACTAATTGGTTCATCAGTTGTACTGGGACCTGCAGCAATTGCACTAATAATTTTGGCACTTTTATTATTGTTGCGTAAGTATTTATTTTGTATTATTTCTAACCATTGAACGCATGCTCTGTATCGAGTCCACATACAACAAGCAGAGTTTTTATTCCCTTCCATCCCTTCCATTTTTATTAAATCATGGATTGTGTTTCTGGCACCTATTGGGCTTCTTTGTGAAACCTGATAACGCTCGACACCCAGCAACTGCACCTTCAGGCATGCCACACTGTGCTATGTGGGGCGCTTTCTACACTAGAAGCATATCTGATCAGAACCCTCTGAATTGATTTGGAAAGATTCAGTGATTCAGACATAGACACCACTTTAAATGTTTTTTCTACATACATCAAGGTACCAAGCAGGTCATCAATGCTGCGATGGTGAAGCAGAGGGAGCTTCCCACCGGAGTGCGGGAGGCTCCTGAGCATGCTCAGCAGTGAACCTGGAAGCGGAACAGAAGCACTTCTGGTACACTTCCGGGTCCACCGAAGAACGTGCAGGGGGGG
>NW_017728886.1:193574513-193575658 GCF_001723895.1 Crocodylus porosus
GGACTGTCAAGCACGTGGGGGCCCCTCCACCACGCTACTGTGGGATGCTCCATTTGCTCCAGCATCACAGCGTTCATAAGCTGCACCTGGTACCTCGAGGTATGTAAAAAAAACAAACAAACAAACAAAAACAAACATTTAAAGCTGTGTCTATGGCCAAATTGCTGATTCAGAGAATCAGTATCGAATCTTCAGATTCGACTGAATTGAATCGGGGACAGTGATTCGAATCAACAAGTCAAATCATTGTCCCTGATTCGGGCTGAATCAGAGTCAAATATGGCCCATTTCACACACCCCTACAAAACGTCCTTCAGGGCATTGCTATTAAGTATAGACTTATCCTAAGTTACTGACTTTTGGCATTTAAGGCTGATCCTGAAATTGAGGGTTTATTGTGCCATTCAGCAAGAAAGAACAATTCAGCAGGTCTATTTGTTTTTTTAATTTTTAATTTTTTTTGTATAATAGCTCCTTGTATTAACTCTAGTTCAATAACTGTTGAATTTATTAAATACGTGTAGGATAGGATTGCAATCTCTATACCTTTATCTGGTACTTATCCCCTCCTTACCTTACCTCATGTGATTCAAAATAGTTTAGACTTTGTTGGGGCTCGTTTTCAAAGACAAAAGGACTGCTTTTTCTCCTGAAACACTAAGTCTGGACTGTATACAATAACCAAAAAAGAGTGGCCCCCACCCAATGTATTTATCATTTACAAATACCTTATGGGTGATAACTTTAGCCCATTAAAGTCTGTGGCAAAATTCTTGTTAACTTTATTTGAGCCAGGATTTGAACCTGCGTTAAAAGTGTTATGTATAACAATTACATTTTGTGTGTGGTACATTGACAAATGATTTAAGTATCCACAGATTTGTAGTTTGGAAGATTCTTCTGACTCAATTCAAAAAATGGCACCCTTTCCTTCCTCTCCTCATTTGTGCCCCCTCACTGAAGTCTAAATTACTTTTCCTTGCTCTGCCATGAGACAGCCAAGATATTATACATGCTGCACTAAAGTGTAGGCAAAAGTGTAGGCATGGAATCTTCTGAAGCAAGAGTGTCAAAGAACCTGCCTGTGATATTGCCCCTTGATCTGGAGTGCAACATGCAGTCTGTGCTGGATTGTCCCTGTACAC
>NW_017728886.1:193576083-193581284 GCF_001723895.1 Crocodylus porosus
GAGCTCTGTGCTGCCACAGCTAGACTGACACAGGTACCTGAGCTAGCTTATATAAAGATAGCTCAGATATTTATGCAACATTGCTTCAGTTTACAGTGCCCACATGTGCAAGGAGTGGCTAGATGTGCGTATATCAAATTAGCTGTTTAATAGCAGAAAACTAAGCTGCACATTTTGAAACGAGGTGATGATAGTTAGGGCTTAGTTCAGTGGGATTACGTCTGGATTCCAATATATGAACACTAATGGATCAAAACCTTCATCATTTCTGCATTCTATTCTAGAAAGTCTTTGCTCAATCCCTAGGGAACATGCATTTATCCATTTTATATATGCTTATTATCAACTTAATTAAAGACAGATTTTTTAAGTCCAGTCCCAAAAACATTAATATTACTTTTAATGTGATGCGAGTCCCACTCATATCACAATTAATGATATATTATGTTCTGCAGTTGTGCCACTCTTATTGTTGCTCTGCCATGGGAAAGCAGGTCCTAAAGGATTCACAGCAATACCTGACAGTAGTGAAGAGATACTGCGGAAATGGAATAGTGAAGGAGCAGCACCTGAAGATAAGGTATGTTTGCCTGTGCCTGTTTTCAGTTTTCTTTCTTTTGAACTTAAGTATTTTAATTTCTCACTCAGTATGTCTCTTAGATTATGAGTTACAATGTCAAAACAGCCCAGGGATGTAGCCACACATTACCAGTAAATAAAATTGATTGTGTTAAAATTAATGGACTATGTTTCACTAAATCCCATATGCAGTTCTGGGAAATTCGGTCATGTGTTTTAAATTGCCAAGGGAAGAAAAATAATCAAGCAAATGGTAACAATATCTTTCTGAGTAAGACGTGAGGAAGGAGGTCTGGGATAAATATTGTCGCTTGAAAATCAGTATCAAAAAGGGTTACATATTTGCATTCACAGGAGAGAGTATTCATTTTCAATTTGTGGGGGAATGCAAATACAGCAAAAAATCTTGGAAAGATGAGCTTTCTAACAGATTAACTTAAAGTCAAAGGGCCATATCCAAGTTCCCAGTACTCCCCTCTACTATGTGGTCTAGATACAAGGAAATATTGTAATCAAACAAAAGTAGCTGGAAAGAATCTGAAGGGAAGTAGAACAAGGGGTTCTTGGTATGTTTTTGCCTTTCTGCAACTCTGTAAAGCCCAGTGCCAACTACAAGGCTGTGGCTGGATGGGAAAGTGCAGGGTTGCCAGGCTGTCATTAACACAGATACGTTTTCCTCTGACACTGATGGCTATCTAGGTGGAAGTCAGCAGGACATTGGCTTTCGCTTTGTCTGGTTCCCTTTTGAAAGAAGGTGCCAGCCCTCTGGGGAATGGCAGGGGGAGGTGGGGGGGAGCCAGATCGCCATAAAGGGCGGACAAAGCCAGGCAGCACCTAGCCAGCAGATGTGACTGAGCAGCTTCCCCAGCAACAGATCATAAGAGCATCTGGGGAAAATTATACCAGATGAACTCATTGTCCTTCATCCCTATTAGTTTTAACCTAGGAGGGTATAATATATCCATACACTGGCTCATGTTAGCTTCTTTTGTTATATAGTCATCAAGGCTGCACCCTCTTTTATGGGGCACTTTGCTTTTTGCAACAGCACATGTAACTGCAGATCAAACAGCCATCTAAACTGCCACCCTCCTGGGCTCCACCCAACCCAACTGCTTGCTGGCAGAACACAGCAAATTAATACCTGCCTCACCTAATTAATTTTTGTTTCAGGCAGTCTTAAACCTTGTTGCACCCATTGCAACAAACGGCACAATGCTAAACATGGGCAGTGGAGCAGGAGCAGCAATGAGTGCAGGGGCTGCTGCTGCTGGAGGAGGCAGTTCCACATTCAACATGAGAAAGCATTACAGTGGTGTTAACATGGTTGATGGGAAATGGGAGGAGCAGAGACATCTTCTTTCAGCTGCCGGTTATGGAGCCATGGCTGCTGGAGGCACTGGAATCATGGCAGCTAGAGAGGCTGAAGCCATGGCGGCTGGTAGAACCATGAAAATGGCATCTGCAGAGTCCATGGCAATGAGAGCTGGAGAGTTCACAGCAATGGGAGCTGAAGGGACCATGAATGAAGAGTTTTTGAGAGAGTACTTCACTAATGTAAGAGTCTGATTTAAGAATAACAGTATATGGACATTGACTTGTTAATAAAAACAAAAGTGAATCTTATGTTTATTAGGGGAATATCCATTTAGGGTACTTCAAAGTTAATATATTTTATGGAGTTTGGGTTTTTGTATCTCTGTGGGCATGAATACATGAGACACTAACTGCACAGTAGGCTAATAACACTGCACATTAAGGTGGTGGGCAACAATCATGCTAATACACTACTGCGCAGTACAATTAGGTTACTGCACAGTAAGTGTCACTAAAAATCTGTGTGCTAGCACTACTGCGCAGTAGTGTGAGTTACTGCACATTGGTTTACCTAGTACTTGGTTAACCTAGTACTGAACTTAATGTGCAGTAACCATGGCGCATTAATAAATGTATAGACACACCCTGTTTAGTATGTAATTGAGTAATCAGTGGTGTATCACACTGAAAGGAGCAGCAGTAGCATTACCTCCTTCCATGCCTACCTCACAAGTCACATGGGGTTAGACCTGAGCAGAGCAGCTGTGCAGGTGGTGGGAGGGGATAATTATTTGGTGAATCCTGGTAGTACTTTGGACCAGGAGAGATACCAGGCAACTCTGTCACAGAATTTAGGCAGTTCTACATGTGCTCAGCAAGAGAAATTTAAGTGTTGAGGACATGTCAAAATCTGAAACTCTGTATGTTTGTTTCTTGTATTTTAGAAAGCCTGCTCCTTTGCTGAAAAAGATGAAGCTCAACCAGCAAAAGACTGTCTCCTGCTTTACTCTCAGGAAGAAGCAGGCTCCTTTCATGGTTCTATTGGCTGCTGCAGCTTCATTGAGAGTGACTTGGATGACCATTTTCTGGATGATTTAGGAGACAAATTTAAGATCCTAGCAGATATATGCATGGGCAGCATTCAGCACACTCCTCAGGTGGTGAAAGATAGAAAATCTAGTCCAGCAGTGAATGAACCAGGCTTACGTCTTAATGATGCATTGCCACACCTCTTAGATCAACAAAACTCATCCAGTTCAGAACAGGTGTATGCTTCAGGCAGTAGCTTCCAGCTACATGACCCTGTGCCAAGGGTTAGTGGCTTAGGTTCAGAAGCTTTCACTCAGAAGACAGTCGCTGAAACATCATATGAATCCAGGCCTGGCCCACAATACATCACATCTGTTCCTGATCCCGTAGCTACCAGAAATGTTAGAGTGACAGAAACATCTTATGCTGCTAGCCCCACTGTGCAACCCACTACAGTAATGCTTGATCATCCATTTGATGAGAATGTTGTGGTGACAGAAAGAGTACTTGCACCTGCTTCCCATATGCAAGGCATGATAGAAGTCCCTAATTTGCCCCATGAAAACAATATTGTGGTAACAGAAAGGCTGATCAAGTCAGATGGCACAATGCCTGGAGTCCTCCAAGTGCAAGACTTCCCAGATTCACAGTACGTTGTTGTGAGAGAAAGAGAAAGGCTGCTTGTGCCTAGTTCAGAACTCAAGGGCTCTTTAAGCATTCCCAGTTTCTCAGAAGGACAAAATGTGGTGGTGTCTGAAAGGGTACTTGCACCCTCCTCGGGTCTACAAGCTAGCTACACAATGCCAATTGAGTTTTCAGGGATACAAAGTGCAGTTTCTGGCGTTGGAAGCCAGGAGCATGTACTAATCTCTGATCATCTCCTTAACCACAGAGGGTTAAATTCAGAGGGGACATTTCCCTCCAATTCTCCTCTAAGCAAGACCTCCAAGGTCACAAAATATAGCACTGTACAGTATACCCGTTCATAAACTACTTATCTTTCAGATTAGGATATCTACTAGGCACCATTTACATCTCTACCATAAACACTTAACCAGTTTAAATTTTAGTGGCAGGAGGTGGGTCCTGGTGCTTTTAAACATGGGGTGATGTTTCTCTCAATGGTTTCTATAAGTAAGAATTATGGCTCCAGGGAAAAAAAAGTATCCAGCCTTAGCAATAATGCTTTCAACATGGGTGACTAAATGCATGCTCCTACTCATTTTCTTCTAATAATTTGGTGTGAAGGTTTCTAATAGTTCAGTGTAAAGGCACTCCCATTTCCTTCCATGGTTTGCAAGCTGTAGATGTAAATCCAGAGAATCAGATGCTTATTGTTGCTGCTCATATTTATATTGTTTAAGATATCTATAGACTCTTGATTCATAGGTTCAGGCAGGAGAGTGACTTCACAGGCAAAAGAGTGAAGGTACAAGTTAAAATACTTGCTATCTAGAGTTTGATCATCTTTCATTGAAGTCAATGCCAAAACTCCTGTTGACTTCAGTGCTGTATACATGAGGCCTTGATTATGTGTGTTGGAAAACGGTACATGCTAACTACAGGAATTACAATTAATCATTTTTTTAATGTATCAATGATGAAATTAGAAAAAAATACTCAAAAAAGAAAAGAACTATAATATTTAGGGGATGTATGTGCATGTGTAGATATACACCTATGTAAATATATACAAATATATCTATTTTTAAGTCTAGCAGCTGAAGTAGATTTTGCTAAAAATTTAAAGTATAGGTCATTATGAAAGGCCAAACTCTTCCTAACATTTTTTGCAACTCTGGACAAAGAAAAAAATACTAACAACCGTTTTTGTTTAATCACACATTAATATAGAGGGAATAGTGGTGGCTCAGCTATGAAAGCAAAAATTATGTACATGGTTTTGTTTGTGGAAGTGGGGCCTTTGGGCATGTCTATGCATGCACTTTAATGCACATTAGTCTATTTTAATGTGCTTTAAAGCGCCACTAAAACACCTTTGCTTTTTAGTTAATATGCACTGGAATATGCTAATACACACTGAAGCATCACTAAAACCTGTACTTATGAATTATACGCATTAAGATCAGCTAATGTGCATTTCCTAGTACCTCACAATGGACATACTAGATATAATGTGCATCAACTAAAGTGCATTAATGCACATGTAGACACTCCCTTAAATTGCAGACAGGGCTTGAGGGATTCTGCTTAATATTTTCGGTTTCCTTCCATTACTAATTATGCAGTTACGTTGCTTTGTATTTCAATATTAC
>NW_017728886.1:193581574-193586848 GCF_001723895.1 Crocodylus porosus
CCAAGGGAAGTGGTGCTGGCTCCTACCCTGGGGGTCTTTAAGAGGAGGCTAGATATACACCTTGCTGGGGTTGTTTGACCCCAGTACTCTTTCCTGCCATGGCAGGGGGTCGGACTAGATGATCTACTCAGGTCCCTTCCAACCATAGAAACTATGAAACTATAAGAATTCTGGCTTCATATTCAGTAGGATGTATTTAAGTAAGTGAGTAGTTTTATGCAAGTCAGTTGATTTATCTGCCTGCCTAACTTAAGTACGTTATTGAATCAGAGTCTATAGCTCTGTGTTTAGTTTTGAAGTTCATGGCATAATTCTGCATTTAAATCTAAACATGAATTTCAACTGAATAACTGCTCTTTTTGACTAGAGCTTGGGGGAATGGATTTGTACTATGACCTTTTTGTAGTGTATTTTGGTATTTTTATGGAACTTCAATAAAGGAAGACAGATAAGTCTCTCTTATTATTTCTGTAGCTTAAAGTACAGTCATCAGAGACAAAAATAGTGACTTTTTTTAACATGATGTTATAAATTACTTCCAGAGTAACTAGTAACTAATGCTGGGATTTTTCAAAGAAGCCCATAAGAACACCCCGCTCTAGTTGCAATGCAGTAAAAGATTCATGTCCTATACACATAGGGCTTTGAAAAGTCTCACTCTACCTAGTTATTAAACTGTTACTTAGTTTTTGTACAGCCTCATTATTCGCAGCCTGTGAAATGCAGCAGGAAGACCAACATTGATTTTAATGGGCTTTAGTAAATGATGGGGATCTGGAGAGTCCTAAGAATGGGGAGGGGGGGGCGTGCATGCACCCATACAAAGCCTTAAATGCCTCTACAGTAATGCTTGTAGCATGAGGGAACTCGCCCTCCAGATAGCTAGTAGAAACCCAGACATAGTAGGGCTCACAGAAACCTGGTGGGATTCATCCCACAACTGGATGGTAAACATTAGGGGCTACAGACTATACAGATGGGATAGAACAGGGAGGAAAAGAGGGGGTGTGGCGCTCTACTTCAAAGAGCAATACACAGCCTTAACTAACAAGATGGGGTCAGAGGAGGGGCAGGCTGAAGTGCTCTGGGTCAGAATACAGGGGGGTCGTGGGGAAAGGGACTTAACGGTGGGGGTCTACTACAGACCACCCAACCAAGGGGAAGAGCATGACCATGAATTCTCAGGCCAGCTTGCAGAAGCACTTAAGGCAAGGGATGTAGTCATCATGGGTGATCTAAATTACCTGGACATCTGCTGGGAGGAGCAGTCAGCCAGGTTGGACCGCTCACAAAAGTTCCTTGCTGAGATACAGGACCTCCACTTAACCCAGGAGGTGCACAGTCCCACCAGGGGGAATGCCCTCCTGGACCTGGTTCTGGCCGCAGGTGATGACCTGGTGAGGGCACTTCAGGTTCTTGACCACCTGAGTGACCATGATCATCACCTACTGGACTCGATGATCTCCCGAGGTCCCTTCCAGCCCTAATGTCTATGAAATCTATGAAATCTATGAAACCATCCAGCGCAGGGTGTCAAGGGCCTGCAGCAAGGCAGTAGCCCTTGACTTCAAGAGGGCCAACTTCAAAGAGTTGAGACTGGTAGGAGAGGCACTGGGGTCCTGGAGAGTTGGGGAACTGGGTGTCCAAGATGAGGGGTCATTCTTTAAGGAGATGATCCTCCAAGCCCAAGGGGTGACAGTCCCAATGAGAATCAAAGGGGCCAAGAGTGCTCAAAAGCCCCCCGGTTCACCAAAGGCATTCGGGAATGTGTGAAAGCCAAAAAAGAGGCATACACCCAGTGGAAGGGAGGGGTTATCACCAAAAAGGAGTATACCTCCATCGCCCGAGCTTGTAGGGGGGCTGCTAGGAAATCTAAGGCAGATACGGAACTAGGGCTAGGATCAAGGACAACAAAAAAGTCCTTTTTTAAATACATAGGGAGTATGAAGAAAGTACTGGGTAACGTGGGGCCCCTGTGGGATACACTTGACAATCTGATGGTTGCACCAGAGGAAAAGGCAGACCTTTTTAACAATTTCTTTGCCTCCATTTTTTTGTGCAGGGACCAGGACTCCCCCACTGAGATTCAGGATGGACTCAGGAGAGACTGGCAGGCCTAGGGTCAGGAGGGATTGAGTTAGGGAACTTCTGGAGGGGCTGGATGTGCTCAAATCAGCAGGTCCAGATGTTCTCCACCCCAGGGTGCTAAGGGAATTGGCAGGGGTTATCAAGGGGCCCTTGGCACAGCTTTATGAGTACTCACGGTGCTCTGGCCAGGTGCCAGACAACTGAAGAGGACCCCATTTTCAGAGGAGGGAGGACCCGGGCAACTATAAGCTCATTAGTCTTACTTCAATCCTGGGGAAGCTCTTTGAGAAGATTATCTAGGAGCACATCTGAGAAGGCCCAGCGGGGGAGGGAGGGAGGGAGGGGATGAACGATGCTCAGGGGCCACCACCATGAGTTCATTAGGGGAAGATCCTGTCAGACCAACCTGATTGCCTTCTACTATCAACTCACAAAATCATATCCACAGATGTCATGGTGGACATAGTCTTTCTGGACTTCAGGAAGGCCTTTGACACCGTCTCCCACCCCATTCTCATTAAAAAGCTAGGCGACTGTGGCATTGATGCCTACACAGTCAGATGGATTGCAAATTGGCTAAGGGGTCATACTCAGAGAGTGGTGGTGGACAGGTCATATTCGACCTGGAGGGATGTGGGCAGTGGGGTCCCCCAGGGCTCGGTCCTTGGGCCTGCACTGTTTAATCTCTTTATTAGCAACTTGGACAAGGGGATGAAAAGCACCTTGTTCAAATTTGCTGACGACACCAAGATCTGGGGCGAGGTGGGCACGCTGGAAGGGAGGGACAGATTACAGCTGGACCTGGACAGGTTACAGGGGTGGGCAAATGAGAATAGGATGGGATTCAATACTGACAAGTGCAGGGTGCTGCTCTTGGGCAGTAAGAACCAGCAGCATGCCTATAAGCTGGGATACTCCCTTCTTATCAGTGCAGAGGCAGAAAAGGATCTTGGAGTCATTATTGATTCCAAAATGAACACAGGCCACCAATGTGGGGACACGATCAGTAAGGCTAACCGGACCTTGTCATGCATCCACAGATGCATCACAAGCAGGTCCAAGGAGGTGAGCCTCCCCCTCTATGCGATGTTGGTCAGGCTGCATTTGGAGTACTGTGTCCAGTTGTGGGCTTTAGGAGAGATGTGGCCAGCATGGAGAGGGTCCAGAGGAGGGCAATTCGCATGATCCTGGGACAGCAGGGCAGGCTGCTGAGGAGAGGCTACAGGACCTGAACCTGTTTAGCCTCCAGAAGAGAAGGCTGAGAGGGAACCTGGTGGCTATCTACAAACTTAACAGGGGGGACCAGTGGGGAATGGGAGAGACCCTGTTCCCCCGAGCACCTCCCAGAGTAACAAGAAATAACGGCCATAAGTTGTTTGAGACTGGATATTAGAAGGCACTACTTCACAGTCAGGGCGGCTAGGATCTGGAATCAACTTCCAAGGGAAGTGGTGATGGGTCCTACCTTGGTGGTCTTTAAGAGGAGGCTTGATTATTACCTAGCTGGGGTCATTTGAGCCTGGTATTCTCTCCTGCCCCGGGACCTGATGTTCTACTTAGGTCCCTTCCGACCCTACATCTATGAATCTGTGAATAATACTTTCACATCTTCAAAGCCCTTTACAAGCACTAAAGCCTAAATCCAATTTGCCTTCAAATTAGTTAACCAGGGAAATGGCATGAGGGCCATTTATATAGATCTAAGCTCCTGAACAACTTCATTTGTCCTTCTGAGCTTACTCTGAAGAAGTTCTCTGAGTAGGAGAGTAAGAAATTTCTTGCATTGGTAGATGCATCATGAGCACATAGGGAAGTGATACTTCTCCTCTATGCAGCATTGGTGATGCCGCAGCTGGAGCACTGTGTCCAGTTTTAGGCACCGCACTTCAAGAGGGATGTCAATAACTTGAGAGGGTTCGGAGAAGAGCTACTCTTATGGTTGAGGGCCTGCAGCTAAGATCCTATGAAGACAGACTGAGGGACCTGAATCTCTTCAGCCTCTGCAAGAGAAGGCTGAGAGGTGATCTTGTGGCTGTCTACAAACTCATCGGGAGGGGGAGGGGTCAGCAGGGAATAGGGGATACTCTGTTTACCAGGGCGCCCCCTCGGGGTTACTAGAAATAACAGCCACAAACTAAAGGAGAGTAGATTTAGATTGGACATCAGGAAGAAATTCTTTACGGTGAAGGTTGCCAAAATATGGAATGGACTTCCAAGGGAGGTGATGCTTTCCCCTGAGCACCTACTTTAGGCCATGGGTCCTGATGCAGTCACACAGGCTGCACTGACTGTTGCTCTGCCCTGGTGAGAGAGGCCTAAACCTCTGATGTGTTGTTTCCTGTGCAAACGTCCAAGTCACTCAGCTCTTGACACTAAAACATGTGAGGGGCTCCACCCCAGGCTTTTTTCCAAGACTTAGTCTGTAACCATGTAGTTGGATAGCTAATGAGTAGCCTACTGCATACATGCAAACTATGGATGCCCGCTTATGTATCCACACTTCAGGGGTAGTAGAATCACACTACCTGCGTGTAAACAGCAAAAGCAATATTTACACAGCCAGAAAACTGCCATATATATGTACCTATATCACTGTCTTGCTGTGAAAAGGGAGGATTTGTTCAGTGTCTGTGTTGAATCCTATTTCATGCAAGGTGTGTCCCATGGATGCAAATGGATAAATATTTTGTGTGCTGCAAGTGTGTAATTCAGAGTGCATCAATTTGTAACCAGGGACAGTCGCAGCTTCTTGAGAACACCACATCCCTGAGAAAGATACGCTCAGAGGAGATGCTCGCACACTACCAGCTGATGCAAACAGTGAGCTTTCTAATAAGCAGTTCCCAGAAGATGCAGGAAGCTGCTATTACAGATTGCATGAGGACACCCACCGGATTAACTGTCATGCAGCATAAGGACACGTGGGCACTTCCCTACCGCATCTAGGAAGACTTCATGACTCTTCCACAGAGCATGTAGGGTTGCTGCACAGATCACAGCACTGGGCATGAACCATGCTGCCACAGACAATAAATGGAACCAGCTGCAGGGGTTTCAGAGCAGCACCATGTGACCAGTCACAGAGCAGCCGAGACAGAAATGAGAACTGCTGGAAACAGAGGGTAGCCATGGGCATATCCCCTTCCCTCCCCAACTTCAAGCTGATGCAAAAAGCGGTTCGTTTCT
>NW_017728886.1:193587409-193629989 GCF_001723895.1 Crocodylus porosus
AGGCTAGCTAAGAAAGAAAGGTCCTTGGCAGTGTTCTTTTTCTTATCAGGTACGAGATGCAAACTGTGCAGTTCTAACAACACTCCATTTCTAATCATATTCTAACAATACTCCATTTACTGTGCATTTCTAACAAAGCCACCAGCACTCCAGAGCATGTGTGCAAGTTCTCTTTCATATGACATCAGATATCAACTTTCAAATCCGTGAGCTACTGGCTGGTTCAATCTGTGGATTCCATCTCCCCCATCTGGGCATTTCTAAAGATTGCATCTTCCAGTTAAGCACTGTGCTGTTTGCTGGATGCCACATTCACACGGGGGAGCTGTCTGAGATGTTCATCATGTACAGTGATGTTTTGAAGTGTCCGTATCCAGACATCAATCTGTTCAGCTTGACCCACACTGTTCTGTCAAGGTTGTACCTGATAGGGGACTTGTTTGGTGTTGATATAAAATGCTGTAGGAATAGCTCTGACCTTTACCAGCTGTCAGCCTACTCCATTGCTACCCATAGATTTGGTTCAACATCCCCAATCTCTTCCAGGAGCTTCTGGGTTTCACATTCAAACAGTTTATAACTTTTGAACTTCTTAAATCTCCATTTGTTTGAGTCTTTCAGTAAACAGTTGATGGAGCAGATGATTTTTGTCATCTTTTGCCTCTATGGCCAGTAGTGATGGTAGGTTTTGTCATCTTAATGTGTGCAAGTTGTCATGGAGCAAGTTGGCCAAGTGCACAGATTCATAGGTTCATAGATTCACAGATGCTAGGGTTGGAAGGGCCCTCAACAAATTAATAGATTCATAGAAGTAGGGTCGGAAGGGACCTTGTAGATCATCAAGTCTGACCCCCTGCCCTGGACAGGAGAGAAAACTGGGCTCAAATGACCCCAGCCAGGTAGACATCCAGCCTCCTCTTAAAGACCCCCAGGGTAGGAGCCATCACCATTTCCCTTGGAAGTTGGTTCCAGATCCTAGCCGCCCTGACAGTGAAATAGTGCCTTCAGATGTCTAGTCTAAACCTACCCTCTAACAATTTGTGGCCATTATTCCTTGTTACCCCAGGGGGGTACTAGGGGGAACAGGGTCTCTCCCAAACCCTGCTGGTCCCCCCTAGTGAGTTTATAGATGTCCACCAGGTCCCCCCTCAGCCTTCTCTTGTGGAGGCTGAACAGGTTTAGGTCCCGTAGCCTCTCCTCATAGGGCCTGCCCTGCTGCCCCCTGATCATGTGAGTGGCCCTCCTCTGGACCTTCTGCATGTTGTCCACATCCCTCCTGAAGTGCGGCACCCAGGACTGGACACAGTAGTCCAGCTGCGACCTGACCAGTGCTGCATAGAGGGGGAGGATCACCTCCTTGGCCCAACTTGGTAGCCTGTTACTAGCAAGTGGGATCCAATACCTTTTGCTTTCCTAATACCCTTTTATTATTATATTCATTCCTTTCAATTTATTTCTCCCCCAAAATCCTCTTTTTATTTTTGTTAGTCTATTTTGATTCTTTCCCCCAGAAATCTGTGCTTACTCTCACAATGTGCATTCCATTCACTGTGCAGGGAAGCACAGCATATATTGCATATTATAATATAGAATTTATTCAGGCACACATAGATACATTTCTATATTTTATTTATTACATAAATGCATGCATTACATAAATTCACATACATATATAGTTATCTACATATATTACATAAATACATATTATATTACAGAAGAACACACAGATTTTCCAGCACACCAAACACACTATGAAACACACCATGAAGTGTGCTGGAAAGGCAGCTGGCAAGCCTTCAGGGAGGGGTACAAGAGGGGGTAGAGGAAGAGCTGTAAGTTCCACCCCCCAAAATGAGATGCAGCCTCTTTCCTACAACTAGCAGGCATGAGGCTTTGGTTCTACTGGCACCAAGGAGAGAGGAGCAATGCCAGTGCCTGAATCCACATCCCTTCCAAGAGCATGAGCCATAACGCCCCCCACCACCACCACCATGACAACAAGCAGCATCAGCACGACAGTCTCCTCCACTCCTAGTACAGTTCCCATGCTGAGCCTTCCAGTAACAGAGGAAGAGCTGGAGCTGGATCTGAGTGCCATAGCAAGGGAAATTCTGGGGAAGGAGAGGGAATCATCTGAGTTTGTGGTCCACACCCCTCAAGTTTCCCCTAGAGCCAGGTCTCCTTCCCCAGAAGGCACTTCAGAGGAGACTGAGGTAGAAGTTATGGAGGCAAGTGGCTCAACTGAGTCTGCTCGTCCTGTTGCTGTGCCTCTGCCTACTGAGGAGGGGGAAAGTGCAGCAGCATCCACAGATGCACCTGCATCCCAGAAGTGAGTGGACAGTGTGGTCTGGGATCATTTTGAGCTGGCAGATGATCCCACATATGCTATCTGCCTGGACTGCTGAGCTAAAACCAGCCAGGGCAAGGGAACAAAACACATGATCACCACGGGGAAGCTGATGCACCTCCACAGGCACCACCCCTTGCCATTGCTCTTTCTCAGCCTGGCACCAGTGGGAGCATACCAGAAAGAAATCCCCCTCTTCAGACGCAGGCCACCATGGAATAGTGGGGGAAAGGCATGCACACAGGGGGGGAACATGCTCCCAAGGTGAGCAAGGTCACCCAGAGCACTGGGGAGATGCTTGCTGTGGATGGCCAGCCCTTCTCCTTAGTTCAGCAGCCAGGGTATGGGTGGCTCATGGTGCTCATGGTTCCATAATACCAAGTGCCCACATGTAGCACCTTCAGGAGGACAGTGGTACCTTCCCTGTATGAGGCATTCAGGGAGTACTTGGGGGAGGAGCTGCACAAGGCGGTCCACAGGTGGCTTTATACTTCACCTCAAACATCTGGAGCAGCCAGAGTGGAGATCATTCCTCCAAGCTGAGGTGATAGATGAGTCTTACATGGCAAATGAGACCACAGGGCCTATGAAGTGCTTGGTGCAGGGGTGGCTGATTGAGCAGGACGAGCTCACCCACAGGTTCATGGTCACTGAAGATGGGGACAATATGGTCAAGGCAGTCCATGATGCCAACTTTGCTGGCATCTGCTGTGTGGCACATAAGTTGCATCTCCATGTCAGGGACACCTTGGAGGGGGGCAGAGCTGCTGGTGATGGCTCCAGCACTACCAGCAAGCTCATTTCCAAATTCAGGAAGGTCACAGGCTACTTCCATCAAGTGGGGCAAGATGCTGCAGGGCAAACAACCAGAGCTGAACATCCCACAGCACAAAATCATGCAGGATGTGGAGACTCAGTGGAACTTCACATACTTGATGCTCGAGAGGCTGGTGGAGCAACAGAAGGCAATCCATGAGATGGCCTTGCTTGGAGAGATTGGAATCAGCGCTCCCCTGAACAGAGCTGAGTGGGGTACCATCTCCCAGACAGTGGTCCTCAAGCCCTTCCTTGAGGCCACCAAGACCCTTGACACTGACGATGCCTTCCTTAGCCAGGTGATCCCTGTAGTGAGGCAACTGGAGAACCAAATGGAGCAGTTCCAGGGGATCAATGCTCCTGGCTGGGGCAGGCCACTGTCACCAGATGTGCAGGCACTGGTGAGGTGGCTGAAGGAGGTCTTGAGGAAATGGCTTGATCCTTTGCGGTCCAGTACAGTCCACGTGCTGGCTGCCATGTGTGACCCAAGGGTGAAGGGAATTATTAGCATTTGTGGCAGCAAAACCATGGAACAATGGACAGAGGATCTGTTAAAGAGAGTCAGGGAGGCAGAACGGTGGGGGGACGTGGAAGAGGGGGATCCACTGACCCCTGCCAGCATGCCATTCACCAGCCGGTCTCCTCCTCCACCACAGGTGCTACCAATGTGGGCTAAGGGCATGGCTTCCATGGTGGGGTCCACCATCAGGCAGGTAGCACTCAGGCCTTGATGGCTGCCTATCTCACCAAGGACATGGAGCCACTGCTGTGCGACCCCTTGGCCTACTGGGGAAGCCACAGCCGGATGTGGCCAGATCTAGCCATGGTTGCCCGGGAACACCTGTTCTGTCCACTGACCAGCGTTCCAAGTGAGAGGGCGTTCAGCAATACTGATGATGTAGAGACACCCTACCACACCTCCTTGAATCCTGGTTCAGTGGAGTGGCTGTGTTCCTCAATGTGAACCTCCCGCTGCTGGGGTTTCCCAAGCTCCATGTGCAGATGGAGTGAGTGCCCCCCTCCTCACTCCATCTGTACCTATTTCCTTTTGGTTTCTGGTTTCTGAACCATGTAATGCCCTGCTCTCAGAGCTGGAGGCAGCACTCACTGCATCACCAGCCAACAGGGGAAGAACATGTCCCTGCCAAGCTCCCATGCCAGGACAAACTTGGAGGTATGAACAGGGGCAACTGGGGAGGCCCCAGATCCTGGGCATGACCACTAAAACTGCATCCTGCCAGTGTCAGGAGGCCTGGTGGGACTGCTGGCAGCATAGCAAGCCCAGAAAAAGCCAGGATTGAGGATGTCCCAGGTGAAAGGTGGGTAGGATGTGCCTTACTTCCAGCCACCATGCTCATGCACAGTCCTGACTGGGAAAAGCCCAGACCCATCACATCTTTGGCAGACCTGAGGCTTGCTGGTTGCAGTGGAGTTGTGAGGCTGCAGATGACTCAGCTTAGCTGCCTGAGATGCCAGCTTTTGGGTTGAAAAAAACCTTCATCAGGCTGAGGAAGCACCTGCAGTTGGTATGTGTGTGCTGTTCCTGGATTGAAGGAATAGCAAAGAAGCCAGAGGCTGGCATGCAATGTAGGCAAGAAAGCCAGTCAGTGAAAATGGAAATGGAGGTGTCAGGGGATGAGGGATGCGGGGGGCAGTGAAAGGGGGATGTAGCAGTAAAAGTGGAGAGGTACCTGGGGAGTCAGACGTCCAGAAGGTTGTAGTGTGTCAGAATTCCAATATCTACATTGAGTCCATGAGTTCCTGTATCAAGGAGGTTGATGAAGTAAAGCTCATATGCTTGTCTGTGAAAAGTTGTTTGTAAATTCCATTTGAGGATCAAGCCTGAGAGCTTGGAGACAGATAGTTGGGTGTTCTTGTCTTTGATAGATTTTTGGTGTGTGCTCATTCTGGTGTGCAGTCGTTGCTTGGTGTCTCCTACATATTTTCCACTAGGGCACTTGGTACACTGATGGAGATATGTATTGGGAAGATATCTCCATTGTTAGCAGGTTTTTCATGTCTTGTTATGGCATGGTCTGGATCCATTTGGTGTGTTTTGGGCTGTAGGAAGTTGGCTTCTGGTGATGAGGTTAGCGAGGTTCAGTGCTTTTTTGAATTTACAAACCATTTTTCACAGATGAGCCTATGAACTGCACTTCCCCTCAATGTCCCCCAGACAAGCCACCTGTGGCTCCATCCTGCTTCATACCCCAGCCCCACACACTGTCCTGGCCAGGCAGCACCCCCAGCCCCTGCCCAGCTCCCTCACCATGGGGCCCTCGATCTGTCCTCCCCATGCCCATACGCTTACCTGCAGGAAGCTGCTCTCCACACTGCCTGGCTGTATTCCTGGCCACATGCATTTGTGTGGATGCACACGTGCACATGACATCCTCTATGTCTCACTCTCACAGCCCCTTGCAGGCTGGAATGCTGCCAGACTGCAAGGGGAAACCCGCTGTTTCCTGCAAATCCCTGCACAACACTATGAATCTGGGACAAATGCTGACCCGGAGCCATGCAGCCTGGGATCAGGACTTGAGATCCCCATTCCAGGACAGTCCCACCCAATGAGGGATGGGTAGTCACCCTATCTTTCAGCCACCCCAGAAAGCATGACCAGCACCTCCCTGCACCCCAATCTCAAGCACAGTTTATTAAAACATGAAACCTTTTTTTCATTTACTTCCTTATTTCTTTTTAAGTTCTTGCTTTTTACATCTTTTTATTTTATCCTTCAGTGGCTGACTTCCTTCATTTTACCCCACCCTTTCCCCACCCCCATTTCCTTTCCACCTCCCATTTCATTAATCATCCCCGTCCCATTAACTCTCCATATCCCAGCTTTATGTTCCTGTGCTTCTTCCCCCCAAACCCATTTTTCTCACACCCCCAACCTAGAGCAGGGATAGAAGCCTGTCCTGGCTCATCAGCCCTGTAGCGGCAACTTACAGCCACAGCTCCTGCTTTGACTCTGCTCACCAGCCCTCTAGTGGCAAGTCACAGCTGTGCAGGTATGCAACAGTCCGAAAAGGTTTTTAGCCTTAAGATGTTACTGTTTCAAAGTCAATCAACATTTGAGCAGCTCAAAGTGTAACATGTAACACGGCCTTTACTCTGGATTTCAGGTATTTATTACATAATTGAGTTTGCATTGTGCATCTACTCCAATTTTACTGTGTGGTAGTCAGCATGTCACATATCCACACCTATGAAAGGAAGGCCAATATATCCTGTATCTCTTCAGGTACATTTTCTGGCTGCTCATTACCATCAAACCTAAGCTCCTGGGATGAAGTCGTGGTCTAGGAAAGTCAATGGAAAAAACTGGGGGACAATATAAGCACGCATGCATGTGTTCAATTTGATGCAGGATTTTTAAATTGCCTCATACTGAGCCTGCTTCCTTTGTTCCACAATACTGTTAGTGATGCTCTGTGAGGTGGAACTGTGCTTTGTAGAAAAGATCCCCCTGGTTGTGTCATCATTTTTCTTTTAACCATTGAAACCAAGCTCTAGAGCAACTTAACTTCTTTAAAACGAATTCTCCCATCTAAAATAGTGTAGATTTCTGGATACTTTCACGAGAAACCTGCTTCTTATAAATTGTGAGAGGGCAGCAGAATATGCTGGGAGTCATTCGGAATAATTCACTAAGGCATAGACATTTCTGTGTGTAGCGTCCTTTTCTGAGAGTGAATAATGCTCACGCTGTAGCTAGGAGCCTCATCAGAAGTATGGGGGTTTTTTTCTTTCAAATGTGTTATCTTTTGTAAACAAACCCCAGTCTGGAGATAGGAAATTTCTGGATGGTTGAGCAATTAAGGAAATTGATTCCTTGGTTAATTATTAAAAGTCTTCTGACCATGTTTCAACTCCTGGGTGATAGTACACTGATAGAGGATAATGTCTATTATGTGTTTATAGGGCCCTCACTATGTAACATTTGACCATCTCACCCCCATTTACGAATTTATCCTTAAAAGGCTCCTGTGACGTAACGAAGTCCTATTAACCCCACTAATAGAAGGGAAACTGAAGTATGGAGACTAAATGATGTGCTCAAAGTCTTTCAGGAAACCTGCGGTGGATGTAGGAACTGAAAGTCTTGAATTTCAGTCCAGTGTTTTAACTACAAGAAGATGCTTCCTCTTTCTGGCAGTACTGACACTCCCCAGGAATTTTAAATATGGCTATTGTAGATTAATCTCTATAGTTTGCACTGGTGCATATCTGCAAAAGATCAACCAGACTCTTAACCATTTCTTCAAGTGTTTTAACAAAAACAGACAGATCTCCAAAGTATAAGGAATCACATAGTCAGGGCTTTATCTTTTATCTTGTCTTCCTGATAATGCTTTATGACTCGTGCAACTTGAAAACGAAGTAGTCTACCCTTAAGAAATGTGAAGTCAAACAGTATTGGTATGCAGGAGGGATCTGCTCTGTGTGCATTGGCACTTGCAAGGGTTCTGCTTGGCTCATTTTATTATATTGTTGCCATTTATCTTCAGTAATACACTTAACATTTTGCCCTGTGGCCCAGAAGCTTAACTTTTTGCTTCAGGAAGTGCAGAATTATTGACACAGAAGGTCAGTATCTCAACCACTTCTCTGAGCCAAGACAGATCCTACAAAGACAGCAGGAACATGAAACAAGATCCTGCTGCCTTTTACTGCCTTTTCCTGAGTTCCTATAAGAAAGATAAGAGTGAGTTAAAACCTAAGGCTGTGCAAATAACTAATCCTTCAGATAAGCTGCTGAATCAGGAAAAATATTTGGTTCAGACTGAACCGCATGTAATTTTTTTCAGTGTTTTGCCACCAAAAAACACTTTTTGTTCAATACACAGTGCTCTGTACAAGCCAAAAATGAAGTATGCCATTTAAGCACTTATGAGCAAAGCAAAGATTAGATTCACAAACCTTCCTGAGAGGATGGAGAGATTTGAACATCTTCCAGCTCAGAGGAGACTGCCCTAATCCCCATTCTTTCAGTGCTCGCTGTTCCTGTAGCACTTTGTATAAACCCACATTCCCTGGAGCAAGTGGATGTCACAGCTGTGTGATCTAATCACCACCAAAGAATCATTCTAATTTTTCCTCTCTATCTCAGTAACTAATTAAATAGAGAAGACCCCATAGCCCGGCAAGCAGAACACCCTCCTGAGTGGTAGAAGATGTGTCTTCAAGTTTTCCCACCCAGAGAAAAGAACTTTATCTGGCTGTCACACCTCAGGGCTGAGTATTATAACCCCTGGTATCACCACAAACATTTGAGAATTTAGTCCTCAAAGGTTATTATATTTTTTTCCCCATGAGCTAAAATTGTTTGGCAAATCTGGTTAAATTCACCATCAATGATATTCTATTACCCCGTGGTGATCTAGGTTCAATTCCCATTTCCCTGTTTAGACAACCAAATGGAAATACAATGTTACCAATGTCCAAATGGTAATAAATTTTACCCCCTCAACTTTTAGGACAATTCAAACAGCAATATGTCTAGATAAACTCAATATTCACCAAAAAAAATGGTTTCCATCACTTTGATATATATAATGATGTATGTAACTGGGTACCCTCTCCTCCATCCACACTGCAGCACCAATTCTACTGTGCACATTTGCTTGCACACTTCAGCATCTCTCTGGGGTAGTTCAGCACTCCTCTTGTGCAGATTACCATTCACATACAAATATACAAAAAGAAAACTCATGCCTTATCTTCATTTTTCATTCAGGCTCTGCTTTCCAGTCTCCAGCAATATTGCTTTATTAATTTTACCTCCTGATTTTTATCCTTTCACTACCCTCCCTCCCGCAAAGATACAATGGGCATATTTACACATGCATTTAAGTGTGACTAAATTTAATGTGCATTAAGCGAAATGAGCATTAAGCGCTTTTTGGCAAATGTCTACACGTGCAAAGACTTGGCACTAAAGTTAGTGCACTTGGCGGTAAAGTTAGTGCCAAGTACCTGCAACCCTGCCATATGCCCCTAGTGGCTGGGCAGACCTGCCGCTAAAGTTAGTCCTGGGTCATGTCTACCTGTGAATTAATGTGCTTTAACTAATTGCACCTAGAATTGATACCTGCATTTGCAGGTATCAAATTTAGGCACATTTTGCCTAATTTCACCTTTTCACATTTTTTAATGTGCAGTAAGGGTATGATCAACATATGCCTGTAATGTGCATTAAATTAGGTTAATGCATACTAATGCATCTTATGTAGACACACCCAATATCACTTAAAATAAATGTCTTGCATTTGAAAGCCTATGTAACTTTATCCCAACTACATAGTTTGTCCAATAAAGGATATCACCCTGAGAATTCATTAATCAATAATATACAATTCCCTCTGCCTATGTTACCAATGGATAAGTCAAAATCAAAGCCCAGCACAACTGGCTAGAGTCAAGCTCTTTACCAGTCCAACATACAATTAATTATCTGACAGTGCACCCACCTATGGGCACAAATTATGGAGTTGGATGACAGTCAACTTCCATCTAACCCAATTGTCCTAAGTACATCTAATGAGCAGAATATATAAGGTATCCTGCTCAACTGGGTGAAAATTCATTCCCTGGTAAAGCAACCCCAGGTCATGAAGGCCTACCTTCCTTCCTCAAACCAACAGCTTACAATATTCATGTGTTTTCCTACTCATGCTCCAATGGCAGGTCTGAATTCCTGGTGCTGAATGAGAGCTCTATGGTTTCAATAAATTGGGAATAACCTAGAAAATTGGTCTTTATCTTCTCTTTCAGCCTTTTACAAACCATATTGCACTCTGTTCCCCACTGGAATGTGTTTCCATTTGGGCAACATAGAGCTGTCTGGAGGAGGTGAATGGCAGATGGCTTCATACTACCTCTTGGGTATTATAGCCAAAAGGCATTTTTAATGGTTTCAGAGATGGCCCCAACTAGTCCTGTGCGACTAGTCCTGTGCAAATCTGATCCACAATGTAAATCAAATTGTAAACATGAGTCATTGTCAGCCATTAAAGGAAACTACCTGAGCTACTTGCATTATTACTTACCACCACTAGATGGCAACCTGTTATTATACTTAAGGAAGACAGCTACTGAATATAACTGGCAGTATATATTACTCTAAGATGCAAACTCCTATTGAATGCAACTACAGGAACACAATGTAATATACCATCAGGGGATAGCCAACTGCAAAAAATGTACCCTGAACAATACAATAACTAGCAGCTGAACTCACCTAAAAACAATTGGCTAAAATGTTCTCCAGTGTGGTTACATCAGCAGAGATTTTGGCCTAGTGCTTTAAAATACTAACACACACAATTGTGTAAGAGCAGCAGACTGCAGATAAGCCACAGACATGCACACATGACAAAGACAAAGTTCTGGACTGCCATATACTTCCAACTATTTCCGTGTTTCAGTACTGCCATTAAGTTTTTAAATGAAACGCCCATAAAAAGCACTTTTTGCTTGTATCAATGTACAACTGCTTTCCCACTATCAAAGGATAAACATTTTGACACTACAAATTGCTGTTGTGATCCCTGCTATAACAGGGTTTGGGTCCCATTTAGCACAAACAAAAACATATGGTTGGTGTAATTTGAACTTGTTTGGCTGATGATGAGAACTCTCTTTGTTAAATAAAAGGTTTGAGTATTGTACCTGCTATCCAGTCAGGCAGATAGCAATCCCAAAACTACTTAGCTACAATTCACCTTTTTAAATTTCTTCTTGTACTTATTATCTGTCTAATTTGCAATGTTTATTACTATGAATGAATAAATGAAATAAGCCAAAAAATAAATCCCAGCCCTCAAAATCTTACCAGACAGGACAATGCAACACAGGGAGTCCTTTACCTCCTTTTATTTCTACTCTTTCCCCAGAAAGAGGTTTCTGTGAAATCCTATTCTCTCCTCTTAGCATTTCCCTCTCCATTTGTCTTTGCAACTGTCTTCCTTGTCCCCATTATAGCTGGAAATTTGATATGCCACTTATTTGAATTTATAAGGCAGAAGCACAGTTTCCTCCATTTCATTTTGTTTGGAGTACTCATCAACTGACTGTTCACTTGGCATTTTCCTAAAACTGGAGTGCCAAATGATATTCTGACAGTGTTTTATTTTCCCTCTAGGATCTGAGCAACATGGGATGAAGGGAAGCGCTGGTTCTAATCAGAATTGTTTACCCACTTCTAATCATAGCAAACATATGAGGAAATGAATGCAATTATGTGGTCAGGGTCACATAAGTTACACAGTCATAGCTGTGATATTTTCCCAATAGCCATGTTTCCATGACCCTAACACCTAGCTTTAATAAAGTTAGCATATTGAGACTTCTGGCTGCTCCAGCAAAAGATAGAACTTAGTCCTCATGGTGCAATTATATGTAGGAGTGTAAGAAAGGCAAAGGGAAGTAGTTAGTTTTCAAAGACTCCATTTCTTCTCTGGTGGATAATGCTGCACCAGACTGCCAAAGACAGCACCATAATGTAAGCAGACAAATGGCTGTATCAGAAGTGAGGCAGCAATCATCAGGCAGTGACACTAAATAGCACCAGTTAAAGGGAGAAACGGAGCTCTTTACAGCTCTCAGTGTTTCAGACCCTCTAGGAGCCATCTGATTTTTGCAACACCTGATTCTGCTCTTCTGCAGGATTCTCTGGGAGATTTGTCTTATTGCCATGATATCTGCTCAGACCAAAGGTCCAGAAGGATATGTTCTCAAAGCCAGATGCTATGGGAGATGGAAAAGGAGCCTCCTCTTTGGGCTCCATTGTGGGGCATGGTGGCAGCAATGGACAAGCAAGGAGTCACTGCAGGGTAAGAGTCTCAGTGAGTTTGCTTGCCAATGTTTAGTCAGGTGTGTACTAGGTGTACTATCTACTTAGCGCCTGTTCTCACTAGTCTCATCTAAGTTGTTCTAGACAATAGCTGTTCCAACTTATCTGAAGCCATAGTGATTCAGTGTGTTGAAACAGTATCTTCAACCCCACTTAAGTGTCTGATCATGTCTAAACTACTTCTACAGCACCCTCAAGACTGTCACAAAATCTTCACTGAGGCTATGAGGATGCTACAGGAATGTAGCTGCACCGCTAAGACAGACATCTCAACAGCAGCAGCAGGGTAGGGTGGAGTGACTTCATCTTATCTTCATCATCTCAGTCCCGGGTTTGGAGCAGAAGTGAACAGGTAGGCCTTAGACTTCAGGAGAAGATTTGAGAGCACTGTAAAGTCAATTTAGACATACTGTTTCACTAGGATCATAGAGCTAGAAGGAAGCTTAAGGCCTACCTAGTCCAACACCCTGCATAGAGGCAGGAGATGCTATTTCAAACCATCCCACATATATTTCTCTTATCTAGCATCTGTTGATAAACCTCCAATAAAAGAGATCCCAAAACTTCCCTTGGCAGTTTGTTCCACTGTCCTCCTACCCCCTGTGAAGTTTAGAATTTTTTTCCTGGAATTTGATGTAAAACTATTTTATCTTGCCCTCTCTAGCCAGGGGAAAACAGTGTTTCTCCATCTTTTTTATGGCTACCCTTTTATTGCTATCTTCCTCTGCCTGCTCATTTGTTTCACACTGATGCTATACTTCACAGTTACAGCCAGTTTGAATGACCTGAGCACAATCTCACAGTTCCTCTACTTTCCTTCTACCATCACTTTTGCTATTCCCTCTCTTTCATACATCCTACTGCTTCTCTCACTGCTCCCCTCCCTTCTCCTGCAGCTCTTTCTTTCCCACAATCCATCGCCCTGTTCCATTCACACAAATTTATTCTGCTCTTCCTTTCCCTGCCCCTACTAAGTCATCTGCTCAATTCTTCCTCCTTCCCTTCCACCTGGTGATACATTCCCCAAAGTAGTCCTGCTTTTTTTCTGATTTATTATCCACCTGGATGCTGCATGTCTTCCCTGAACCTACTAACCTCATTTCTACCTGCTGTTATATGCTATCCTCCCTTGCCCTCTGCTTTTTGAAGCTTGGACTACCTAGCCAACAAAGAGTGTATATGAGCTATCACTGTCATACTCCATGCTCATGCTTGTCATGCTTAGACCTCTAAGATAACCCTTTCTTTACACAGTTAACTATATGCACCTGAATATTCCTTAGGCTATTGTGTTGCTGTGCTGTTTCTCCCCTACCTTTCCATACCATTCACCTGTTCCTGTTTTTTTCCAGAGAATCATAGAAAATTAGGGTTGAAAGAGACCTCAGAGGTCATCTAGTCCAGCCCCATGCTCAAAGTAGGAACATCCCCAACTATATCATCCCAGCCAAGGCTTTGTCTAACTGGGTCCTAAACTCCTCCAAGGATGGCAAGTCCATCACCTCTCTGGGTAAACTGCTCCAGGGTTTTACTACCTCACCTAATGAGAGAGTTTTTCCTTATGTCTAACCTAAACTTTCCTTGCTGCAACTTGAAATTATTGTTCCTTGGTCTGTTATATGCCACCACTGAGAACAGTCTAGTTTCATCCTCTTTGGAACCATCCTTTGGGTAGGTAAAGGCTGCTATTAAATACCTCCTCAGTCTCCTCTTCTCCAAACTAAATAAGCCCAGTTCCTTCAGCCTCTCCTCAGAAGGGGGAAGCAGCCCCCTGCTCCCTATCCATTTTCATTTCCAATTTGTCCACATCCTTTCTGTAGTGGGGGGCCACTTCTGGACACAGTAGTCCAGATGTGGCCTCACCGGTGCTGAGTAAAGGAGAAGAATCACTTCCCTTGATCTGCTGGCAATGCTTCCACTAAAGCAGCCCATTTGCTGTTAGCCTTCTTTACAAGGGCACACTGTCAGCTCATATTCAGCTTAGCATCCACTGTAACCCCCAGGTCCTTTTCTACAGAGCTGCTGCTTAGCCAGTTGGTCCCTAGTCTGTAGCAGTGCATGGCATTGTTCTGCGCTAAGCACAGGAATTTGCACTTCTTATTGAACCTCATAAGACTTCTTTTGGGATAGTCCTTCAATTTCTTGAGATCTTTCTGAAACCTACCCACCAGTGTACCTACTATTCACCCCAGCTTGGTGTCACCTGCAAACTTGCTGAGGGTGCACTCCATCCCATCTTCCAGGCTCCTGATGAAGATACTGAACAAAACCAGCCCCAAGACCAACCCCTGGGGCATTATACTTGATACCAGCTGCCAGCTAGACATCAAGTCATTGATTACAACCCTTTAAGCCCCATGATCCAGCCAGTTTTCTATCCACCTTATGGACCACTCATCTAACCCGTACATCCTTAGTGTGCTTGCAGAAATGTTGTGGCAGACTGTATCAAAAGCTTTGCTAAAGTCAAGGTATATCATGTCCATTGCTCTTCTTGCATCTGCAGAGCCAGTCATCTCATCATAGAAGACAATCAGTTTGGTCAGGCATGGCTTGCCCTGGTGAATCCATGCTGACTGTTTCTAATCAACTTCTCTTCCAAGTGCTTAAATATACATTCCGTGAGGACCTGCCCCATGATTTTTCCAGGGACTGAGTAAGACTGACCAGTCTGTAGTTCCCTGAATACTCCTTTTTCCCTTTCTTAAAAATGGGCACTAGATTTGCCCTTTTCCAATCATCCAGGACCTATCCCATCCTCCACAAGTTTTCAAAAATGATAGCCAGTGGCTCTGCAATCACATTGGCCAACTCCTTCATCACCCTTGGGTGCATTGCATCTGGCCCCATGGACTTGAGCATGTCCAGGTTTTCTAAGTAGTCCCTAACCTCCTCTTTTGCCACTGTTAGCTGCTCACCCTCCTCCCCAAACTGTACAGCCTGGTATAGTAGTCTGGGAGCTGACTTTGCTTGTGAAGACTGAGATAAACAGGGCATTATTTCAGGCTATTCTGCCGCATCTGTAATTAGGTTGCCTCTCTCATTCAGTAAGGGACCCACACTTTCCCTGATCTTCCTCTTGTTGCTGACATACTTGTAGGAACCCTTCATGTTTCTTGCTAGCCGTAACTCCATTTGCACTTTGGTCTTCCTGATTTCATCCCTACATGCCCAAGCAATATACTCCTCCCTAGTCATTTGTACAATATTCCATTTCTTGTAAACTTTCTTTTTATGTTTTAGCTCACTGAAGAGTTCCCTGCTAAGCCCTGGTAAGCCAAGGTGACCTTCTGCCATACTTGCTAGTCTTCTTCCACACTGGGATGATTCATTCCTGCACCCTCAGTAAGATTTCTTTAAAATTCAACCAGTCCTCTGGGACTCCTTTCCCTCTCAGATTGTCCTCCCAGAGGATCCTGTCCATCAGTTTCCTGAGTGAGGTGAAGTCTGCTTTTCTGAAGTCCAGGGTCCTTAATCTGCTACTATTCTTCCTTCCTTTCCTCAAGATCCTGAACTCTATTATCTTGTGGTCACTGCTGACCATGTTGCCATCCACTACTACATTCCCCACTAACTCTCCCCAGCTTGTGAGCAGGAAGTGAAGCACAGCCTGGGCCCTAGTTGGCTTCTCCAACACTTGTACCAGAAAGTTGTCCCCAACACTCTCCAAAAACTTCCTAGATTTCCTATGTGCTGCTGTATTACCCTCTCACCAGATGTGAGGGTAATTGATGGCCCCCTTGAAAACCAGGGAAGTTTCTTGATCACAAGCCACTAGCTGTTTGAAGAAAGCCTCATCCTTCTGGTCTGGTGGTCTATAGAAAATATCCACCATGACATCATCCTTGTTGCTCTGACCCTAACCCAGAGACTTTCAACAGGCCTATCTTTCATACTGGGGCTCTGAGTAAACATACAACTCTTTTATTACATAAAGTGCAACTCCTCCTGCTCTTCTTTTCCCTGACTGTCCTTCCTGAACAGTTTATACCCATCCATGACAGAAATCCAGTCATGCCAGCTATCACACCAAATATCTGTTATTCCAATCATGTAACCATCTCGTCCACATGACCCTCATATATTTTGAAATCTGCTCTAACCAACTGTTGTCTAGGACTTGACAATTTGACCTTTAATGTTCCCTGGTTTTTCTAGAAATCATAATTGGTTTCTTCATCCACTTCCTGAGTCTATCCTTGCACTGTTGCCTGAGGCAACTTGACTTGCACCTCTGGAGACAGAGAACACCGAGGAGGAGAGAAGCCCTTTAGAACCTCAGAAGAACTGAACGTGCCATTTCATTTTCTCCAAGGTGTTATCATTCTCATGAAATAAACCTCACAAGAGACCTATAGCTGACCAAACATTGAGCTCCAGAGCCCACTGTATTTAGGCTTTCATAAAAAAGAATTGTAGTTGGAGTTCAGGGGTGACAGTGAGCAGGAAAGGTTGTAAGAGTGTAAAGTGGTTAGGAACACTAATCAATTCTAATAGATGACAGATATTTAAACTGGGGTTGGAGGGTACTGCAAGCAGAAATCATTTTCCAAACAAAGTAAATGAAATTTTTAATTACATAAAAGCACTGAATGGAGTTTTCCATTAATCTGTGACCTGTTAATCTTCTTTGGGTGCTGCATAGCAACAGAATTACAGATTGAGGACAACAAGACAGAATAACTTAAAATGTCCTTGTATGGGGGAGAAAGAAGGCATTCAATTTGTGTTTTTATTTGATTGCTGAATTGGCATTGGCATTGTCTTTGGCAGGCCCTTGATATGAGGATGATGTCTTCCATTAGACAAAGTCTTTCAGTGACAAAGTAGTCATTGGTGTGGCTGGAGATGACTGAAGAGACCAATCTGAGATATCCATGATCAACTGCAAACATGGTAAACAGTTATAGGAGGAAGAAATGGATTCTGGTCATGTCAGGTCACAACTCTATCCCCAGACTGTAGCCAACCAGTCTGCTGAATGCCTGTTGATGGTAGGGCAGACTTGAAAAACACTGCAACTAAAGAGCAATTTCATGAAAAAAAATCTCTGTAGTTAATACAGTACACTATACTCTGGCTATAGAAATCCATGTTAAAAATTGACACCAATTTAAACAAATATAATTGTATTACTTAGACCAGGTAGTAAAACATTCTCATTATAGGCCACTATTGTGTCAACTTCAGCTGTTACATAAAATTGTTTGTAAAAGTCTGTAAAAGTTAAAACTTATTTAGACCAAAGAAGAATGCCTACTAATAGCATTCAACAACTGTACTAGGATCATGTCTAGGAATGTAAGACCAGAAATCTGGGGTGAGGCCAGAAATCAATGGATCAAAAAACTTATACTGGAAATCAGATCTAATTGATGGGAAAAAAATAAAAGTTTCTATTCAAAACCCTTCATTTGATAATGATGTGAAGAGAATAGGTTGGTTGCAAGGAATGAATTTTTCCATTTGCCTGCCAATCCATGACTTCCCAGGGCCCCCCCAGGATGCCATGACACTATGGAACCTTCTTCACCCTGTTTCTAACATTTCTTTTTTCTCTTCAGCAATACTTCGCAGTCAAGGATGATTGTCTTCTGTGACTGTCTTATCTGTGTGTCCAGATGGCTGATGAGACCTGCCCAGGACTGACAAACTCTACTGCAGCTCAGACCTGTGTTTCCATGTGGAGTGGGTAGCGCTGGATTCTTGATTTGGTCCATGACACACGGTTTCTAGTGTTCCCACTTCTCCATCTCCTGTTGATGTTGTGAGGTTCCAAAGTACTGAGATCCCTGCAGCAGACTCTTCCTCCATTTGGGGTGGTCCTGGGCAATAGTCTTCAATGAGTTGACATCAATGTTGCATTTTTTTAAGTTGGGCTTGAGGATATTCCTAAAGCACTTTCTCTGCCCTCCTCTTGAGCATACACCTTGACTGAGCTGGGAGAAAAAAACTTGCTTTGGGAGTCTGGAGTTAGACATATGGATGACATGGCTGGTCCAACAAAATTGATGTCTTTATGGTTATCACCTCAGTACTCATGGTGCTTGTTTGCAAAAGGATGCTAACATTGGTGCATCTATCTGTCTTCTCACTGGATTCGAAGGATCTTTTGCAGGCAGCATTGATGGTACTTCAACAATTTTAGATGTTTTCTGTATGTTATCCATGCCTCAGCTCCATACAGCAAGGTGGGGATCATGACTACTTGATAATCATAAGCTTAGTTTCAGATCTGATATCACGATCTTTGAACACCTGTTTATTCAAGCATCCAAAAGCTGCACTTGCACATTTGAGGTGATGTTGGATTTCTTTATCGATGTTAGCCTTCTGTGAGAGATGACTTTCGAGGTATGGCGAATGCTGAACATTCTCCAGAATCTCACCATGGATCTGGATTACTGGAGCTGGGAACTGTTCATTAGGAGCTTGTTAACGAAGGACCTTAGTCTTCTGAATGTTACGCGTCAGTCCCATTTTCCTGTATTCCTTGGTATAGATGTTGGTGATTGCTTGAAGACCTGCTTCCAAATAAGCACACAGCATACTGGAGCTCAATGATTGAGTTTGGGGTAGTCTTTGTTTTGGCTTTGAGTTGGCTGAGACCAACAGTTTACCATCCATTCAGTAGCTTAGTTCCACTCTGGCTGGAAGTTTGTTGGTGGTCAGATGTAACATCACATTGGGCATGATAAAATATGTCCTGAATGCAGGGAAGTGCTAATCCTTTAATATTTATTTTGTAGGATCACTCAGAGACCCATAAGGTTGGGGAAGGCATATATGCTTAGTGCTGTACTATAGTGTATCCACACTTAGAAGAGAGCAAGAAGGAAATGAATAATCGCTAGCACAAAAACACATTGTGCATACAGTGACATTGGTATCTGTATTGTACAGATCTATTACAGAAGCATAAGCCCCCACATTTAAGGCAAAGCTGAACTTTTCATTTAAAACAGGGTTTATATATTTTTCTACAGAGTAAGCTAGCTAGTAATGAAAATGCTATTTTTATCCCTGGAAAATGCCACACTGCACTCTTTAGCAAATCTGCACTCACAAACCTTGAAAGTGCCTCTGTCACATGCATTAGAATCCAGTCTCCTAATCTTAGCGGGGGTAAAAGTATTATAAGCAAAGGGGATTAATTAAAAAAATAGCCCTTGTTTGGCTACTTAGAGCAGCAATTTTTGTTTGTAATTACGTGCATTGCTGTAGGCAGAGAGTGTATTAGCAAAGATTTTTCATGTGTGTGCAAACAATATATTTGACTTTACTCTCACAGTCACAACAGTACTTGAAGCCATGATTGCCAATTAAGCTCCCTGCTAGCTCAGTTCATTTTGCTCTGGGCATTTCAAATTGTACAAATGACATTTGCCCCAGTTGGCTTCCCTGTGAAACAAGGAGCTTCCATTTCCCCACTGACAGAAAATCCAATCTGAGTTTCAAAGCTTTGGACTCTGACACCCAGCCATGTAATATTGCAAGTGAGGGGGTTCCTTGTTCCTTGACCATGTATTTTCTACCTTTAGTTACAGAATTGGGACTATTGCTGGCCGAAATGTTTCATGACAGGTTCTCTGGAATCTATTACAGACTGATGAAACCATTGGTTTTCACATCTGCTTTGGCAGGCCTGATGGCGCTCTAGTAAGGATCGTTCAATTCACTCAGCTGACCTAAGCAAAGAAACATGACTGATCTATATTGATCTATATTTTCCCTTCCTTTTCATCCATTTCTTGCTCTGTAGCCTATTATATTCATCTTTAAACGTCTCAATTGTACGTACAAGCTGAGCAGAGTGAAAATACAGGACAGGAAAAATCTTGAAGGTTTCTATTAATTTATTATCCCTTTGTTTACTTATACAAGCAAGGAAGATTTTGTTAAGACTCATAACACTTGTTGCGGTGAATTAATGTATTTGGGGCCTGATCCAAAGTCCAGTGAAATCAAGGAAACGTTGCACATGAGATAGGATGGGGTTAGCACAGCATTTCATCAGCATCATTGGCCAGAAGCCGGCAGGAGGTTAATTAATAAAACTAGAGGAAAATGTGAATGTAGTGCTCCCAGATGGTACCACCATGTATACAAATTACCATGCTGTGTGACAGTGCCCATGATGATTGGAAGTGGGTGAAGGAAAGTGAGGATCACTTAATTCAAACTCTGCACTTAGACAGCCTCAGGACATATTCCTATATAGAGAGGGCCCCTCTACTTATTAACACAGCAGTAGGAGTGTTCCAGAAAAAAATCCTTAGCCAAAATCAATGAGGCAAACAACAGTCTAAAGTGCAGCATTACAACTTAGAGCAAGTTATATACAACTTGTACACAATTACTGCACAGCTGGTGTTGACTGATATATGACTGGCAAAAAGGCCACTAAACATCCTCAGAGAGGTGAAGTTCCTGAGCACAGTGATCCTTTACATTCATGAAAATCATTTCCCTCTTGGAGTGATAAGCTATTAAAAAAGGTTCACCACCATGCCAGAATGGGAAATTGTGGTTCCTGCATCATCTTTCAGGAAGTATAAATCTGACCAAATGTAAAGAGTCATCTTCATTCATCCACTCACAATTCCCACTTGGTAGGTGAGACTCAGAGTATGATTATATATACTGTGTTGAACCAAAAACACCTGCAATATTTTAAGCACGTGATTCTGATACAGGCTATAAATCCCAAGAACAGGTGCAAGAATTATCATTGACTGAAAAAGCAACTGAAAATACTGAGGACTTCAGCACTATGCCCACCAACGAGACAAAAATCTAATACAGTAGCATGGGATGGAGATGACTGAAGTTCCCAAACTAAACTTTACTCCAGGACTCACAGGTCAAAAGTGAATGTTCAGATAAACCCAAATACTGACAATACAATGCAATGAACCCCATTAAACCGAGAGTTGTAAATATCATTATGTGACAATTATTCAACAACTTTAACTATGTGCAAGATTAAAAGACTTCCAAAGAAAATACAGAAGTTGGACTTGAGTACTAAGAAAAGATAGGAACACCTCCATATGTCTATTTGCCTTACATACCAGAATGAAGCGCTTGGGGGTAGATGCTTTGACTAAGCATTTTGCAAGCTTAAACAGCAAGGTACTGAGCAAAGTACACCTCTCTGTTAGCTGACACAGGTTTCACACAGCAAACAGATGAATTACTTGCAAATTCATGATTTGGACCTACTGATAATACTGCTTAGGAGTCAGTATTCAGTGACACCGGTATCAGTAAATGTCATCCTAATACTATATTTAGTCAAACATGGAAATAAACACTTTCCCATGAAAACAGACTACAATGTATACAAACTATGGCACATTCAGGTATCTTTTTAATAAAATGGTTCATTGTCTCTAAAGAGTATAACTGAATCTCCACAGCTTGTGAGGTCTGCATTTTTTTTGCTCCCTAATGCAAATCTTTGTTTTGTGCTGAAGAATACATGGAGCCTGCAGCCACAGGAAGAAAACACAACTTCATAGCTCGAACCCTCTATTCATCTCCCTAAGAAAAAATAATCTTTAGAAACACTAATCGTGGCAACTCGCAAGCTGTTTTCAGCAACATGGAAAGGTTAAGATGTCAGCTCTGGTTCTGTGGGATTCAATTAACATTGTGTATAAATTGATTTTTGTTTTTTTGCCATCATTTGTTGAGACTGATGGATTAGTCTATTGGCTTGAATATGTATTAAAGTAAAAGAACAGACAGTTTGTTCTAAGGGGACTGCAAAGACGGTACAGGCAGCTAATGAAATATTACCTCTCAGAAACAATCAGTGCTCATTTGCCCAGTGACCTTGGAGTTTAAACTTTTCAAAGTGAGAACTTACTCAGATGAATGGGCACCGAGTGGATTCATAAATTACAAAAGCACCAAAGCAACAATTTCACATCTGAATGTTCCTTTTTTGGTGGTGGTCTTGGATACAATGCCACAGTGTAGACCAAACTCCACAATGAACAAATCATGCATGTTTGCTGACAGAAAAACAATGTGGATCTTTTTATTGTTGTAAATCCTTCCATTAATACTTTTTAACCCTCTGGCTTTTTCAAGTTGACTTCATTAGATATACTACTCAAGATAGATAGCTATTTGTTATTACCATATTGACACACAAGAAATCCTTCAAATAATCAAAGTGTTAGTTAAAGAGATGATACAATTCCTGAAAGATTATTAAAAGGCTCAATAGAGTTGTGCTCATTACTTTGGATCTAAATGGCCTGTCGTTAGATACACACTTATACACATAGGATCGTGGATGCACATTGAACGAATGAAAATGATGCCCTACATTTGGTCAGCTTATTACTTCCTGAAAGGTGAGGCAGGGACCACAATTATCAATAAGACCTTATAAGGTCATATAGCCCAGCCTGCCCTGCTCAAGGCAAGATCATCCCTGACAAAACCATCCCAGACAAGTGTCTAACTTGCTTTTGAAAACTTCTGGAGATGGAGTTTCCACGATCTTTCTAGGTAGCCTGTTCTAATACTCATGTACTAGGATCTTAATATCCTACCTAAATTTCCTCTGTTGCAATTTGATGTCATTGCTCCTAGTCCAGTCTCCTACTACCACAGAGAATAGTCTATCTCCATCCTCTCTATAATCACCCTTTGAAGACTGTTAACAAATTTCCCCTTGGTCTCCTCTTCTCCAACGTCACTCAACAGTACTAATTACCCCACTCATCACACAGCCATATTATTTCTAATTCGGAAGTAACAAATGAGCAGTACAGTATGTCTGAGAGCACAAAAAGTGTGCAGTGCCAATATAGCAACCTGGCACCCCAGAGACAGTACTGTACTTAGAACTCCAGAGGTCTTGTCTCCCAATGCACTCTCCAGGCTCATTTATCTAGATATCAAATGAAATAAAACATTGCCCTCCTCGGGCCAGGGGCTGAACGTGATGATCTTCCAAGGTCCTTTCCAGCCCTAATGTCTATGAAGTCTATGAGATCTATGAAATTTATTCCTGAAGGTTCAAGTACAATTCTCTGGGAAATACACCCCAGATTATTTCCCGACAGGCCACTAGATGTTACTCCAGAACAACAAAAACCGAATGTTTTCACCCAAGATGATTTTCAAGACACACAAATGATCTGCATGTTCAGAAGAATGTAATTCTTTGGGAAACTCATTGAGCAAAGTTATTACTGCATGACAACCTCTAACAGCCATTTTCCTTCTGCTGATGAACCCCACTACTGGTAGTTTACAATTTTGTGATGATATTCCCACCTTTTTTGGGGCATATCGACAAAGTTTTCATGAAAAGGATTTGGCTTCTTCATTCAAGACTGAGAAACGGGAATAAAACAGAAAACAAGGAAGCTATGGGGAAAGATGAATGTCAGGAGGCATGAGTGAAAAAGCAAAACATATAGGCTGTGAGGCTGGAAAACAGCTCTGATGCAAACAAGAACAGGACATGTTTGTTCTTGACTTAAACCCTACAAAGCTTCAAAATAGGTAACATACTTTCATTAATGACATGTATTAATTCTAACTAGTAACTGGCAAACTTCAAATGATTTGGAATTTAGCTAAGCCCTGAAAAGCTTGCATATTTGAGGATTATCCAACGGTTTCCACAACTAGGGGGTTGTGTACCTCATAGTTCTGCAAGACTGAGCTTATTACACTTACCAGGGGCTTCTTGCACTCCTCCCCTCAAGCTTGCTGTGTGCCACTCTCTTAGTTCCCTCCTTTTCACAGACTCCCAAAAGCCTCCTCAGTCTCACACCTGCTATTGTGTTTGTGCACCTCATCCCTCCTTCTCCCAAGCCTTACAGTCTCCTCCCACATCAGGAGCTCTATTTACTCCCCACTCCCCGTTATGCCTCCCCCCAGCACCAGGATCCCTGACTCTCCCTCCCTCCATGAGCGATGTATGCTCCCCTTTGCTGTAAAACGGTCCCCATTCACCCCCAGGCAAGGGGGATCCATGTGTACCCCTTTCCTCAAGCCACATATCATCATCTGCCCCTCCTAGGGGTTCTGTGTTCTCCATTCTCACCCCATGTACCCCATTTTCTTGCTATGCCAGAGGCTGTCTACCCAATTTCTCCTTTTCCTTAGGTTTCCTTTCCTACCCATATAATTTCTTTGTGTAGGAAATAAATCATTTCAGGCACCAGAAGGTCATCGTGTTAAACTCTGCTGGGAGGAGGAGTAGGGAGTATGGCTGTGCAGGATGGTGTTAATGGGTGCCAACCACCCACTGTTTGATTTATATTCTCATAGAAGATCTTGAAGCAGCAGACAGGGAAACTCAGGTTTCTATTTTGCTGCCATTTTCCCCCTGTAATTTTCTTGTCCTACAAATCAATAGATTTCTGCCCACCAATGCCTAAAATATTCCCCAAAATTTTGGAATTGATGAGACAGGACATTCAAAGGCTCTTGTGTTCCACACATAATACAGACAAATACAAATGCCAAAGTACTGAACATACTGACTTAGCACATTTAACCAACTTTCTATATATGGCACATCCTTATCTCTTTCTGATCTACCACATCTCCCTCTCTTATCTTAATTTCCTCAGATCTTCTGACTCCAAGATGTACTTTTTTTAAAGCTGCCTTGTACTCCAATTCTAGCAATCCCCCTAAATCACTTACTCTTCTTTCCTTGATCCATACCATAATTTTTACTTTTGGTGGTATCAGATTGGAAGAGGTAGGTGACTCTCCCCTGGTAATGTCCTTAGAAGCATATGGCTGGCTGTTCTATTTAAATTCCCCAGGTTTTTCTGATCAAAGGAACCCAGAATCTATCGTCTATCCACTGGCTCCAGAGATGTTGTAGGCTGCAGAGATTTGAAGTAGCAATCTAGTCTGTCTACAAAATATATCAATACCCTCCAACATGTTGGGCCACTTGGTAGTCAGGAGATGAATACTGGTTCAGATTGTGCAGCACAGTGAGAGACAAGACAGAGAAAAATATTTGACATTTTAAATGAGATAGAATATTTTCATAACTTTTTGTCCATTTCTAGTTCCAAAAGGTTAATGTTAAGGGAAAAAGGAAAACATAATGCAGATGAAATCTGATATTCATATAGAGAGGTTTCCTGAAGACAGGAATAGGCATCTTTCAAATACAGTATCCCTCCAGGAAGACGTTTCATGTGGAGATAAAAGAAATATATTCCAGCAGTTGCCAGTGTGAGCCAATGCTAAATCCAGGTTGGTATTTTGGTAAAAATGAGAACATTTCCTGTTTTACCCACTAACATCCTTATAAAGAGCCTGGTAAGAATAAGGTGTCCATATTTCTGTAGTCTCAAAACAGGAAAAATGTTTTACAAGCCCCCTTCCCCATGTACCATTTCAGGAGTGGAGTTTTTTGGAAATGGGATAAAAGCATTCCTTTGATCACACTGACAGGTTTTTAAAACAGGACATGCGGTCATCCTAGCATAGAGAAACCAGCAGCATTCTGCCTGCCCATGAGTCTGGCAGCTCACAGATATTCTACTTCCCTACCACGAGCAGGAACTCCATGGATGGGCAAGGAACCTGCATGTGCGGGGAGAAGAAAATATCAAAGCAAAGACTGGCCACATTGATCTGAGAGTAGACTTTTTACCTGACAAGATCCATCACTCCACGTAAACTAAACCTGACTCCCAGCTGGCTAATGCCTTATGCAGTCCTGTTGCACAGGAGAAAAGTGAATAGAGAATGCAACCATTTCACATTTCATGAGCAGAGCCCTTTCTGTACCTCAGTGCTTGACCAGCACTTAATATAAAAGGGACTTGATCCTGATTTTTATTACCATAAAAACCACTCATATATTGAGATGAAAAGTAAAGAGTGACAGATACAAAAACTGAAACAAAAAAGAAGCCATTATTTTGATTTAGGTCACACCAACTTGCCATCAAATAAACTGTGAGTTAAACCACCATGAAGTTTGTGAAAGCTTTGCCATTGTTTTAATTGGACTAGGGTTTCACCCACACTATTTTTTGTGCAACAGTGTATCATATTTTATCTAAATTGTGTCAAAAAAGAAAATGTCAGTTTTACTTGCAACCAGTCATCAAGAACATCAGTATGGAAAGGGAATGTAAAAGCAAATATATGAGAAATTCTCTTGCACACATGAAGGCAATGAAAATAGATTCTTGTATAACCAGCAACATAGCTAGACAGGCAGAGGTTGCTTTTATGATTTCATGAAGGGTATTCTAACAGCCTAATTTCCCCAGGCAAGGTTCATGTTTGTGTGGGTTACTTATTCTCTTAACTCTAATGATCCTAGTTTTACATGCAAACCCCCCATTGACTTGAATGGCAACCCTATGCATAGAACAACTATAGGATTGGATTGTTGACTAAGCAAATAATCAGAATCAGCAGATTTGGAGTCATATGGGCACCTGACAAGCAGCCTGTTTTGTTGTAGGATTGGGTATAAAATCCCAAATCTCATTAGCTTCTAGCTGCTGGCACCAAGGCAAATTAAAAGCAAGAAGAATGGCTTTTCATTCTATGCTTCTCGTTTTCTTAGCTGGACTGGTATTTCTGACTGAAGCTGCCCCACTGGTAAGTGTTTCTGCATTTAGGGGGTAGAATTTGAAGGACTGTAAAATATAATAAAAGTAAGTATAAATTGATGCACAGACATTATATATTTTATTATATGAATATTATATTACTAAACTAAAACTCAAAACAAATTCCTTCATCCATAACAATGCTACAATGCTTTTTGCTACTGCCATTTTCTCATGTAATTTCTTTACAATCTTTATTTAAAATGATGAAGTCCCTTTTAAGATTATCCGAAGTCATCTGCTTAAGGCAAGGGGATGGGATCTAGGTGACTGTTGTCCATTTTGGTATTGTCTTGAGACAAGTCACTTAATTTTGACTCAGTTTCCATATCTGTCTAATGGGGATAATTTTTACTTGCCTCTCCAGGACACCTGTGCTACTTATGAAGCATGTGCTCCTCAGATCGGACATTTTATTAAAGAATTACTGATAATTAATCACAGAATAACAAAGCTGGAGAAGCCAATATTTTCCCAGAATGTTAATTAACATAACATTTTCCAGAACTATATATCGTCTTAAGCACATTTGTGTATTTATTATGCAAAACTTCCATGAAGTGGCAGAATGCACCTATTCTTAGGTTATCCAGGTATAAGAAACACCTATTCATGAACTCCATGGAGCATAAAATATAATTAGGCTTAGAATATGCCCTGCTATGGATGCTATTTTGCAATAAGAACTCTTTTGCTCTTTGGAGGAGGAATTTTAGTAGATGTGGTGAATAACCCCAACACGTTTACTGCATTAGACATATTTTTTCTGCTTTCCAAGGTTTCCCATGGTTCTATTGATTCCAAATGCCCACTTATGGTGAAGGTTCTGGATGCGGTTAGAGGAAGTCCAGCTGCCAATGTAGCAATTAAAGTGTTTAAAAAGACTTCAGATGGAGACTGGCAAGAATTTGCTGCTGGGTAAGTGATGATGTACCCTGAAACAGTTTTCAGTGTCTTAAAGAATAGGATGGGATACAAAGAGAAGACTCTGTTTGAAGAGCAACTTCTTTTTTGGCATTAATTCAAAGATTATCATAATTTCATTAATCCCTTTTCTACCATTAATATTTAGCATATTGGGCCTAATCCAAAGCACACTGAATAAGTGGGATCAGGCCTATGTTGGGAGACAGTTCACATCACTGAGATTTTCATTTTACTTTAGTAGGGGTATATTTAATACTGTTCTTCTTGATTCCACAACTTATTGCTCTACCTGTGTTTAAAAAGGTAGCAACCTGTTTGCCGGTATTTATATATACTCCAGACGAACCATATTATTATACGGAGGGACCACGGCTTTATTGTAAAGGAAAAGCAAGGGAAATGCCCTCTTGTAAATTTTGTTACCAGGCCCTAAACATCCTGACACTCAGTGTACCTGCCATCTCCACCACTGCTGTCACTTAGGAAAGGGTCAGACAGGAGCAACTCCTTAATTAGTGTGTTCAGGGTTACACTGAGCCAAGAATAGAATCAGGTCCACAGTATTTCCTTGTGGCTCTGTTCACAGCACTCTCATGGCTCCTATTTTTGTGATTACTGAGAACTTTACCATCTTGCAATATTGCATTGTCACAAACAAAATTGGGAACAGAAGTGAATGAGTGAATTAGGTCTGAGATCCACAAAGGTCATTCCCAAGGAAATGCCTTTGTGGATCTGACCCAAAATGATTTGTCCAAGAGGTCATGTAAAAATATGGAGTGGAGCAGGAAACTGAACCACAGGAATCCAAAATCCCAAGTATGTACCCAAATCATGAAGCCATCCTGCTGAGAGAGGGTTTTAGTTATTTGTTTGTTTGTTTTGCCGGACTCTAGGTATCTTACAAACTTCCTTCGCTCCCCTATTCAAGCAATACAACATAGCTGGCAGACCTGGAAAAACAAAACATTTGGTAGTAATATGGGAGAAGCAGAATTCAGACTTGATTTAAATATTTTAAAGACGACAAATCCCATGTCAAATTTAATATTCCTGCCAATTTCCTTATGAGGGAAATGGAATGGTTCAAATGGTCTCTAAAACCACAGCATCCTTTCCCATCATCACTAGAAAATCTATATTATTTTATAGAATATAAGAAGCAGCTTTAAAAGTATACATAAAATGTCGCTCGGTACAATCTGCCTAGGGAAAAGATGCAGCAGTGTCACTGTTAAACAGGCTTATCTTTGTGATATAACAATACAGTTTACTTAGCAACATTGTTCCTAATTAGCATTTGCCTTGTGTTTATGAAATCAATGGGAGCTGCAGGAATCCATTTTTCCTTTAGGAACCTAAATATGAGTTTAGAAGACCAGGATATAAAAAAAGAAAATAAATAAATAAATACTGTTAGGCTACCGGGATTGGGCATTTTTCCCTGAGGAAATAAGAGGAAGGAATATAATCTAGTATTTTTATAAATAGACTATTCTGTTATATTCCTTCTTGTGTGGCTGCATATTCATTCTTCCCTAGGTGTACATCTCATGCCATGCTTTCATACATGCTGTTGACTTCAGGTGCAAACAAGCTTTCACAGGACCCAGTTTACTTTACTGTGCGGGCAACCCAAAGTAACTCGGGGAAGGGGGCAGAGGGACTGGTGGGTCCATGAGGAGTGGGTAGTTTGGGGGCTAAAAGTAGTTCAGTCAGGGTTGGGGATTTGGGATTAGGAAAAGTGTAGCCCTGGGGCCGTGGCAAATGGGCTTCCCATCCTTGGAGCTGTGCTGTGAACATGTTCACCCAAAGAACCTTGTCTACGAACATGTTCAGGCATCCACAAGGCTGGGATAACCCATTTCAGATCAGGTTAGCCCCATGAGGTGAACTAACTTTAGATAGGGCATGCCATTTTTCAGTGACCTAAACTCTAAAAACACCTGCATGCCTGGCCATTTAAATCAACCCAACCTTGGTTAGGCTGATCTAGATGTAATGCTTGTACATAACCTTAGAAGATGACAAAAATTGTGGACCTAGACATTTAAAAAAAAAACCCAGGCTTTCAGTAATGTTTGGTCATTTTCTACTTTAAAAAGGTAGAACAACGCAGAATGATAAAGTTACAGGTCTTACCTGGGCTACAAGACCTGATAAATAGCAGTTTTAGACCCAAACATTTTGTGCAATACAGAGAGTACAATAATAACTTGAGCCAAACCTAAATCAGGGAATTTGGTATTATTCTCTGTCACCTACATTGATTCAAAATCAGCTTGGGGATTTTAAGTATTTTTGTTTGCTTGCAATTACCCATTGGCCCAGTGATTACAAGTGGGAATTGAGCATTGACAGAAGGAGAAAAACTACTAATAGATTTTTCTTTTGCTTTATTTGGTAGATGAAACAGGAACATCTAGAGAAAACTAGGCAGTGAGAAACTGAAGGGAATAGCTGATTTGTCTGACAATTATACTTTCCCCCTAGGAGTCCAATCCTGAAAACACTTAAGCTCAGGTGTATGGCCTGAATCACAGCCCTTTCCAATCAAAAAAAAAGACCCCCATTGACTTCAATAAGCTTTAGAGCAGTCCCTTTGTGCTTACGGCAGCAGGTGGGTCCATTTATTTCAATGTAACTACTTATGCTAGTAAGCATTAGTCCCTGCAGTAGGCATTTCCCACATGTCTTATATTTGATATATTTCAGAGACTAAGTTATTACAAATTGCCAGGCTGGGCACAACAGTTCCAGTAAATAACATTTTCCTCAGAAATGAGTAAAACAAAAAAACATGAAAAATTTGGACAGCAAAACCTGGTGGAGGTTTTTTATTGAGGGAGATGGGGAGTCTTTTCTATTTCAACATATATGAACAATAATCCAACAAAGTCTGCTCATCCCTGATGCCATTTACTTCTTGGCAAAGAGATATTCAAAGTTAGTCCATGCCATGAAATTTTGGAGGTCTGTCTGCCTAGGAGCTCATGGATGAATCAGCTGGACCTGAATGAAGGCTTTTGCTTGCATGCTGGGAAGTTTGGCTCCATGCCATGTTTGAATAGGCAAGTACAGAACAAAGACCGAGAGGCGGTTGAGGAAGGAAATCACCAAATCTGCTCTCACAGAAATCTAGCAGCCGAAAAAACACTAGGTAAAGAGTATAGAGGGACACCAGTTGCTATTCAGGACCCCAGGATACAGCAATATATCTAAGGCCTGCCTTCAAGTGGTGGGTCCATGTATTCGATTCCTCCAGAAACCCATTTACTCCAGCTTCCTCAGGAAAGACTTTCATTGTGTTTTCCTGCCTAATAATTTAAAAGCAGGTTAATGCTTGGATCCCTTCTCCCTTATTACGGTGTATGTAAGAAATATTCATATAATCATAGGAAAGCAGAGCTGGAAAAGACTTCTGGAGGTCATCTAGTGCAACCCCCTGCCTGAGGCAGCCTTATCCCTATCAATGCCACCCCAAGCACATTTTTTCCTAATCTATTACTCAAACTACACAGGCAATCCTGCCACACAACCACAAAGCATAGCACCCTAATTTGCCACAAGTAAAGTAGGGGAACAATGATTCTGCTGCAAGTGCTGTCAAGATATGCTTGAGAGAGCTACGGAAGAGGTCCACACATCCGGCTACAGAAGAAGGCAACCCCCACCCTGGTCTGTGCCGGTATGACCATGGGATAAAATTCCTTCCTGATCCCAAATGTGGTGATGAGTCTGACCCTAAATAGAGAGACAAGATCCTCTAGTCAGGAACCTCTAGGTTTTAGTCCCAGCAGAAGCACTGGCATAGGCTAATTAAAAACCCCAGGTTTGGCTACAGCTAACACCCCGTGCTTTGGAGGAAGATGAAAAAATTGCCCTGATGTGTAGGAACAGGAGAGGGGAAAAATTTCTTCCTGGCCCATGTGGCAACAGCAAATCTCAGAAGCATGGGAAAGACCCATAGTATAGCATAGGCATAACTACTTCTAGATCAGTCCTGGCCAACACTCACCCAACCTCTTCTTGCTCATCACCTCCAGTGATTCCATAGGCAGTATAGGGGTGAAATCACTGCTTCACTGTTGTAACAGTGAAAAAGGGTTTTTTTTTTCCCCCTGATAATGAATCCAAACCTACTTTGCTTCAATCTCAAACCTACTCCCTGCAGCAAGAGAGAAAAGATGTTCTCTCTCATCTTTGTGGCAGCCCTTCGGATATTTGAAGACTGTTATCATGTCCCATCTTAAGCACCTTTTCCATAAGCTGAACATGCCTAGTTCCTCATGTGGCTTCTGTTTCAAGCCTTTTATCATTTTTGCCACCTGCCTTTCAACACTATCTTGTCCATGTCTCTCTTAAAATGTGGAGCCCGAAACTGTACCCAATACTCTATATGAGGCCTACCTAGTGCTATTACCTTTTGTGTCTTGTACTTAATGATTCTATCAATGCAGACCAAAATCATACTTGCCCTTTGTGTGGCTTCATTTCACTGAAGACTCCCTAGAGTCTGCGATCCACCAAGACTCCTAGATATTTTTCCATATTGCTGCCACCTAGCCAGTTATCACTCATCTTGTATTTGTGGCTTTGATTATTCTTCCTGAGGTGTAACACCTTGCATTTGTCAGTGTTGAACTTCATTCCGCTAGCTTTAGCCCAACTTTCCAATCTGTCAAGGTCCTTCTGAATTGCACTCCTGTCCTCCATGGAGGTTATAGTCCTTTCCAATTTTGGGTCATCTCCAAACTTGCTCAAGAAGCTGTCTGTTCCAGCATCCAAATAATTAATAAACATATTGAATAATACTGGGCCCAGGATATACCCCTGGGGAACTCCACTCAAAATCTTCTGACTTTCCAACATGGATCCACCATAATTACCCTTTGTTTATGGGTATTATGGCAGGTCAACTCAAAATATATTATGATCAGGTGAGAAGGAAATTGGTGGCTTGGGAACTTGTTAAGCAGCAGAACTAACTAAAAGCATGGATTTTCTTGGTGTTAAGAGTACATGAAGGTGCAGTTTATCACAGAACTAGGGACAGAACAACAGACCATTTCTAGGCTGTGTCAAATCAGGGAATAATCTTTGCCATGGCTATTTAAAGTTTAGCACCCATACGTTATTAAAGTTACTGAAAAACTAAACTTCTAAGTATGCAAAGATAAATGGGCTAATTAGAGCACAGATTTTGAAGAATACTATAAGGCCATGGAGTTCCAGTCTCACTCTGCTTGTGCTTTTCTGTCCTATACGTAAACCAAAAGCCAATGCAAGTAAAGAATGAATGGTGTGACAACTTGAGAGATCTTAGATAAACTCATGCTCAATAATGTCTAAAAAATGGGTAGGTTAAATTAAAAAGAGACTAAAATAAGGCATGGCTACTCACACGTGTTTGCCATGAAAAAAGGAACCCTGATGTTAGAAGGCAGTATCTCAGGGTGACTCATGACTGTTCATGACTGAATAGTTATTCTGCAAAGACATGATCTTCCCCTGGGCAGAAATTATCCTAGATTTGTTTTGGTTCAAAATATTGTGTTATATGGTCACAACTCTTTTTTTTCGGCGGGGTGGAAGAGTTTTTTCTTTTAGGATATTAAAAGAAAATATAGGAATGTCTTCTTCTAGGAAAATATCCTATTTTCTTCTAGGATGCCCCATTCACATGTCCACAGTAGAAGAGAGAAATTGATAAATGAACCTTTGGATCAATTTTGAATTGAATGGAGCTTAGTACCTCCACATAATTAAGCTGTACATTTTATAAGGGGTGGAGGCTGCACAGATCCATGCTGATAAAATATTCTTAGTTAACTGTAAGAATCCACTATTAACATTGTTGTCCTGTGCTGGAAGTTTTGATGCCATATATTGAATGTCACCTTGAAAGTCAAAACTTTAAACGTTCTGCTTACCTAAAGTTCTAAGCCTATTTTTTTAATGGAGAGGTGCCTTTTTTGGTTATATGTTAATACAATCACTGTTATTTTTAATCTTATTCCTACATCTTAGTACCTTAAAGCTGTTGGGTTTGGAATAACAGTATTAGAAGAAAGACAGATCATTAGAAAACCAGACAGCTACTTTATAAGAAATTTAATAGAAACACAGTTTACAAAAAAGTATGCAGGGAAAGCTAATTCCAGCTGAGAAGTGCAGAGAAAGGTACAGGATCTAGTCACTGAGCAAAAGCAGAGAGAGATTAAATGTGACTTACACAATGAGACAATACCCAGAAATTTATGTGGGTTACCAAATTGGAAGTTAGCCACTCTAGTTCTGCCATGGCAAGTGGACAAATGAGGTCCAAAAGCAAGAGCATTTGGCAGTTTTAACATTCAAGGAGTGGATGAGGGAATGTATGCACCTTGCTGGGTCTAAAACTTTCTGAAGATTCAGAATGAAGGAAATGCCACTGAGTGCTGTGGAACATTTGACCATTCTACCTGTGATATCAATGCAAATGTTGAGCTGTAGCTCTTTCCAAAGAATATAATCATCTCAACTTCTAAAGTGGTTTATAGGAAACCTTAGTAACAGCTTACTGTTCCTAACAAAGCAGCTTACTCAGGTGCTATTAAAAGTTTGAAAAGTAAGACAGAGACTGCTTCATGTAGGTTAACCTTCTTCCACCATCAGCACAGGAATGTAAGGAAAAACATACAATTTCCTAATAAGAGACTTCTGCTACTGGGTTCATTGCTGCTTTTTGCAACAAACCCAATTTTTTGCAATATACTTCTAAAAGCTACTGTAGCTTTCTGTTCACTCCTCAGCCACCCCCAGCTGTCTCTTGCCCAGTGCACTCTCAATTGGTATTAGGCCACCATTCATATTTTGCATCTATATACCCATGGAGTGATTTAGACCTGGATACAACTCCTGCTAAATCAGACAAAACCTAGAACAGGGTTAAGCCATGTGGTCTAAATCTGGACTGCATTGTTCCCTAAAATTCTTATCGTTCACAACTTGGACTCTATTATAAAAGATATATACTATAAAAATATAGCTGAACTGGAAAATTAAATTTGGATTCAAATTTTCCCCAAATTTAGTGCTAATTCTGATAAAAGATTTTGATTCAGAATCAATTTTTACTTGCAACTGGGCCATAGCTAGACTGTGGGTGCATTTACACATGTGCTTCAGTGAATATTGGCTTATTTAAGGAGCATTAAAACATCACCAAAAAAGTGCCCTTTAGCTAATGGGCATTAAAGTAGGTTAATGCACATTTTTGTAGTACTTCACATTGGAGGGCACTTTAACATGTGCTTGAGGGGTGGAGGCAGCAGTGCTTTAAAGTGGCTCTGATAGCCACTCTAATTAAAATGCCGCAGCATCTCAAAAGATTTCAGCATGTCAGAGCAGCCTCTGCACTTGTGTTGAGGCACCTGGAGGTACTAGATTTAATGTGCATTACGTAAAGTGAATTAATGAATGTGTAGACATGCTCATGTAGGTTATATATAGGTTTATGTGATTCAACATTTTAATGAATTATTCAGAGTGTGTGTGTGTGTGTGAGAGAGAGAGAGAGAGACAGACAGACTAAGTTAACCAGAGGAACTAGTAATTTTTTTAAGCAAACACATTTTTGGAGGAACTGCTTATAAAATCTGGCACTCTCATAAGAAGTCCCATTTTAAATAATAGACTTGGATAGGTTTAAGCTCATATTAGATACAGTATGTTTTATTCATGCTCAATCAAACTGTGGTCCTACTGGGAATTTTTCATACTTCAAGGGAGTAGGATTTAATCTAAGGGAAATTAAAAATAAGTACACAATCAGTTTACATTTTAATTAGCGTAAACCCTCCTTCATTCATACTTTTTCTCCACTGTATGGATATATATGGTATAGTATCCGTTCATCAGTGAGTGATGGTGGATAATGTCCATTACAATAATTAATTTTGAGTCTAAGACAAGTGAAGAAAATTAGATGGTGAGGGTCAGAAAGAAAAAGGAAGCAGAAACAATACAATGGATTCCATCTTCACTGGCACCAGAAAAATGATGCATTAACTAATGTGCTGGAGTGGACATGGAAACCCTGACTGGTAGCAATATGCACCCAGTAAAGCCCAGGCAACAAGAGGCCACTGCTGCCTGGCTAAGCCTCTATCTGCACAGGGTAGAGGGAGCTGTCCCAGCTGCAGGGCAACTATCTCTCAGCCCACATGGAGATCAGGACTTGTCCTGGTCTCCATAGGGCAGGGAGAGCTGTCCCGGCTCTGGGTGCACATGGCTGGGAGGCAGCTGCCCCCAGAGCCAGGTCAGCTCTTTCTGCTCTGCGGAGATCAGGAACAGCTCCCATGCCCCTTGCCAGCCTGGGACTGGCACCTAAGGCTCCCTCTGGCTGCTGCAGGTGGACAGAGAAGGGCAGGAGCGGCCCTGGACTTTACTGCTCCTGTTGCTTCTGATGGGCACATGTTCAGATGTGTGCCTGAGAGCACTTTAATGAACCTGAATTTTCCATGCAGAGTTCAGGCGTATTATTTGCACATGTAAATGGCTAAGTCCTGCTCCTATTTCCTTCTGCTTTTTGGTTTCATTACCTGCTATGCTTGGTTCTTAATTTAGGCTGCAAACACTCTGGTATGGGGATTCTTGTTATTAATCATGTATATGGCACTTAGCACGGTGGATCTCTGACCATCACATAGGTTCCTTGATGTTTTTATTACATGCTAATAATATCTTGTGATACTAAACTATAGGAAATACCATTCAGAGACTCCTTAAATTTCAGTAGTTCTTACATTTAAAAGCATTTACCTTTTGTTCTAATAGTTAATAAACAAGTCTTATTTAAAAATATTTCCCTTTTTCTGCTCAGCTCTAATGTGCCAATTGGCAGAGCTCATTTTATCACAACAATATTTTTTCTAAGTATCTGTTTCATGGGACTCTCAATATCTTTTAAAGTAAACACCAAAGACCATGCTGGTAGCAAGGATCAGGTTTAGTATATTCCTAACAACTTGGCATATACCATCTAGCTTATTCAAAAGTCCATACTGACTGCTTCTGTTATGCATCTGAATTGTAAGCTAAGTTCTCACGTGAACATTTCTTACCACAGGAAAACCACAGAATTTGGGGAAGTCCATGAGCTCACATCAGATGAAAAATTTGTAGAAGGAATATACAGGGTTGAGTTTGACACCAGCTCATACTGGAAGGCACTTGGCCTTTCCCCATTCCATGAATATGCTGATGTGAGTATTTATGAATATATCTATCTAATGTCTTTGGATATTGTGTAGAGCAGCAACTAGGGAAAACAAAAGAACTGTCCGTTTAATGTGAAAAGAACAGTATTAGGAATTTAAATGTTACAATGATTGCAATCCAAAAGAAATAAAGCCACTGTTTTTTCATGTTAATGGTCACGTACTCCGCTAGTATGAATGGGCTTACCCTCATGGAAATCAATGGAGCTGGACCCATTTAACCAGCAGACAATTAGACCCTGTACTTAAAACAATGCATAACTAAAAATGTTAAAACTACAATGTCCTGCAGCGTGGAAATACTTTTATCTTTACTGCAAGGAATGCAGGGCTTTAGAAAACTCTAGTTAACAAATAGTGAATAAATACTGTAAAGGGGAGAAAGGGTCCTTTCTTGGTTTGAATAGAAACCTCAGGTTCAGTGATTTGAAAACAAATTCATTCTTTCTTATGATGCGTCTCTTCAGAAAAGGCAACCATAATGTTCTGCATGCACACCATTTTTTAGTAAAGCTCAGAGTGGATTTTTCCTGGACTACTTCTAAATGATGTGATAGAAAAAATTGCAGCAAATGGCATTTTGTAAGGGAAAGGAAAATTAGCCAAGGGTTTTAAAGGTGGTTCTATCTAAATTTCTTGAGAGTTAAGTAATACTAGAGAAAGCTTAGTATGATTCTTCCTTCTGGGTTTCTTGGCTTGTGGCCCCATGCTTAGAATGATAGGCATATAAATATTATTATTATATTTAAGAAGCACACACTATTTTTCTTGTATACATCTTGCTGTTATTTAAGCTGCTAATTTTACCTTATATTAATTTATGCAATCCTAATGGATGAGACACAAGATAAATAGATTTATATTAGAGGGCTTGGAGCCTGAGTCAAAACCTACTGAGGTCAGTTGAAAAAATCTTTAGATTTCTTCAAAGCTTTGCTAGTGTATCTTGTATCTTATTTATCAGGGTGCATTATTAATGAAAGGCAAACTTGTTAACTGAAATATTGACCCATCTGCAAAAGATACATATGGAAAATAAAGAATAACTCAGAACACTGAGTTTGTTTCAGAGTACATATGTTGTTCTTCAAGTTTACAAATATTTTCTTTTCCAGGTGGTTTTCACTGCTAATGATTCCGGTCACCGTCATTATACCATTGCTGCTCTCTTAAGTCCTTTCTCTTATTCAACCACTGCTGTTGTCAGTGATCCACAAGAATAAATACGGCGTCATCATCCAGAATATCCACCACTGATAGAAATACTGTAGGATTTTAGGAGGAGGTGATTTTCTATTGATAATGACATGTCTTTTTGCAATAGTAGTTTTTAGCATTTTGTAACCCGACTAAAATCTCAAGCAAGTCAATAAATGTTTCCTCTTTAAAACAATTTTTATTCTAAATGTAGTATTTTACTTTGCTCAGAAGAAGGATGGCATGTGTTGAAGTATGAAAGGAATTTTGGAAAACCACTAATAGGAGGCAAATGAACACTTGGCTTATTACAGTAACCTAATCTGGTGCCTTTTCCCCCATTCCAAAGAAAATGATCCATCCATTATCTTAATGTATAAGGCCTGGCATTTTAAAAGAAGTCATGTTTTGCCTGGTGCTCTGCAAAAAGCTATATTTTCTTTCTAATACACAGGAATAGAAATTATTTTAATGAAATAACTCATTTTTAATTCATTATTTAGACTATGATGATGGCAAAAGCTCAAATGAGAAAGACACACCATTTTCATAAAACATATACGAGGCAATCCCAGCAGCAAACAGGACATTTGAAGCATAGAGGAAAAGAAATATACAAGTAGAATGAACAGGGTGATAGTTTTCAGCATGAGGTTGCAATTAAAATGCTAAGCATATTCAAACACTTGAAGAATTCATGAAATTTATATAGGCTTTAAGACCTCTCATAAATCTCTGCACTTGCTAGTTTGAATTAATGGAAGAAAAGTAGTTCCTGCCTGAAACCAATACATAATTATCTTATATGCTGTTATGTCCCTTAAATATTTCCATGAAATCTTACATGAGCTCATTCAAGACTGTAAGAAAAAGACACTGCAGGAGTTACCTTCACTTACAACACCAAATAGGCCCAAAATTATATAGATCAAATCCTATTTGTCCTGAATCTGAATTATTCACGGAAATCATAAAAGATCATAAAAAAGGAGAGGTCAAGATGTAGGCTGGCTAGTGGCTAACTATGCCTGTGATTCAATTCAAATTAAAGATAATTGATAAAAGAGTTCTAGTTGGAAATCCTTTTTCTAAACTGATGAATTAACCTGTTTTCTTGAATATGAATTAAAGTAAAAGAAGCTTTGTTCTACTGGACTGCAGGGACTATAAAGGCAGCTAATAAAACGACACCTCTCAGAAACAATCTGTGCCCACTTGCCAATGTCTTCTGACTTTTACACTCTGCAAAGCAAAAACTTGCTCAGATGAAGAAGTTTCAAGTGAATTCAGAAGTTAAATAACTCCTCCAAAATATTTAAATGTTCCATTACCTCATTTCTGGGCTCTACCCTTGTTACACAACTCTAATAAATTGCAAGCGGACAGGTCCAATAGTGGCCCAAGGCATCTGGTTTTTGCAAAGCTTTCGATTTCTGAAGCATGAAAACAATAGGTTTGACTTGCACTTGCCATTGCCAAGCTTTATGAATATGACATCTGTTCACTGTGTATAGAAAACACTATATTTGCTAAAAATATTCTAAAATAAAAATATTAACGTGATAACTACATATATATTATCCACCTAAATCTAATATAAATTGGAGCAGGCATTTTGTATGTGTGTGAAAAATTAAGCTCTCATTTTAGGGTTCTATAACTTCTTAAAATAACCTCTGTCCAGGACTTTCAAAATCCTTCACATTTGCTTGGCTTGGCACCACTCATGCAAACTTTTGTAGCCACATCCTTTGAGATTAGGAGGGCAAGACATTTCTGGTGTGTTTAGGTTCTCCTCAGTGATGATACATCAGCTGTAAAAGGTACAAGTGGAAGATGATCTGAAAGGTTGTTTCAGATCATGGTTGGGGGAATCTGTAGAGCTCAAAGACTTGGTAGAGCCAAAGATATCTGGACACCTCAGGGCTCAGGTAGGGGTAGTTTAGCAAACACATTTAACAAAAGGAAGGAAATCAGAAGGAAGAAAGCTTTCATCAGAAAGAAGAATGCTGAATGCATGGCTGAGAATGTTTCCCATGATATGCAAAATCCTTACTGACATCAAGAAAGTACATTTTTATAAGAGCAATGAGAAAAAGTATTTTCTGACACAGTGAACAAGATCACATACCATACAAGATCAACAACAGAATAAAAATCAGGGGAATAGGCTATACAGAATAAAATATTAGAAATCATTGGTGCAGATAGGTGAAAGAGCCCTCTGCATTATTTCACAGGAGATGACACAGACTAATCTCCACAGACAAGGTTCATGTTTGTGTGGGTTACTTATTGTCTTATTATTTACTAAGCAAATAATCAGAATCAGCAGGTTTGAAGCTATTTGATAAGCCTAATTTGAGGAGATTGAATATAAAATCACAAATCCTGTAAGTTTCTAGTTGCTGACATGGAAGCTCATTGATTGCAAACAGAATGGCCCTTTGTCCTGTACTTGTGCTTTTCTTAGCTGGACTGGTATTTCTTTCTGAAGAAGTGCCCCTGGTAAGTGCTTAGGCATAGAAGAGGGCTTTCAAATATGGCTAATATAACTTATCCCCTTTTTTAAAGGATGAGACATAGAGTAAGTGAAAAGCAAATCATTGTATTTTACCAGTATTACATTTACTTTTAATGAACAGTGTGCCGACCCTGACACACTCCCACTCCATTTTCCTGTTTCTACAAAGAAACTCCTCCTCTACTCTGGCTACAGATCTTCCCATGCTGAATGCAACAGGTAGGTTGTAATTGGAGTTGGCACAGCTGATCACGATTGACTCAGCATTTGTATGAGAAGCATTTGTGTTCCCACTGCCCACACAAATATCAGTTTTGGAGGCTGTGGAGAAGCAACCCCACAAAGGACCGTGACCACTGGCAGGGAGGGATCTCAGGAAGAGTGCGCAGTGGTGGGGTGGTGATAATATATTCTGTTGACAACCCCTCTCCCTTCAGACTTGCCTGTCTGGTGATTCACCCACTACATCCTTCCATAATGGTTCTTGCTGAAGACATCAGGAAAGAAGGGGGATGAAGTGGTGCCCTGCCTCTTCTCTAACTTTATTACTTTTGCTCCTCATGTCTCTATTCTGCACACCTGAGAGATTTAAGACCCAGATTACCAACCTGCTTTTCTTCTCCTCACTCCCGGCTGCACTCAGGGGCTCTATAAAAGGAAGTGAAAAACCCAGAACCCAGCAGTAACTTTACCTCTATTGTTTTATTCTGAATCTCCCCGCAGCAAGCTCTGATGTTTAGTCTTTTGGAAGCATGGGAAGAAATAAAATAGGCTGGACATGGCTGGATATTAATAGCTCCTCTGAAGTGGCTCCAGAGATTCCTTTATTCACAGCAGCGACTTTTATCATGCATGATCTTCCCAGCTGATTTAGTAAGATAGCTCAGCAGCTAGGAAGCTGTTCATCTGAAAAATGGGCATAAGACAGGGGAGTAAGTCAGAGGCCACACACACTTGGTTCAGCTTTTCCTGCATACAAGGGGAGAGCTCCTAAAGGTACGGTGGATTGTGGTGAGGACCTAAGAAGGGATTCAAGATGAGCACATGGGGGTAACAGCAATAAAATTACTATGATTTTAAATGAAAACTTTTCAATGTTTATTACAAACAGAAACAGAGTTGATGGAACTCAGTGGTGGCCATTCAGAAACTGTCACTAACCAACAGCTTCTGTGAAGCTCTAGTGGGGGCGGGGGGTTATCCTCTCTCTTTTTCTCTAGGAGGTTGGGTACTGAGAGGGCTCACCTTGAGGGTGGCTAACACAACAGAGCATAATCATTGTCCTAAAGTGCAAGCAAGGTGTGTAATCTTTGAGGGCCCACATGTAGAAAGGCTTTTTATACCCTACTTCCTCCTCTTTCCCACATACATCTGTCAGGAGCTGACCAGTCAGGGTCCTAGTGGAATTACAATAACAAGAGGATGCAAGCCTAGTTTTCAAGATGGCTTATTGGCATGGTAACCATCATGAGGGCCCTATGGTTAAGTACTGACAGTCAAAAAGCCCAAGGCTGAATCAATTCAATCTTCACAGGTTAGTCTAAGCTGCATAGATTAAACCAATAAGCAAGTGAACAGACATTCACTTTTGATTCCGGAAATGTAGCCACATGGCTGCAGTGGGCCAGGCCAGAAGCTGTGGGGCACTAAAGCACACCTCCCTGCTGGGCTGAAGCAGCAGCTTGGCCCAAGGCTAGCCCGCCCACCCTGGGAGTGGAGGTTTGCAGGGGAGGTGCAAAGTATCTTGGACTGCTGGGGGACTGTGAGTTAACTTGAATCAGGAGGGGAGCTGGGATAGAAGTTCAATAAACTGATTTAACCTAAATCAGTTAATTCTGATACTACATCTATTCAGCTTTGTCTTAAATCAATTTCAGCCATTTTGAAAGCGGTTTATATGATTTCATAGATTTCATAGACATTTGGGCTGGAAGGGACCCTGGAGAATCATCAAGTCCAGCCCCCTGCCCCAGGGCAGGAAGTCAGCAGGGATCATAGGATCCCAGCAAG